>NW_027530500.1:1855216-1946826 GCF_008692635.1 Crocuta crocuta
TCCCACCCACCCACCCCCAGGAAGAAGTCAGTTTTTACTATGTGCTTATTTAAAAACTAAAAAAAAAAGTTAAGGAGCAGGGGGGCATTGAGTCTGATTGGACTGGAAATCGATAACCTAGAGAATCACTTGCTACAGAGGATTTTCGAATTGCTGTGTGGCAGTTCAGCTGGAGGCTGTGCTTGAAGCTTGGGAAACCTGAGTGTGTACTTAGTTTATGTCAATGTTCCTTTCTAGCCCAGGTCCCGGGTTTCAGAGGGCGGCAGCCAGGCTTGGGATTGCTTGTCTGAGGATGAGGATACAAGGGTGTACCCCAAAAAATTTCATGCTCTCCGTCTGTGTGTCTCTCCTTCCTGACTCACTGGGTCACTTTGTCTCTGGTTGGGTAGGAGAGTCAAATAGAATTCTGAGTTCAGTCGTGTTCTTGTGAGCTCCATGGCCTGGCCATGCTCACTGGGCCAGAGAGCCATTGTTCAGTAAGAATTCTAGCAAATCACAGCAAGATTCTTGATAAACCTTTATGCCATGTTAGACGAGGTAGAATGATACGTCTTCCAAAGAGAGTCTTATTGGGTCACTATATTATTAAAATTTTGGTAACTGCAAGACTGCAAGGCACTGTGCCACTTTCACTTCAGGAAGTATTTATTAAGAACCCACTAAGTATCAGGCGCTGTGCATGGACTGGAGACACAGCGGGAGACAAGTGACAACTGTGACGTAATGTACAGTGAAACAAGTCACACCCACAAAACATGCATTATGATTCTGTTAATACAAAGTGTGGATGGCGAGTGAGATCGCGGTTCCCCTGAGGGGGGCGTGTTGGTACTGATAGGCGGTGGCAGAGGAGAGACTTGTGGGCGCGAGGAACACTTACCTTGACCTGGGTGCTTTCACGGGGACAAGGCTGTGTAGAAACTTCTCATCCCTGCGGTATGTGGGTGACTCCTGGCAGCCCCACAGTGTTGGAGCCTGTGGGAGCAGCATGTGGCCGGTCTGCGGGGCAGGCCCCCCACGGAGGGCTTCTTGCTGGCTGCAGACTCAGGTTGGTATCGCCTGGGCTGTCCCCAGTGCTGCCTCCCTGGTGCCAGCATAGGTTGGCGTCTCCATTGCCTCGGCTGCCATGCCCTTCTGATGCGAGGAGCCTACTCTGGGGTCCTCGGCTGCCCTTTTTCTGGAGCGGCAGGGTCCTTGGAGGTCACCGTGCTGCCGTTCTTTGTCTTCCAAGTGTATGTGCAAACCGCCTTAGGCTTGGAAGACCTGGACACTGATGGGGGCCCAGACAGTCCTCTGCTGTCTCACTGTTGTGACATTTCTGGTTTGTATCCTGGTGCAGTCTGACCCTTCCTCAGATCGTTAACCTCTATTTCTGCAGTGCCACTCCCCTCACTTTTAGATGTATTACAAGATAAGCGTAACTCAAACACTGTAACCTTCTTTCAGAGTATTAGTATTTTTATTTAAAAAAAATTTTTAATGCTTTATTATTTATTTTTGAGAGAGAGACAGAGCACAAGTAGGGGAGGAGCAGAGAGAGAGGGAGACAGAGAATCTGAAACAGGCTCCAGGCTCTGAGCTGTCGGCACAGAGCCCGACGTGGGCCTTGAGCTCACGGACTGTGAGATCACAACCTGAGCTGAAGTCGGACGCTTAACCGACTGAGCCACCCAGGCGCCCTCGGAGTATTAGTATTTTTAAAGGACGAGCCCATGGAAACCCATCAATTGGCTTTTTTGAAATTGGTATCTTAATCCCACTTATGTGTGTATTAACTTGAAAAACCAGAATCAGAGCACTGCACAGAGACAGAGACGTTGCGGTTGACCAGATGAGTCTCATGGAAAAGCTCAGAGCAGGGAGTTTCCCGGGGCGGGTCAGCTGGCCTGGGCTTTCAGAGCTCCCTGTGGACTCCTCCGTTTCTGGGAAGATGGTGGGAAGCCCAGCAGACCCAGCTCCTTTCATTTCTCAGATCCCACTCGGATCCCACAGTCACCCAGCCACCTTCCTGGTAACCTGGATACAAGTTTCAGGGCGAATAAATTCCTTGCCTCATTTAGAGCTCACTGGTATTTTAGCATTAGATCGTGTTTCAGATCGCTGTTTGCGCTCGTGCTGGTAGCTTAGCTGTTACGAGGGAGGATCGCGGGGCTCACTGATTGGAGCTTCCCTACATCCCTTTCTCCCTTTTGTTCTCTTGCTCCTCCTCCTTTTGGACAGGTCTGAAAGTAATGATTAAGCGTTCTTGCCTTCTCATTCTGCTCTAGAGCCTGGTTCCTAGGACTCAGAGACCTGGGGGTGACCCCGCATGGTGCCACAGGCCAGCGTGAAGTCACAAGGCTGTGTGCAGTACTGAGCGTTTGAAAACGTGACCAGTGTTGAGGCACATGGGTGGCTCAGCCAGTTAAGCGTCTGGCTCTTGGTTTTGGCCCAGGTCATGGTCTCACAGTTTGTGAGATGGAGCCCCACGTTGGGCTCTGTGCTGACAGTGCAGATCCTGCTTGGGTTTCTCTCTCTCTACCCCTCCCCTGCTTGTGCTGTTTTTTAAAATAAATAAATAAATAAATAAGCACTTTAAAAAAGTTAAAAAAAAAAGTGACAGTGTGAACGCGCTGATTGTTTCCCTAGCCAAGATGTTCCGACGGGTGCTTACCATCGTGCAGGCCCACTGCAAGCTGGGATTGACCGCGACCCTTGTCCGAGAAGATGACAAAATTGTGGACTTAAATTTTCTGATTGGGCCCAAGCTCTACGAAGCTAACTGGATGGAGCTGCAGAACAGTGGCTACATCGCCAAAGTCCAGTGTGCTGAGGTAGCTGTCCCCTTCCTGGTACGGTGTTGGGAGAGGGGGTCCGCCCATGGTTAAGGGGAAGGGGATTGGGTCACCGTCCCATGGACAGACACACAACAGAACTTGAGCAGAGGTGCTCAACTCATACCGTTCCCTCAGTCCCCCTGTGAGGTGGGCAGTGTTCCACACACTGCAAAGACTTGTGAAACAAAAGCCCTTTCCAGAGGCACATGGTCAGTAAGTGCCCAAGTGGGGACGGTAATGCAGGCTGGTTTGACCTCCAGATCCACTCCTCCTCCCTCTCCCTGGGGGTGAGCACCTCCGATGGTCCTGCCCACCATCTCCCTTGGATTCCTGGGTGGCTCTGTGTGGGCAACCCTCCATGCCAGCCCGGTGCCAAAGCCTCTCAATTTTGGTGCCCCCAGAAGGCACCTGTGGCCGAGATCATTTTATTTTTAAACACATTGGGAAACAAATTGTCCCAGTCTTGTTCCACGGTGACTACCTGCACAGGTAATTGTTGAAAATACATGTTCGAAGGTAAGTCTTATCAGAAGGAACAACAAAAATCCTTCCTGGCAACTTGAAATGACTGTTACTCACTGGCTAGGGTTGGGCAGCCTCTGTCCCGGAAGGGGGCCTCAGGTAGAGGTGAGTGCGAGGAGCCTGTGCAGGTAGACTTGCTCTGCTGTGGACTTCCTTACCCTGTAGCTGCCTCTTTGTAATCAACCCGTGTCTCATGAAACAGAGCGTTGCCAGAACCTCTGAGGGCCTGTTCTTTCCAGTTGCCTGGGAATCCACTGTCCCCCACAGAACTTGTCCTTCTCTTGCTTTTTTTTATTATTTCACCTCTTATGTATATTTCTCTCACCCATTTTGTTTAACGTTGTCTTCAGAAAAAGTCTTCCTGTGTACATAAAGAGAACCCAGTTATGTATTTCTTGTATGGCTTCTGTCTCTTGCTCCGTACTTTTACCCCTTGCATGATGTATCGCTTGTTTGATGATGTAGGTAGCTGTGCTCTGTAGTATTCCACCGTACAAGTACACCACAATTTGATGTATAATGAAATACAACACAGCACTAAAAATCTCTAATGTTGGCAGACACTCGGGTTGCTAAGTTTGTCTTTTTAGCAGCTTTATTGAGGTGTAAGCCGATGTTTCATAACACCCACCCTGTTGTAAGGAAGTACTGTGATTCAGAGATTCCG
Organism: Crocuta crocuta; assembly: GCF_008692635.1. Taxonomy (NCBI): domain Eukaryota; kingdom Metazoa; phylum Chordata; class Mammalia; order Carnivora; family Hyaenidae; genus Crocuta; species Crocuta crocuta. The sequence goes on from NW_027530500.1 coordinate 1,859,222, forward strand.
GGATTTTAGTCAGTGTAGAGAGCTGTGAAGCTGGCCTCGCCCTCCAGTTTAGAATCAGATTCCCGCCCCATCACCGTTCCAGAAATTCCCCTTAGGCCTATTTGCTGTGAATCCCTGCTTCAGCTCCCAGCCCTAGCAAGCCACTGATTTATTCTTCGTGCATTTGGACCTTAGCGTTTTGTTTTTGGTTTTTTGCCGTCATGACAGTGTTGTTGCAAATATTTTTGTACCTGTTTTCTGGGGCCATGGGTCATTTTTTTCTAAAGCAGTGTTCGCACTATAGACTGTGGTCACATAGTAGGCAATGACCTTACTTTATTGGGTCATGATCAGGGAAGAAGAGAATCTGCCAGAATGCCTAAGTACACATTAAGGGTCTACATTGTTTTTTGTTTTTGTTGTTGAGTAAATGTTGTTTAATACAACTGTGTTTGCGTGTGTGGATGTTTAGTGTGTGGCCTGAAGTGATTCCATGTGAAGGCCACTGCTCCGGCAGGCATACCTAGAAGTGGCATATCTGGGTCAAGGGCTGTGCAACTGCTCCCTTCACTAGCTGTGCTGGGAAGCCCAGTTGGACTGGTTGAACACTCATCCAGGGTGAGTGAGAGGATTCCACATCTCCAGGACGTAATACTGAGTTTTATTTTCTTTTAATTGTTTGCCGATATGCTCAGTATGAAAATGGTGTACCTTACGGTCTTAAGTTATATTTTCCTGTTTACTGATGACCTTGAGTATCGCTTCCTGTGTTTGTGGACTATTCATGTTCAGTGAAATGCACGATTTTAAAGATTTTACTGCGGAAGAAGAATTGCTTTGGCTATAAAGAACTAGAAAGCTGAATGGAATCTTAACAGGCCACGGCCCAGGGGAACCAGAAAACAGTGGCAAAACCTGTGAATTTGCATTCAGGCCAGTGGTGGCATGGAGTGATGGCAGCTAACTGCGCAGTGGCCACAGCATGAAGGAATGGTCTGTGGTGATCACACAGAAGTGGCACCGGTCACACCCCAGAACCCAGAGCCTGTCATATAGGCTTTGTGGCCTCTTCAGGACGAAGTGTCCAGAGGGTCCCTTTTGTGTGTTCGTGGCCTTGAGACCTTTAAAGCCCATGGCACTGCAGTATATTTGGCTGAGTTTGCTTTAGCTTGCCAGCAGCGCGTGCACAAGGGACCAGCACAGAGGAAGCCCTGGGGAGTGTCCCTGTCATTTGTATTTGAAGGATCAAATTGTCTCAGGTTTGACCAATGGGACCCCCTTCAACCTGGCTCCTCTGTCTGTTTGACATGTCCCCATCATTCTTTGAACACTTCCTACTTTCTGGCATAGCAAGATATTTTAGGTTTATCTGGTACTTTCCCTACCTATGCTGGCCCTGAGATCAGCCGTTTCTCTAGGGTGCCCTGTTAGCAGAGAACGGAATGTACAAATCAAGCGCTAGATGCTAGGTGTGTTCATTACTCCTCAGTGTCCTTGCTAGGCTAATTCAGCAGACAGAGCTAGGAAGTGTGTGTGCTTCTCCATAGCAGTGCTGTGTGGAGACTTGTGTGTGGGGGTGTGGGCCCAACGGGAGGGATTACTTGGACCCCTGGTTGAGAATCTGGTTTCCTTTATTTGATTGGAGCTGATGTGAAAGTAATTCCCCTGAATGCGATGCATTTAAAAATCCTTGTGTTTGGGGCGCCTGGGTGGCTCGGTCGGTTGAGCATCTGACCAGCTCAGGTCATGATCTCAAGGTTCATGAGGTCAAGCCCCACGTTGGGCTTATTGCTATCAGCGCACAGCCTGCTTCAGATCCTCTGTTTCCTTCCTCTCTCTCTCTCTCTCTGTCCCTGCCCTGCTTGCACTCTCTCAAAAATAAGTAAGACAGTAGTCATCATCATCATCATAAAAACCTATGTGTTAAGAGATAAATATGAGTGTCCTGGTTCAACATTAGGTATGTGATTTTGTTTTGATTTCTTTTAAAGCTAGTTCTGCAAAGTGAATGGTCTTTAAAAGTTTCTAATTGTGGGATGTTTAAGTTTGCACTCTGACCCTTGACTCTTACTGTCACAGGTTTGGTGCCCAATGTCTCCTGAGTTTTACCGGGAGTATGTGGCGATCAAAACCAAGAAACGAATCTTGCTGTACACCATGAACCCCAACAAATTCAGAGCTTGCCAGTTTCTGATCAAATTTCACGAAAGGAGAAACGACAAGATTATTGTCTTTGCCGACAATGTGTTTGCCCTGAAGGAATATGCTATTAGGCTGAACAAGTAAGACTTGTAAAGTTGGAGTTACCTCTAGGCAGCTTAATCCTCCCCAAGCCCCCTGGTCTTCCTTCTTTGCCTCTCCAGTTCTCAGGAACTTCTTAGGGTCTGAAGGTCTGGTTCTGCGGCCTCCGTCCCAGGAACCGGGGAAGACAGGAGCAGGCAGTCAGACTCAGAGGTCCGAGCATATAGTATAGGGGGCCTGGACACCCTCAGCACAGGGGTCAGAGGCTAGAGTCGGGCTGCTTTGGTGGGGCTCCATGTGCGAGCAGGGCTCCGAAGGTGGGTGCAGGTTGGTATCTGCAGTGGCAGGCCGGGCGAGCCGCCAGTGGAGCTGAGGTCAGACTGTACAGGGGCCCAGAAGGCAAGGCTGACTGGGCCCGCATCCCAGCCGGCCCTGCATCGAGAAAGAGCTTCTCAGGAACCAACAGTGGCGTCCTTACTAGCCCCTAGTCCCACCTGGATGCTGTGTCAGCACTGCCCGTATAGACACTAAGCTTAGATTGAGGGACATTGATTCAGGAAAAAACACAGTCCAAAAACAAGGAACAAAGTAAAGAAGAATTCTGAAGAGAGAGGTGACCAGAACCTTGGCTGAGGGTCTGTAGCCACTCATTTATGGGCCTCCCTCTGATATTCTTGCATGACGGAGGGCTTCCTGGGAGGGGGAAACCTTGCAAGAACTCCTTTTCCCTCTGTTTGCTTTCCGGTGAACCGAGGGGTCATTCCGTGGCCCTCCTGACATGCCTCATTCTTCTCTAGACCCTATATCTATGGTCCTACGTCCCAGGGGGAGAGGATGCAGATTCTGCAGAATTTCAAGCACAACCCCAAAATCAACACCATCTTCATATCCAAGGTCTGTGTGCCACACGGGGTGGTGGTGAGGCAGGGTTGGATGTGTTGGGGGTAATTTATAAAGTATCTTTGCTTGACTGAGGTTTTTCCCACTTTTGGGGATATAAGAATTTTAAATTGTATTTTCTTTATCCCAGGGGAAATTTTTCATTCTCTAGTCTGACAGAAGTGGGCATTCAGATGAGGGTCTCTTGGTGGCGTTGGAGATCCCTTTGGGTGCGGGCGGCCTTCGTCCTGGCTGCTTGTGAGCCGTGTGCCGTGAGCCGTGTGCCACGGTGTGGGCGGTGGATGTAAGCACGGTGGGAGCGCACGAAGGCCCAGCTCAGTGATGCTGTAGAAGCTGTGGCCCAGCAGTGCAGAGCGGGCATTCAGATTCCAGCAGGCCTGAAGCTCAGAATAAATGCGGTTCACCGCTAGAGTTGAGCACTGGGTCATTAAGTACCACACTTCGATGTGTGGTGGGAACCTTGACGGCTGGAGCCCTCAAGCCGAGGCCGCTTCCCGGGGCCGGATCCAGCCCCAGTGGCCCTGACAGGTCCCGTGTCCCACACGTGCTGACGGCTTCATTGGCCTCCAGTTGAGAGTATGGATGGTTTTGTGCAGATGTGTTGCATAGCAAAAAAGAAGAGGAGGAATGAATCCTTTACAGGAGATCTCTGTCGACAGGGCCCTCTTGTCTCTGGGCCCCGGCAGCCGGCCTGGGAACACTGGTGAGATGGCCAGAGGCGCTGGGTGTCCTGACTGTGTCGTTAGGGCAGCTGTCAGGAGAATTCATGGAAGGCCCCAGAGGCCTGCCTGCGTCTGCGGGACCCTGTGCAGAGAAGAGGATGTGTTTGTCTCTCTAAATTATGAATAGAGCTCATTTAAATTCCAGGCCTTCTTTTTGTCCCAAATAAAAAAGAAATTGTCGCACTCCCAGCTGCTTCATTTCTGTAGGTGGGCGACACGTCGTTTGATCTGCCGGAAGCGAACGTTCTCATCCAGATCTCATCTCATGGCGGCTCCCGGAGGCAGGAGGCCCAGCGGCTGGGGCGCGTGCTCCGGGCCAAAAAAGGTAACGGCGGCCTTTCGCCTTCTGCTCCTGCAGGTCTTTCCTTTTGAGCTACCCTGATTAGGAAGAGGGTAGGGATGGGGCGCCTGGGGGGCTCAGTCGGTTAAGCGTCCGGCTTCGGCTCAGGTCATGATCTTACGGTTCGTGAGTTTGAGTCCCGCATTGGGCTCTGTGCTGACAGCTCGGAGCTTGGAGACTGCTTCAGATTCTGTGTCTCCCCCTCTCTCTCTGCCTCTCCCCCATTCATGCTTTGTCTCTCTCTCAAAACTAAATAAAACCAAAAAAAAAAATTTTTTTAGGAAGAGGGTAGGGCCAAGCTGCCTGCGTGCTTGTGCTCGTGATCATGGTGAGCAGGCTGCCCTGGGCTGAGTAGACTCCGTAGGGGGACTCCCAGAGCAAGGACCAAGCTCTGTGTGCCTCCTGGCGTTTCCCTGGCAGCTGCCTGCTCCGCAGGGCGTCCTCCAAGCTGAGCAGCCGCGTCCAGTAAGAGGGGCCAGGAACGCAGTGTGAGTGTGCAATGCTGGGGCCATAGAGGGCGGGAAGCAGAGCTGGGCCAGCAGCAACGTGTAGGAGCTGGAGTCAGGAGTCGGGGGAGGGCTCAGTAGGAGCAGCTCAGGCAGCTACAAGAGAACCCCTGGCACGCACCCTGTGAAGAGCTCCGCCTTAGTTGACAGCTCGCTGCAGGGGTGTCACATGCTCAGTGAGTGAGGGCGCCAGAGGTGCCCTCTGTGGTGAGAGGGCCCAGGCCCTAATGGCGGGCACAGCAGGGGCTGACGTTGCTGCTTAGAGTGGCCGCATCCCTCCTCCTGGGACCAGACAGGCCCTGTCCTCAGGGACTTTGCTTTCCTCAGGACATGGCTGGAACAAGGGTAGTGGGCGTGTGTTGGAATCGTACCATTACCATGTGTGTGAGAGGCAGCTAAGCAATTGTATTTAAACTGGAGACAGGACATGTTAGTAGAAATAGCATGAACTTGGGCACCAGACCAACCTTGTGACCTTGGGCAGGTAGTTTGCCCTTCTGAGCCTTGCTTTCCCATACAGAGTGGGAGTGACCTTCCTCTGGAGTGAGGCACGAGCTAGAGGCTGCTGGGTAGACAATAGCTTTCATAAACAGGCAGGAGTATCACCTGACTAGTACGTCTGAGTATAGTTCGTTACTTATGCCTTAACTCGTTACTGCCCCCAAAAAGAAACAAATCTAATTTGAAAACCCCTTTGAATATGAGTAGAAATTTGTTTTTTAAAAACTAGTATTTGGTGTAAGGTGTAAGGTATTTGGCTGCTTTCTTTGCATCTGTGAGCTCTTGTAAGACTAACAACAGCTGAATTCAGGGGCAGCACACAGGTACTGAATCTGCTGATATTGGAACCGTGAAGAACAAATGTGCAGATTTTCTAGATGGATCAGGTTCCACAGGCTCTAGTATTTTCTGTCCAAGTTTCTGTGATAATTCTGTTCTAGGGTTTTTTTCTGAGCTGGGTTTTTTTTAGCAACTTAATTGAGACCATTCACATACCATACAGTTAGTCCACTGGCAATGTACAGTTCATTCATTTGTTGTTTCTTAAGGTTTATATTGGAGAGAGATAGCGAATGAGAGCCAGGAAGGGGTAGAGAGAGAAGGGGACAGAGGATCTGAAGCGGGCTCTGTGCTGACAGCAGAGAGCCCAACGTGGGACTCGAACTCACAAACCATGAGATCATGACCTGAGCTGAACTCATAGACTTAACCGACCAAGCCACCCAGGTGCCCCAGCTCATTGGTTCTTAATATAGTGGCAAAGTGCATCACCATCACCGCAGGTTATGTTTAGAATATTCTCATCGCTCCAGGAAAGAAACCCTTTTCCACCAGCAGTAACTCTTCCTTCCTTCTTGCCTCCCAGCCCCACCGCAGGCAAACACGACTGTTTTCTCTCCTTTTTTTTTTTTTAAACTTTCTATAATTTATTTTTTATGATTTACATCCAAGTGAGTTAGCATATAGTGAGTGCAACAGTGATTTCAGGAGTAGGTTCCTTAAGCCCCTCACCCATTTAGTCCAACCCCCCCACAGTCCCTCCAGTAATCCCCTGTGTGTTCTCCATATTGAGTCTCTTATGTTTTGTCCCCCTTCCTGTGTCTGTTATTTTTGCTTCCCTTCCCTTATGTTCATCTGTTTTGTATCTTAAATTCTCACGTGAGTGAAGTCCTATTTGTCTTTTCCTTCCCTCTCTTAAGGGATGGTTGCGGAGGAGTATAATGCCTTCTTCTACTCGTTGGTGTCCCAGGACACACAGGAAATGGCTTACTCAACCAAGCGGCAGAGGTTCTTGGTAGACCAGGGTTATAGCTTTAAGGTACGTGTTCGTTCGACGTGACGTGTGGCTTCTTTGTACCCGCGCCTCCAGCAGGAGTGGGAGCCCCCGGCACTGGGGCCCCGCCTCCTGCCCCTGTGTCTGCACGAATCACCTGGGCCTTGGGGGAAATACTGTGCAGGGCCCCTTCCTACCCCCAGCTTCCTGCAGAGAATGGTCAAACAGTGGGGCCCTGTAGCCAGGTGTCTGGAGTCTGCTTGTCCAAGTGTTATACTTGCCTTGCAAGAACAGTGCTGGCTGTCAGCGGGAAGATGTGCTTTCTGGCAGGACTCGGGGTACCTCAGAGCTGCGGCCACTGCTGTGTCGCCCTGAGCCCCTTGGGGTTCCTTTCCTGCATCAGCAGTGGTTGTCCGCCGGAGCCCGGAACTCCCCAGGTTCACATACCTGATCTGTAATACACGGTCAGCTCCGATGGGGCGCCCCGCCCAGTGGCTGGGCCAGGGCTTCGGTCGGTCAGCGTGGTGAGCCCAGAGCAGCTAAAGCTTTGGCTGCCTCCCATTGGCTGTGATGCTTGCCTTCTTTTCTGTTGACACAGTGGAGAGAGTTTAGGTCAGGGTTAGTGCCCTTAAAGGATTTTGTTTGTGGGGGCAGATGGAGGGTCCTGGAAGCAGGGACGAAATGGACACCCCTAGGACATGCAGGTTTCCAGATTCTTGGTTTGCAGAAGACTGCAGGCTGCCTTTTCAGATCCTTTTGATTGTGTCTTTTTCAGGTTGCCCAGTTTCTGTCATTAGCCGTAGACAGGGTGTCAGGGCTGTCTGACCCTCCTTTTTCAGCCAGAAACAGTGACAGTTTCAGACTTGTCATGCTGAGCTAGAGGACAGGATCCTTGACCGTGTTTTGAAGGATTGGCATTATGACCCTTTTACGTGTCTGTTAAAAGTATGTGATGATAGCAATGTTCATAGGTCCCAATCCCTGGAGACTCCAGTGAGAGAACAAGCACCAGATCAGGTCATGTTCTGGGGTCTTTGGAAGGCTCCCTTGGCAGAAGGGCATCTGGCGTGCGATTGTCTGTATTGGTCGGAGGGGCCTTTGCCCGCTTGGCTTCAGAGCCACCTGCCGAGAGCAGCCCGGGTAGAGCCTTTGGGATCATGACCATGGACTCCCCGGGATGGGGGTGAGGCCAGGGCAGAAGCACCCGATATCTATACTCTGGGCCTGTGGCCCCCTGGCTCAGCCAGGTCCCTACTCCTAGGACTTTTCTTCTGATAAAAATTATGAGCAGATTTAGAGAGAGGGCAAATGATTTCTCTATGTCATCAGTCCTGGCCTTCTTCAGGGGTAGGTAGGCCCTGTAGTAAGTCACCCCAAGAGGGGAAAGCCCCATCTCTACCTGTGTTCTCCTGCTCTCTTAGGAAAAAATCTTATCAGCCCACCTTGACGCGCTCTCATTTCTAAGTGCTCCCTCCTGCCAGAAGCCCTGGGAGCCAAGCCCCCAAGGCTGAAGACCCTTCCTGAGGGCGAAGGCAGCAGGCTGTGTCTCTGTCTTTGGTCCTTTCCTTTACCTGGCGCAGGATGGAAAGCTGCCCGGGCGGTTTCGAGTTGTCAGGGCCCCCGCTGATCATCTGTGAGTGATTACAGATCTGCTGTTCTGGGAGACGTTTCTCTGGAATGTCCTTCCCCCGCCCTGCCCTGCAGTCATCAGTTAGGCTCCTGGTACAGAAGGTGGGGAGGGGGCCCACAAGGGGACATATGGCCCACTGGTTGGGCTTTGTAGGTGATCACGAAGCTGGCCGGCATGGAGGACGAAGAGTTGGCGTTTTCCACAAGAGAGGAGCAGCAGCAGCTCCTACAGAAGGTCCTGGCCGCCACCGACCTGGATGCCGAGGAAGAGGTTGTGGCGGGAGAGTTTGGCTCCAAATCCAGCCAGGTAAGTGAGGGGGTGGGGCTGCAGGTGCCTGTCCTCCCAGAGGGCAGAGTTCTTGCACCTCCGCGCGTACTTGGTCCCCTGTGTGCAGGTGCGCACGTGCACCTGTGCGGCCTTCCTGAAAACTTGTCAAGACCAGGGAGCCGCAGGGAAGAAGTAACAGAAATTGCCCGTTAACCTTTTGGTGCGCATCCTTCTGTACCCGTTGTTTCACGTGGCCTCGCCCAGGATGGCCACTGTGGCCCCAGGCCCGCACCACATGGCTGCAGGAGGGGGTGCTGTAGGCCTGGGCGCGCATCCGGGGCCTCGGCTCTGGCTTCGTCCTCAGCAGTAGAGCTAAGCTGTCCAGCTTGTAAGGCAGGTCTGAGGGTCTGCTCCCAGCTAGTTTCAGTATTTACCTTGAAGAACGTGGAGTTCTCTCTCTCTCTCTCTCTCTCTCTCTCTTTCTCTCTATCAAATAACGAAAAGAAAATTAAAATGAAAAATTTTTAAAAGAGCACCTGGGTGTCTGAGTTGGTTGAGCGTCTGACTTTTGATTCAGCTCAAGTCATGATCCCAAGGTTTTGGGATTGAGCCCCGCATCGGTTTCATGCTGAGCACGGGGCCTGCTCAAGGTTCTCTGTCTCCTTTTGCCGTCCTCAGCTCATGCTGTCTCTCTGTCTCTAAGATAAAATTAAATTTAAAACATAGAGTTCACTGAAAATAGTGAACTTTCCATTTATTCTGCAAATACTGAATGCCTACCTTGTGGCAGCCCAAGATAATGTGGCATAATTAATGAAAGTGCCATTATGGGGAGCTCTTATCAGGCTCTTCCAAGAGAAAAGTACGGTGTAGTCAGGTGCATTGGAAACTAAATTGGTATCAGAGCCAAGAGGTGAGTGAGCAGTGTCCCCTGGGGAGGTGCTGCCCTGCCTCCAGCCTGAGACCACCCTGCCCCCAAACATGGGTACTGGAGCCGCCTCAAGCACTCGCTCGTGGACGCTTCAGGGAAATGTTTTCCCTCCGACTGTGTCCTTGGTAATGCCGGGTCGTTCCCACCAACCAGTGAGTCACCCAAGGTCAGGCCCTCGAAGGCATGGCTTGGTGCCTGTATACCCCAGGCTTGTCATCTGGTGCGAGTGGTGTGTAGGGCTCTGGGTCACACCCTGCCTGCCTGATTTCTGTTCACACCATGTATCAAGACGGATGCGGCTGTCCCCATCGTATAGATGAGTTCATTGAGGTGTAGACATTCAGTATATGTCCACGGTGAGAGGTAGTGCCAAGATTCAAGCCCGGGGCTTTCTGTCATTCCAATTGATTCAAAGCCTTACGGTGGAGTCTTGAGCCATTGGGGGACCACTGCCCTCACTGTCGAAAAATTCATAGGTTGTTAGTAAGAGACGCAGAATCTGAAGCTGGCTGCCTGGGTTGAAGTCCTGTCTCTTTAAGAGCTTGGACAAGTTACTTAATCTCTCTGTGCTTCAGTTTCTTCATCTGTAAGATGGGGATTATAATTGTTGTGAGGATCAGATGAGTTAATACTTGTAAATGCATGTGAACTGCTTAATATAACGCCTGAGACATAGTAAGTGGTCGGTAAATGTTTAAGAACTAGTATTAAACTTAAAAGCTTTATAAGACTTACTGTGATGGTAAATGTTATAAGGAGTTTCTCCCCTTGGAAGTAACTGTGGGCTGGGCCCCTGCAGGTGTCGCGGCGCTTTGGCACAATGAGCTCCATGTCCGGGGCCGACGACACAGTGTACATGGAGTACCACTCGTCCCGGGGCAAGACTTCCACGAAGCACGTGCACCCACTCTTCAAGCGGTTCAGGAAGTGACAGCCACCGGGTCATAGAGGTCAAGCCCCAGCGGTGCCGGGTGGGGCTTTCCGCGTCCCGTTCTCTCCTCTGGCCGTGGCTGCAGAGCTCTGGAGGCCGTGTGTGCTCGCCGTGACGGGGACCACGTGCCAGAGCTCGGGTCTGCCTCTGCAGGCCAGCCAGGGTCTTTGAAAAGCTGGGAGACTGTTTTGGTTTTTTTCTAGGCCATTTTTCTATCCTGGGGTGTGATCATTCCTCCCTATAAATATTTGTAATATTTAAGGTGTATTTATCTAATGTGCTGAATAAACAGAAATAGAACATTTGACCACTTTTGTTCTTGACGTTTATTTTGAGAGTGCATGAGCGAGAATGGGACTGGCAGAGAGGCAGAGAGAGAGAGAATGAGAATCCCAAGCGGGGGAGAGAGAGAATGAGCATCCCAAGGGGCCTCCACGCTCACGCAGAGCCCAGTGCGGGACTCCGTCTGATGGTTGGTGAGGTCACTACCCGAGTGGAAATCACGAGTCAGACGCTTGACCCACTGAGGCACCCAGGCGCCCCGAGCACTCTGTATTACAGGTGTTCTTACACCTTGTCACAGGCACGGGCTGCGTCCAGGTGACAAACCTCCATCAAGGCCCCCTTCGTAGCAGGCACCAGGGAGTGAAATGGGGCCCATCCCTGAGGAGCCCCTGGGAGATGCACCCAGGATACTGAAGACTTGCCTTGGTGTTCAGGTGTCGACAGGGAGAGGCCCAGATGGAGGGAGGAGCACAGGCAGTGCTGCCTGGTCACTGGCCTCGGGGCCTTCCACGCTAGGCACCCTGTGTGCAGGCCCTCTAGGTCACCCGAGGGCCATCACATGCTAGGGAGCCACTGTGTACACCTCTGCTTGGTCTTCTCTGATTCCCCAGATTCATTTTTGATACTGTCGGGAGGCCAGATTCCTCTTCTAACAATTTTTTTTTAATTTAATTATATTTTATTTTTTTATTTTATTCTATTCTACTTTATATTTTACTTTATCTTTTTAATTTACATCAAATTTAGCAGATAGTACAATAACAGTNATCCCCTACTTATAACACCCAGTGCTCATCCCAACACGTGTCCTCCTCAATGCCCCTCACCAGTTAGCCCATCCCCCCACCCCCAACCCCTCCAGCAACCCTCAGTTTGTTCTCTATATTTAAGAGTCTCTTATGGTTTGTTCCCCTTCCTGTTTTTATACGTCTTCTTATAGCAGTTTAATGCCCTTGGGTCTTTAACTGCTAGTTCCTTTCTTCTGAGAAATGTCTTCTCTCTTGTTCTTGGTATGAAAGAAAAGCAGGAAGGACAGGAAAGGCAGGATTCTTCCATAAAAAAGACACACAGACACAAGGCGTGCAGACGTTGTGAAGAAAAACTTGTTATTTTGAGGAGAAGGCTCATCTGAATACGCAAATGCGCTCACACCTGGGGAGTGTTGAAAGCCTGTGCTAAAAGTGCTAAAAAAAGGGCCTCTACATTGGCGTCCCTGCCCCTGCTCCCCCACCCTCAACCCCCCTCCCTGAGGCTCAGCAGCAGCCCTGTTTGCTGTGTGGTCACACATGCCTGTGCGCCTGCTCCGTGGAGCTGCTGCACAGCAGGCCGGGAAGGCGCACCTGAGGTTGGTGCTCGGGCGAGTGTGCGCCGAGACCTGTGTACCTGCTCGCCCTGGCGGACTGGCACCCACATGTCTCAGACTGGATCACAGCCCATGTTTCCAGATTCTTATCTCTGGTCGCACCTTTATTCCTGAGATACTCCACCAATGCCAAACACTTCTGAGTTTTCACATTTCTGCCCTTTGTGCTCACTGCTTTCTTGTGCCGTAATCTGTCTGCTGATCATGTGGACCTTGACCCCAAGCCCTGTGATCTGGAAAACGAGGACTCTGAAATCCTCCATTTTATGTGTTCTGGAAAACTGCTTGAAGCAGAGGACCACCCTTCCGCCGCAGACTTAGACGAGAACCCTGGATGCCCCCTGTGTTCCCTGTGACAGGGCCAGACGGATCTTCCACAATCCCGTTTTTTGCCTCCGCTGTGCTGTATGCCCTTTATGCTGGTGTTTTTGTTTCTTATATGTGCACCCCCCTTAGTCTGTGCTGTCTGCACCTCAGTTACTGGTGTATGGAAGGTGCCGTGAGTACTGAACTGAAAAGAGTTTATGGACTTTAGAAAAGTTAAAAAAAAATCCTTAAAAACTTTAAAAACACTTGACATTTGGGGACTTTAACACTGTGACCCTGCCTGCTTATGCCCGCGGGGCGTTGTGAGTGAACTACCTACTGGTAACGTCTACACCGCTGTGCCTTCCTCCCGCCTTTGCCCTGAGCCAGACCTCACAGCCGCAGCAGGTGGAATGTGCAGGACAAAACCAGAGAGGAGAGCTGCGCCGAGACGTAGAGATTTGCTCAGGGTCCCCTGACCCTTCCACCGAGCGCTGGTCAGCACACGCGTGTGAGGGAGCGCGCGGAAGGGGTGGGGGAGCTTACCCGGTGCCTGGTGGTTCTGTCCCCCGTCACTCACAGGGCATCACTCAGCCAGGCTCTGCCTCAGTTCTGTGTGAAGTTACACCCACACTCACGCCGCCTCCACCCTGTCTAACAAAGTTTAAAACCAAGACCCGAAAAGCTCCAACCGCACATACCTAACAGCAACCCCAGAACAGAGCTAACTGTTGTGGTACAAAAATATCTTGCAGCTGATGAGAGAAAACTCATGATGTCTGACATCCATTCAGACTTACTAGGCAAGCAGAGAGCCAGTAAAATACCTCCCATAATGAAAAGGAAAAGAAGATGGATCCAGAAATGACGCAGATGATACAATTGGTACACAGGCCGTTACAAGTCCTGACTACTCCAGATGCCGACAAAGCCGAAGGAAGAGGGGACATGTTGACACAGGATATAAAAATCCCACGCAAACTTCTAGAGATTAAAACTACAGTGTCTAAAATGAAAAAAATCTACTTCATAGGTGTCTTGGGCAGCTTCTGAAATGGCTCCCAATTATCTCCGCTTCCCGCCTTCAGGCCTGGGTGCCATCAATCCCCCCATTAAATGTGAGCTGGAAGTAGACTTGCTTCTAATGGAAAACATCCATCAGAAGGGATGGCTACCGCTTCCAAGATCAGGTGACAAAAGACCCTGACTTCTCTCGTTTCCACACTCGCTGTGGCACTTCTCGGCTGTTTGTTCTCACCAGGCATGCTGCTCTGTGGAGAGTCCCACGTGGTGTGGAACTGAGTGGGGACGTCGGTGGGGGCACTTGGTCCAATAGGCTGTGAGGGACTGAATACTACCAACCGCCGTATGAGAGGGCTTGGAAATGGATCCCACCCCAGTCGAGCCTTGAGATGACCACAGCCCTAACCTACCCCTGATGGCAGTCCGTGAGAGACCCTGAGCCAGAGGGACCCAGCTAAGGCCCTGGATTCTGGGGGCACAGAAACTATGAGATAGTAAATGTCATTTGAAACCACTGAATTTTAAATTAAAGTTTCCTATTGTTTACATACCTTTTTATTTTAATATTTATTTTTTGAGAGAAAGAGACTGTGAGTAGGGGAGGGAGGGAGCGAGAGAGAGGGAGACACAGAATCCGAAGCAGGCTCCAGGCTCTGAGCTGTCAGCACAGAGCCCGACACGGGGCTCAAACCCACGGACTGCGAGATCATGACCTGAGCTGAAGTCGGACGCTTAACTGACTGAGCCACCCCTCCCCGCCCCTTTTTTAATAGAAGTGATTGCTAAGTTCTGGAGACAGGTAGTGGTCACGGCCACACATAGTTACATGGCAGCAGAAAAATATCAAGGGTGGTACCCAGCTGCTGTAACAGATACCCAGGAGTATGGGAGTGGCTTGGACAGAGGGATGAGCAGAGGCTGCAGGGGTGTGGAGGAGCGAGTTAGAGCACACCTAAACTGCCTCTAGCAGGCTATTCGTAGGAATCTGGACTTTGAGAACACTGCCAGGGAGTGTTCAAAAGGGAGTGAGGGACACGGTATTGGAAACTAGGTATTGGGAGGTCTCTTACACGGTGACAAAAACTTGGTGGCACTCTCGACTGTGGTCATGTGGAGAGCAGGACATTCTAATGAACTTTGTGATCTGGGCTTGCAAGATTTGCTAAGATTTGCCGAGTATTCAAGGTGCCACCTGATTTCTTCTGGCTGCTGAAGTAGTAAGATGCGAGCAGAGGGCAGAACTTTTTAAAAGGAGCAATTTCTTGATGGTTTAAAAAATCCTCAGCCTCTCCCAACTGCAACTGGTAACTAAAACAGTGCGATTATTGGGGCGCCTGGGTGGCTTAGTCGGTTAAGCGTCCGACTTTCGCTTAGGTCATGATCTCGCGGTTCGTGGGTTTGAGCCCCGCGTCAGGCTCTGTGCTGACTGCCAGCTCAGAGCCTGGAGCCTGTTTCAGTCTGTGACTCCCTCTCTCTCTGACCCTCCCCTGCTCAAGCTGTCTCTCTCTCTCCTAGAAATAAATAAAAACATTAAATAAAAAAAATAAAATAAAATAAAAGGAGCAATTTCTTGATGGTTTAAAAAATCCTCAGCCTCTCCCAACTGCAACTGGTAACTAAAACAGTGCGATTATTGGAGATCAGGTATTGTGGAAGGAAAGACTGGTGCACTTGAAAACACATCAACTTAAATGAAATGAAACAAAAAAAGACTGAAACTAAATGAGCAGAGCATTGGTGAGCTGTGGGGTGACTTCAGGTGGCCAGATGTGCATGTGTTTGGAATCCTTGAAGCAGAAGAGGGAGAAGGGAAGATAGGGGGGGAAAAGGGGGAGAAATAATGGCAGAAATTTTTCTAAGCTTGATGAAAGCAGTAAGCCCCCAGTTCCAAGAAACAAAATGAGCTCCAAGCACAGGAAATACAAAGGAAATAACACCAAGCATACATCAAAATCAAATTGCTGAAAACCAGTGATAAAAGAGAAAATCGAAAAGGAGCCAGAGGACATTTTGTGTACAGGGAACACGGATAAAGATAATTGCAGAAATAATTCATCGCTATCCGACCTGCCGTCCGAGTCATTCTTTTTCTGTTTTAAGTTTATTTATTTATTTTGAGAGAGACAGAGATAGCGTGAGTGAGGGAAGGAGAGAGAGAATCTCAAGCAGGCTCCACACTGTCAGTGCAGAGCCCAATGTGGGGCTTGAACTCAGGAACCACAAGATCATGGCTTGAGCTGAAACCAAGAAGTGGATACTTAACTGACTGAGCCACCCAGGTGCCCCGGAAGTTCTTTCAAAGAAAGGAAAATAATACTAGTTTGAAATCCGTATGTATGCAAAAGAAGGAAGAGCACTGCCAACTACGTTGGTAAATAGAAAAGATTTTATTACTATTTACATCTCTTTTCATAAAGAATTTGTTGGTGAGTTCTGGAATGATGGATTGTGTCTTTCTTGCACAGCAGTGTGACTATAATTGATGCCACTGAACTGTATATTTAAAAGTGGTTAAGATGGTAAATTTTGTTATATGTGTTTTACCACAATAAAAAATAACTGTTTAAAGCAAGTCTCATGTATCATGGGGTTTACAAAAGTAAAATGTGTAATAATAGCACAAAAATCAGGAGAAGAAATGGAAGTATACTCTTGTACGGTTTCTGTATTATATGTAATGAACAATATCACTTGAAAGTTATCTGTGATTAGTTAAAGCAACTACATAAGCAACCACAAAAATAGCACAACAAAGAATGATGGCTTCTAATCCAACATAGGAGGTAAAACAGAATCATGAGAAATACTAAACCCTAAGAAAACTGGATAAAGGAAGTAAGAGGAGGATGGTAAAAATCAAGAGTAAAGAGGAAATGATATGAAGGCCCTCAATTAAAAGGTAGAGATCGTCAGATTCTGAGAACAAAGACCCAACTATGCTGCCTGTAAGATGAAATATTAGGATCCAAATAGGAAATGGAATGGAAAAAATATATATCGTCTTAACACTAAGCAAAAGAAAGCTGGAGTAGCTATACTATTGGGTGAAGTAGATTTCAGAGCATAGACTATGACCTGGGATAAAGAGTGTCATTTTATAATGATAAAGAGGGAATGATTTGAAACATTTATGTCCCCAATAACAGTTTAAAAATACATGGAGCAAAAACTGATAGACCTGCAGGAATAATATCAATATATAACAATCAATTACATTTTTATAAACTAGCAACAAGCAATAGGCGATTGAAATGAAAATACTGATACAATAGCCTAAAAATAGAAAATTAGGGAGAAACTGTCAAAACTATCAATACCGTCTATATTAATCTATAAATTAGATCTATTTAAACCAAACTGTTGACGAGGATTTTCATGGAAGTTTATAAACATTGTAAAATATCAAAAAGTAAAGAAACAGAAATATTAAAGATAATTTACAAGAAGAATGCTGTAGACATAGGAATGGAAGTGACATCAATGGAATGAGATGAACAGCCTAGAAAAAGACTCACCATGAGAACTTGATTTGTGATAGAAGTAGCATTATATGTGTATATACATGTACACACATATACGTGTATCACCTATACACATATATACACATACACACTCTCATACAACTATGTCCATTTCAGTATTATCTCGTATCTATCTCTCCCCTTTCCTTCCTCCCACCCTCCTCTCCTCCCTCCTTCCCTTCCTTCTACCTACCCATGAATTCACATTGATACCTATAATTCCAGTTCAACACACAGGGTTTGGTTTTTTTTTTTATCTTTCCTTTCATATTCACAACTCCCTTCTCTGACAGAAAACTGATTCGCATTTTACACAATTTATTTTCCTATTTGGTCAGCCCTAGACTGTACATAAAGTAGTTTCAGGGGTGTTAATTTTTGCCTCTGTAGAAGAGAAGCCTACTAATTGGAGTTCAGTGTCTGTTCAGGGATGTTTGGGGGTTTTAGCCCGAGGCCATACATCCAGATACTATGTTCAAACATAATTTGGGTTCTTTACCCAACCCTCCTTCAGTGCAATTATGTTAGTCATTTTATATGCAGTTTGGTTCATTTGGGGCTTTTTTGTTAGTGGTGTTAAATTTTAGCTTGTATTAAAATTTCACCCTCCTTGTAGATTTTACTTAATTTCTTTTTTTGGTATGTGAAACACAAACATGGTTCCAAAAGTCTGGACTTTACCAAAAATTACATTCAGAGAAATGTCTTTCTCACTCCCCCACCCATTTCTTTGGTCTTTTCCATCCATTTCCTGACATGCCCAGCAGGCATCTGATCTAAGCTCTCAGTTTATCTTGCCTATGTTTCCTTCTGCTCAAATGAGTAAAAACATGTATATTTTCTTATGTTTTCCTTCTTTATTATGATTTGTTCTTTCTTATACAGTAAGTAGTATACTGTAGATCATTTTCTACACTTTGTATTTTAAAGTTTATATGTAAGTAATCTCTATATCCAACATGGGACTTGAACTCACAACCATGAGATTAAGAGTCCACATGCTCTACCAACTGAGCCAACCAGGTGCCCTTTCTTTTTTTTACCGTAATAAATTCTGGAAAACCATATCAATTCATAGAGAGCTCCGTCTTTTTTTTTTTTTTTTTAACAATTTACAGTAACCTATTTTGTGAAGGTACTGTGTTCATTTAACCACCGACACTATGGACTGAATGTTTTTACCCTCTCAAAATGCGCATGTTGAAGTCCTTACCCCATTGTGATGGTACTAGAAAGTAGGCCCTTTGGGAGGTGATTAGATTTAGATGTGGGTGGAGTCCCACACGTAATGGCATGAGTGCCCTGTATGACAAGCAAGACACAGGAGCTTTCTCCCTCTCAGCACAAGCTTGCACAGAGGAAAGGCAGTGTGGGCATACTGAGAGGAAGCAGCCGACTGCAAGCCAGCAAGTAGGTCCTTACTAGACACCAGATCTACTGGCGCCATGACCTTGGCTGCCGGAGGCCACGCCAGCTCTGACAGGTCCAGGGGTCCCTGAAGGATGGACGGTGTCGGCGAAAGAGNTGGCCCTTCCGACTTTCAGGGCTATGAGCCACCAGTCTACAGTGTCTCCTTATAACAGCCAGAGCAGACTAAGACAACAGCCTTAAGTTTGGCATTTAGATTCTTGAAAATACTCTACAGCTGGAAACAATGCTTCTAATAAACACTGTGCAATGTGTTTTCTTATCCTTGGAAGTATATCTTCAGGGTAAATTCTTAGAAGTGAGATCGCTAATTCAAAAGGTAAATGCAAGTGTAGTTTTGTCAGAGACTGCCAAATTACCTTTTATGATGGATGTTCTAATTCATATTCCCTCCAGCAATCTGTGAGATGCGTGTTTATGCACATCCTCGCTATCAGAATGTATTATAATTTTAAAATTTTGCCAATGTAATAGGTGAGAAATGATATTGTAGTGTAGCTTTAAATTACTTTTCCCTTATGAGTGAGGTTGAAAATCTTTTCATTCTCACGTGTAAATTTTTTAATTGTTCTCATTTTCTTCCAGTTTTTCTTTGTTTTTTCCCCCTTCTTTCTCCTCAATTAAAAACTTTTTTTTTACATTAATTTATTTTTGAGAGAGACAGTGTGAATGGGGGAGGGTCAGAGAGTGAAGAAGACACAGAATCCAAAGCAGGCTCCAGGCTCTGAGCAAGCTGTCAGCACAGAGCCTGAAGCGGGGCTCAAACCCATGAACTGTGAGATTATGACCTGAGCTGAAGTCAGACAATCAACCGACTGAGCCACCCAGGCACCCCTCTTTCTCCTCAATTTTTAAGTTACTTACATATATTGCGTATTGATCCTTACTCTGTAATATATGTTGCCAATATATTCCCTCGGGGTGTTGATGCTCTTATGACTTTGTTTATGGTGACATTTGCCATCAAACCACAGTTTTTTGTTTTGATCAAACTTATCAATATTTTAGTGGATTTAGTGAATCTGGATTTCGAGTCACAGTTAGAAGACTTTCCCCATATGTGGACTAAAGAGAAATTCACTTCGTTTTCTCCTAATACTTGTATGGATTTAGTTTACATTTAGATCGTAATCATTTGAAGTTTATTCTTGAATGTAGTGTGGGGTAAAGCTGAATCTTCTCTTTTTCTCCAAATGGCTATTTGTGGCAACATCATTTATTAAAAAGTCCGTTTTTGCCTTAGAGATTTGAGTTGCTACCTTTATCATATACTAAAGCTCCATATGTCCTTGACATTATTTCTGGCTTTTCCATGATAGACTTGATAAAGTATGATGGACTTGCCTATCTATTCATGTTATTTTATTTATAAAATATTTTGTAGCATGCTTTAACACCTTATATGGCTAGTCACCTTATATCTTTTCCTCTTAGTGTTTTCCTTGCTATTCTTGAATTACATATTTATTTTTCCATATGAAATTCAACATCAAGTTGTATAGTTCCATTAAAAAAATCCCTTATTAGTATCTTTCTTGGGATTGCATCAAATTTATAAATTATTTTAGGGAGACCTGACATTCTTATAAAATTTTTTTAATGTTTACTTATTTTTGAGATGAGAGAGAGAGAGAGAGAGAGAGCATGAGGATGGGAGGGGCAGAGAGAGAAAGAGAAAGACATAGAATCTGAAGCAGGCTCCAGGCTCCGAGCTGTCACCACAGAGCCTGATGCGGGACTCGAACTCAGGAGCCATGAGATCACGACCTGAGCCTATGTCAGAGGATTAACCAACTGAGTCTCCAGGTGCCCTCCCTTTTAAAAACAAAAATTTTTAATGTTTATTTATTTGGGAGATCTGACATTTTTATATTTTATTCATGGACAAGAAATATCTTTCCATTTGCTCAAGTCTACTTTCTTTTAAAAATTTTCCCCATGTAGTTTTTAAATATTTATTATATTTATTCCTAAGTTATTAATTTTCTTGACATATAAGTTAGATTTTCTGTATTATATATTAATACCTCTTATTATTTGTATAGTTGAAGTCTATTGATTTCTATATGATAATTTGATAGCCTGCTCATTTATTGAAATGGTAGTTTTATCACTGATTCCCTAGGGTTTCCTATGTACATTTATATCATCTGCAAAATAGACATAGTTTTATTTTTCTATTCCAAATCTCATGTTTATAATTGAGTGTCTTATCTTACTGGCTAATATCACCAGTATGATGTTGAATAGCAGTGGAGATGGTGGGCAAACTTGGCCTTGTTCCTGATCTTAGTGGAAAGTTCCTAACATTTCCCCACTAAATGAGATGCTGGTTGTAGCACAAAAGGTGTGTGTGTGTGTGTGTGTGTGTGTGTGTGTGTACATGCAATGCACATGTGTCAACTTACATCTTAAGAAAGTACCCATTGGTTTCTATTTCTTGAGTTTTTTTTAATGTATTTTGGGTGATGAATTTTGTCAAAGACTTTTTCAGCATCTATGGAAATAAATGCAATTTTTCTCCTTAGATCTATAAATATGGTGTGTTCATTTATTAATATTTAATCAACCTTGTATTCCTGGAATAAATTCCACTTGGTTATGTTGTATTATTTTCATAATGCGGTGTTGAATTCTATTCACTAGTGTTTTATTTAGAATGTTTTCATAAATATTCATGGATGATATTTATAATCTTCTTATGCTATCTTAATCCGGTTTTTATAGTATTCCTCTTTTATAAAAGGAGCTAAGAAATTTTCCTTCATTTTCAATGCTTTGGAAAAATTGGTAAAGCACTGGGACTATCTGGTCTTTGTAGATTTGGTAAGAACAACCCTGTGAAACTTGGTTCTTTTTTAATGTGGAAGTTCCTTGATAATTTTTTTTTTTACTTCTAGGGAAATTAATCTGTTTAACTATTTACATCTAGTGAGGTCAGTTTTAATGAATTGTATTTTCATAGGATGTTATCCACTTCATATAGGTTTTCAGTATTTTCATAGAGGTCTGAGAAATGGTCTTTCAGTATTTTAAAAATATCTCCTGTCTATCTCTCCATTTAATATTCCTTATTTTTGTATATTTGTTCTTCCTCCTTTTTTCTTATGTAAATATAAGTAGCAGTTGGTCTGTTTTGTTCATTTTTTCCCAAGATACTAGGATTCGGATTTTCTAAATGGATCTATTTTTTCTTGATTGGATCTATTGTTTCTGGGATCTTTGTCTTGGATCTTTAATTTCTGCTTTTGTTTTTCTTATCTCCTTTTTCAGCTTTCTGGGCTGAGAACTTAAATTCTTTCATTCTTATTGATAAAAATGTTCAGGGTTACAAATTCTCCTCTGTTCACTGCTTTAAATGAATTTGATGGATTATGCTGTTAGTTTTCATTAACAATTTTTTTTAAAAATTTCATAATTTTGGTTTGTATTTTCCCTTTTGCTCAAGGAGTTTGATAGGTTATTTAATTTCCAGATGGAAGGGCCTTTAAAAAATTGTTGTTAATAAGTTCCTGTTCTTATGTTCTAGCACCATATGTTGGGAGACTTTCTCCTTTGTATTGCCTTTGCTCCTCTGTCAAAGGTCAGTGGATTTTGTAAGGATCTATTTCTGGGCTCTCTATTCTGCTTCAGCAAAATACTTGTCTCTTCTCTCACCAATATCACACTGTCTTGATTATTGTAGCTTTATGTAGGTATTGAAGTTGGGTAGTATCATTCCTCCAATTTTGTTCTTCACTATTTCATGAGCTATTCTGGGTCTTTTGCATACCATGTAAATTTAGAATCAGTTTGTCAATAGCCACAAAATAACTTGCTATAATTTTTATTGGAATTGAATCTATAGATCAAGTTGGGAAGAACTGGCATATTGACCATATTGGGTCTTCCTATCCATGTAATGGCACATCTCTCCATTTATTTAGATCTTTGATTGCTTTCATCAGAGTTTTGTAGTTTTCTTCATACAGATCTTGTACATATTTTATTAGGTGTATACTTAAGATTTAATTTGCTAGTGTAAATGGTATTGAGTTCTTAATTTCAAGTTCCAACTGTTTATTGCTGGTATATAAGAAAACAGACATATATTAAACTTGTATCTTGCAACCCTACTATAATTTCTTATTCATTCCAGGAGTTTGTTTTTGTTGGTTCTTTGGTATTTTCTGTATGGACAATCATATCATCTGCAAACAAAGACAGTTTCATTCCTTCTTTCCCAATCCCTATACCTTTTATTTCCTTTTCTTACCATATTGCATTAACTTGGATTTCTAGTATGATGTGGAATAGGAGTGGTGAGAGCAGACATCCTTCCCTTATTCCTGATCTTAGCAGGAAAACATTTAGTTTCTCACTACTAAATATGATGTTAGCTGTGGATGTCCTTTATCAAACTGAGGAATTTCCCCTCTATTCCAATTTGTTGACAGTTTTTATCCAATGTGTGTTGGATTTTGTCAACTGCTTTTTAAGGTCTTATTGATATGATAATGCTTTTCTTCTTTAGCCTGTTGAAGTGATGGATTGCATTAATTGATTTTCAAATCTTGAACCAGCCTTATAGATCTGGAATTATTCCTATTTGATGTATAAATTTTATAAATTTATAAATATATTTATAAATTTTATATTCTTTATAAAGAATTTATATAATATAANTTATATGCTTTATAAAGAATTTATGTAATATAAATTTTGTAAATTTATAAATATACATATTTATAAATATAAATTTCATATTCTTAATAAAGAATCTTGTATTCTTTATTAAGAATACAAAATTCTTTTTATACATGGTTAGAATTAATTTACTAATATTTTGTTAAGAATTTTTGCTTTTATGCTCATGAAAGATACTGGTCTCTAGTTTTCCTTTTTTGTAATGAGTTTTTCTGGTTTTTATAGTAGGGTAATGATGGTTTCATCACCCTAATATAATGAATGAATATTCCCTCTGCTTCTATTTTCTGGGAGAGATTGCAAGAAAATTGGTGTAATTTCTTCCTTAATGTTTGGTAGAATTCACCAGTGGACCCATCAGGGCCTGGTGCTTTCTGTTTTTGAACGTTATTACTTATTGATTCAATTTATTTAATAGATATAATTCTCTTTAGGTTATCTATTTCTCCTCATGTGAGTTTGGTAGATTGTGTCTTTCAAGGAATTGGTCCATTTCATCCAGGTTATCAAGTTTATGGACATAGAATTGTTCATAATAGTCTTTTATTGTCCTTTTCATGTCCATGGCTCCTCTTTTGTTTCTTCTTATTTAGTTAGTTAGTTATTATTTATGCATTTATGCATTTATTTTGAGATGTGGGGGAGAGTGTGAGCAGGGGAGGGGCAAGAGGGTGAGAGAGAGAGAGAGAGAGAGAGAGAGAATCCATGCTGTCAGCACGGAGCCTGACACGGGGCTTGATTTCACTAACCATGAGATCATGACCTGAGCCACTGAAATCAAGAGTCAGTCACTTAACCGATTGAGCCACCCAAGCTCCCCTTATTTCTGATATTAGTAATTTGTGTCTTCTTTCTGCTTATTAGTCAACATGACTAGAGGTTTATCAATTTTATTGATATTTCCAAAGCTCTTGGTTTTATTTTCTCTGTTGATTTCCTGTTTTCAATTGCATGAATATCTGCTCTATTTTTTTTTAAAGTAATCTCTACGCTCAACACAGGGCTCAAACTCATGACTCTGAGATAAGAATTGGATGCTCTACTGACTGAGTCAGCCAGGATGACTCTGCTATAATTTTTATTATTTCTTTTCTTCTGCTTGCTTTGGATTTAATGTGTTCTTCTTTTCTAGTTTCCTGAGGTGGAAACTTAGAGTATTGATTTTAAATCTTTCTTTTCTAATATGTGAATTCAATGCTATACATTTTCTTCCAAGCACTACTTTCACAGTATCCACAACTTAAAAAAAATTTTTTTTACATTTATTTATTTTTGAGAGACAGAGAGACAGAGCACAAGTGGGGGAGGGACAGAGAGAGAGAGGGAGACAGAATCCAAAGCAGGCTCCAAGTCCTGAGCTGTCAGCACAGAACCTGATGCGGGCCTCGAACTCACAAACGGTGAGATCATGATCTGAGCCAGAGTTGGATGCTCAACCGAATGAGCCACCTAGGCACTCCCCGCAATGAGTTGTATGTTTATTTTCATTTAGCTTGAAATTTATCTTGAGACCACTTTGGCCCATGAATTATTTAGAAGTGTGTTTAATCTCCAAGTATTTGGTGGGGGGGTTTCTAGATATTTTTCTGGTACTGATTTCTAACTTAATTCTGTTGTCTGATGGTGTACTTTGTATGATTTCCATTCTTTTGAATTTGTTAAGGTGTGTTTTACAGCCCAGAATGTATCTATCTTTGTAAACATTCCATGTGAGTTTTTAAGTTCTTTCTTGTTGGATGCAGTCATCTATAGATGGCAATTAGCTTGCAATTTGATTGATGGTGCGGTTAACTTCAACTCTGTCCCTACTGATTTTCTGCCTGCTGGATCTGTCAATTACTGATAGAGGGGTGTTGAAATCTCCAACTATGATAGTTCATTTGTTGTTGCTTTCAGTTCTATCAGTTTTCGCCTCATGTATTTCAATGCTCTGTTGTTAGGCACATGTGCAGTATGGATCATTGTCTTCTTAGAGAATTGATCCCTTTATTATTATGTAATGCTCCTCTTTATTCCTGAGAGTTTTCTCTTGCCCTGAACTGTTTTGTCTGAAATTGATATAATAACTCCAACTCTTTTTTTTTTTTTTTTTGAGAGTTAGCATGGTGTATCTTTCTCCATCCCTTCTTTCAGTCTATCTGTATTTAATGTGAGTTTTCTGTGGACAACATGCAGTTAGGTCTGGCTTTTTATCCACTCTGATGTTTCTGTCTTTTACCTGCTATGTTAGACTATAGGTGTTTTAGTGATCATCATTTAACAACTATTGGAGTGTTATCTTACCAAATGTGATACCATTTTCTATTCCTTGCCCTGTTCTTTTCTTTTCTATTCTTTTCTTTTCTTTTTTCTTTCCTTTCCTTTCCTTTCTTTTCTTTTCCTTTTCTTTTCTTTTCCTCCTTTCCCTTTTCCTTTCTCTCCCTTCCTTCTTTCTTTCTTTCTTTCCTTCCTTCCTTCTACTCTTTTTCTAACTTCTCTGGTTTCAACTGAGCATTTTATAGAATTCCATTTTCTCCCTTTTCTTAGCATATCAATTATACTTCTTTGTTTACTTTTTGTAGTGGTTGCCCTTGAATTTGCAATATACATTTACAAGTAATTAAAGTCTTTTTCAAATAACACTACCAGTTCACAGGCAGTGAGAGTACTTTATAATCGCTATTAGATCAATTCAGAATATAAATAAAATAATACAAATAAAACATTTTACTTTATCTTCATTTATTACTTTTCTAATGCTCTTCCTTTATGTAGATATAAGTTCCTGACCTACATCATTTTCTCCTGAAGAAAAGTTTTGTTTACTGTTTTGTAGCAAAGTAGATGGTGACACATTTTCCATTTATTATTATTATTTGGTCTGAGAAAGTCTTTATTTCTCTTTGACTTTTTATAAAAAGGTTTTATTTATTTAAGTAATCTCTACACCCAATGTGGGGCTCACACAACCTAGAGAACTCAGGACCCACACTTCTCTGACTACACCAGCCAGGTTGGTGGGTTGTATTGTTTTATTTTCTTCAATGCCATGAATATTTCATACCACTCCTTTCTTGCTTGCATGCTTTCTCAAGAGAGGTCTGATACAATTCTTATCCTTGCTTCTCCTTAGGTAAAGTGTTTTTCGCCCTCTGTCTCTTTCAAGATTTTCTCTTTGATATTTTGCAGTTTGAATAAGATGTGTCCAGGTATGGATTTTTTTTTTTTTTTTTTTTTTTGGTATTTATCCTGCTTGATGTTTTCTGAGCCTCCAGATCAGTAGTTTTGTATCTGTCATTAATTTTGGAAAGTTCTCAGCACTATCGTTTCAAATATTTTTTCTTTTCTTTTTTTCTCCTGTATTTTCATTATGCATATGTTAACACCTTTTAAAATTGTCCCATAGTACTTAGATATTCTGTTCATTGTCATTCTTATTTCTCTTTGTATTCCAGTGTTAGAAGTATCTATTGACATTTCTTCAGGCTCACTGATTCTTTCCTGGGCTGTGACCAGTCTCTTGATAAACCTGGCATTCTTCAAATCTTTACAGTGATTTTGACTTCTAGCATTAACTTCCAATTCTTTCTTAGAGTTACCATCTCTTTGCTTACATTGCCTGTCTGTTCTTTCATGTTGTCTCCTTTTTCCATTACAGCCCTTAGCATATTCATCACAGTTATTTTAAATTCATAGTCTGAGAATGTCTACATCTCTGCCATACCTGAGTCTGGTTCTGATGTTGGCTCTGTCTCTTCAAAGTGTTTTTTTCTCTTTTAGGATTTCCTTGTAATTTTCCGTTGATAGCCTGACATGATGTACTGGGTAAAAGGAACTGAGGTAAATAGAACCGTTTGTGTGAGGCTTTACGTTTACCTCTCTGGGAGTTAGGCTGTATTTACTGTTTGCTGTAGATGTAAATGTCAGAGCCTAAACTTCCTCGGGTTTTCTTGGTTTTGTCTCCCCTTATCGCATAGGAGCCCTGCTGATGCCCCAGTAAGATGTGCGGGAAGGGGAACATTCTCTGGTCTCCTGATTAGGTCTCAGTCCTTCAGTGAGCCTGTCCTGTGACCTTCCCAAGTGCTTCTCAGATCTGCCCACCCCCTTAGGCGGGTAGTTCCCTTCCCCCAGTTTGGCTAGGCTCCAGTAAAACCTGTCAGTTAGGTAAAATAACTTTTTGGAAGCTGGCCTAATTAAGAACAGAGTGCTCAGATGTATTTCCTCTTGTTAGTTTGCAAATTCTTGGGGAGCTTCCTGGGGGAAATCTGAAACCAGCCCCCAGTACACAGAGGGCAGGAAGAGACCAAAGTGAGAGGCAGAGCCCTTCAGATTGGTAGGTGGCAGGTTTCATAAGCAAGGGAAACTCACTCACGAGAGGTTTGTCTGGGGCAGCTGCAAAATGAGTAGGTTCTGCACACAAGGCTTATATAGGTGCCTTTCCTGGGTACAGTCATGCGTACCTTCCAGATAGTCTCAACACCACACTTCTCTCTCAAGGCTGTACCCTTGAGGCAGCTTCTGGGAATAGGGAGGGCAAGTGGAACACTCATTCCAAAGGATAGAGGAGGGGTGGGGAGCCTCCTGCTGCCCAGTTCCAGCTGTGGCTCAACAGGTGGTCACATCTCAATAACTTCCCCCGACACCCCTCCCCATTCTCAGTAACCTCCCCCTGACAGCCGTCCCCATTCTGAACATATGGTGGAATTTATCTCTGATCTCCCTTGTCAGAACCTGGTAGGCTCCGGGAAGTAAAACTCACAAAAGCGTGAGAGCTTCCCTAAGACGGGACACCTGGTATTTTGGTCTCAAACTTGTCCACACTGAGTCTCCAGTAATTCACCAATTACAGTTTCAGTTTCCCTGCTCTGGTCCTGCATCCTGCAGAACTGCTCTTGGCCTTCATCTCCAAGAGGCTGTGATTCTCTGCACCCACCTGCTGGTCTCATCAGCTTGCCCTGTGACCTCGGTTCTCTGCTGCATCTACGAAAGTTGTCAGTTTTCAGTTTCGTGTTGTTAGTACAGGAGTGATGACTTCCAAGCCCCTTGCCTGTCAGACCAGGAACTGGAAGTCTGGGTTGTCATTTCACTTTTCTTCGCCTTCTTTGAAGCATGAAAGTTTTAAACTTTGAGTTACTGCAACTTACATTTTTTTTTTAAAGTAGGCTCTACACCCAATGTGGGGCTTGAACTCAAAACCCCACGATCAAGAGTCACGTGCTCTACCGACTGAGCCAGCCAGGTGCCCCTTATTTTTCTTTTGATGTTTGTGCTTTCAGCATCTTATCTAAGAAACCATTGCCCAATCAAAGGTCATAAACATTTTCACCTGTTTTTCCTTCTAAGCGTTTTATAGTTTTGGCTCTTACGTTTAGATCTTTGGCCTGTTTATTTTTTTATTTTTTTAATGTTTTATTTATTTCTAGGAGAGAGAGAGAGACAGCGTGAGCAGGGGAGGGTCAGAGAGAGAGGGAGTCGCAGACTCTGAAACAGGCTCCAGGCTCTGAGCTGGCAGTCAGCACAGAGCCCGACACGGGGCTCGAACCCACGAACCGTGAGATCATGACCTAAGCGAAAGTCGGACGCTTAACCGACTAAGCCACCCAGGTGCCCCTGGCCTGTTTTGAGTTATGTTTTGCAGATGGCATGAGGTTGGAGTCCAACTTTATTCTTTTGCAAGTGAACATCCAGTTGTCCCAGCACCATTAACTGAAAAGACTGTTCTTTCCCCCATTTAACTGTGTTGGCATATTTGTTGAAAATAAGTGACCGTAGATGTATGGGTTTATTTCTTCACTCCCAATTTGGAAGGTTTGAGTGAACTCCACAAGGTCAAGTAGTAAGGAACTGGCTTGACCAAAACTCAGATCAGGGTCTAAGATCTGGAACATTAGAAGATGTCTACAGCACTGTTTTTTTTCCATATAATATTGCTTCACACACACTGGGGCCTTTTTCAGAGATCATTTACTGCTCATGCCTTGCCCCTTGATGCTGTGGTGTGGAAGCTTAGCTGAGAGCACACAGAGCTTGGCTAAATTTGTGGGCTTGGAGCCCCAGGCCTGGCTTGAATCTTGATTGAATTGCTTACTTCTGGGTAGCCATGGGCTTATTGAGCCTCTGTGAGTGTCCGTTTCTTCATGTATAAAATGGAAAAAAATAAAGTTGTCTCAATCATCAAAAAAAAAAAATGGAGACTTTTATGAGAAATAAGAAATTATGTGAGGAACTCTGTATAATTCCTGGCATATAGTAAATGCTCAACACTTTATAGTTATTATTAACACTTTTCTTTCCACTGTTGAAGGGAGGATAGTTTGATTTTGAGTAGGTCTCTCTCGCACAGAACGGCTTGCTCGTGGCCTGCTTTTGTCAGAGTGTATTTCAGTGCCTGGGCTCCTCATATTTCAAGGCCTCTTTTACGATCTGAGAAGGCTTTCATGGACAGAGGAAACCTGGGCCCTCTCCTTACTGGACTGACAAGGGCCTCAGGAATTGGGGTAATTTTGTGGGGAAATATGGGATCTGCATCCTGGGATCTTCCAGGTATACCCCCTTTTGCTGGAAAACCACGTCATCTATTGTGGGCTCCCTGCTGACTAATTACTTGACTAAGAAGAGACAAAACATGATACAGTCAGTTCTAAAGAGGCCAGAAGATCTCTGAGGGCATAAAAATGCATTGTGAGTCCCACCTCCTCATTCCTACGTATTTATTCACACAGAAACCTGTTCATAAATGTCTAGGGTGAGTTGCTTCATTATCCCCAAATCAAGAAACAACCCAAATGTCTTTAGTTGAATAGAGTGATTACCAGACCATGGTACAGCCCCATAAAGGAGTACTACTTAGCAATAAAAAGGAACAAATGACTGATAATGGGACAACATGAGTGAAGTGAAAGAAGCCTGACTGAGCAGGCTGGCTTCTGTAGGATTCCATTTATGTGATATTTTGGAAAAGACAGAACTGTAGGGGCCTAACCCCAACCTAGCAGGTTGGCTATAGAGGAACTTATAGAGGAACAAGCTGTGCGCCAAAGAGAATCCACTTGAAATTGTACTGCCATGGACGAAGGGCATGGGAATTGGCAGCCAGGCAGAGAGGCTCACATTTTGGTCAGCCTGTCTTGGTTCTCCCCTCCCCCCACCCAGCTCCTAGCCTACTGGTTTCCACACAGAGGAGCTCAACCATCGTGGATCATCACAAATTAACTGCAGCCTCATTAATTCTGGAGTTGTTGAAATACATCAGTGTGATATTTCCAAACTTAAGCTATGGCTGCTATCAGAGCGTGTATGGGAAAAGGCCGGGCAGGTAGATGGAGAGAGAGTTGGCCTGCAAGTTGGGAAAACCAGAATTCTCCCGGCCACCAGCTGGCCACGGGGCTCTGGGCACACCACTCGACTTTTCTCTGATGACCAGCCACTATGCTGCCTAGACAGAGGTGTAGAGAGGGTCGAATGAAAATTAGTGTGTTCAGATATTAGTATTGTTATTGTACATTCAAATGAGGAACATAAATATCGGAATTTAAGGGGATATACAAGGTAAGACTCCTAAAGTGAGTGGTGTCTTGCTGGCTTCATCAGTAGAGCATGTGACTCTCGATCTCGGGGTCCTGAGTTCAAACCCCACGTTGGGCATAGACCTTACTTAAAAAAAATTCTAAAGTGAAACTTCATCCTAAATGCTTCTCAAGTTATATGAGAAATTGGTGCTTACAAAACAAAATGAGAAGCAAGCCTTGAATGAGCTATTTTAGGCCATTTAGAAGCCATCGTTTAATATGACATTGCAAGCTACTTAACCCATGTTCACCTCTGTTCCTTGTTTGTTACAAGGGAATTCATTCACTCAGTCCCTGTGTCCTGGGTGCCACGGCTGATGTGGGGTGTCAGCACCCATGCAGGACAGAAGCAATTGTTCTGCAGAGCTCCTGAGTCAGGGGAACGGCACAATGTCCCAGAGGACTGTAGAGGGAAATGCCTAGGCTTTCTGGTCTACACCAAGCCTCCTGCAGTGGACAGCGGGGTCAGCAATTCATTTAGCTATTGGGAGGCCATTTGGCTAATGTCAAAGTCATGTCTCACCATTGTAGGGAAAGTTTCCATTTAGCAGGTAAGTGCTTTATGCTTATATCTCTAAGTAGTAGAGACTGGTTTCTTTAGTTTGCTAACTGAAACAGAAATTTGTTTTGACATTTGTAAGTGCCACTGTGTGTCAGCTCCAGCCATGAGTCAGACACAACCCCAGCCCTTAGGACGTTTACAGTTCTAGACTCAGGCTGGGTAACTGTTACATAAATGAGCTCGGTCAGGGGCTCAAGGGTTATGGATCTATTACAGACAGGAAGACTGGGCTGTGCTCACCAGGCAGCCTTCTGATAGTTTAGTTTCCGGTGTCCCCAGGGAGAAAATAGGCTGGTCAGATCAGTGGAAATGTTTGGTACTTTGCGAGTTCTCTCTCTTATTGTGATTTAATCATAAAATTGAAGGTTCCTGTTCCTATGAGCAGGTTATGTTCCTTATTGAGGCACTAACAGCCTCTGTGTCTGCAAGATTGAAGACCTCACCCTGAGACATGATTAACTCCCCCCCCCTCATGAAAACGAAAACATGCTGACTCACCTAACCTAGAAATCGGGGAGAGGGTAGAAGATCTCTTCTGGGCACAGTTGGATCCAGTGTTTCAAAGGATGGTGTCAGGGTTCTCTGCCCTCTGTTCGCAAAGCTCTCAGTCAGGTGCTCCTTGTGCGTGATGGGACAGACGCTCATAGGGACGTCCAGATTCAGTCCCTAGACAAGAGAGCGCCCGTATGATTGCTCTAGTAAAGTCCCTTGCAGATTCAGCACCCTGGAGTGAGGGGCCCATAGCCAGATAAAAGGGTGCCCAAGTGCCTCAGATAGTGCCTGGTGCTCCATACGTGCTCCTGAACATGCAAATCAGCGCTTCGTAAGGCCAGTCAGTGGAAGCAACAGTTTTTTATTATGGGAAGTGAAAGCTGTTTTGGCAGCCAGACAGCTCCTTCTAAAGCTTTGCCGGTTAGTGAACCCCACTGGAGGATTCCCACATACCTTTCAGGAAGAGGGAAGTGTTTCTCTCTGCCTCTTGTTGGGGCTACGTGGCAGCAGGGGCTTAGAGCACCAGCTGACTCACGGGAAGATGGGAAGACGATCTAAGACCCCCCAGGTCTATCTTCCGGAATACTTGTTTCATTGTCTTTCTGTTCTTTATATTGACCAGCATGGGCAAGTAGCAAGATCACACCATTCATTTTTTTTGGAAACATCAGTAATTCTTCAGATGGAAAAGGAGACCAATCAGGGGCCTGGAATCTGAGTACAGGAAGCCAGCGTGGGTGAGAGACCAGGGGAGGCTTGGCAGATGGTTCCTGCCCCACCCTGACCAGCAAATTCGGGTTTCGGGAGGGAAAATCTTGCTTCCTAGAACGTCTTGTACAATAGCTCTCTTTGCTGAGATTATTTGATCATCCCTGTTCTACCCCCAAAATAAACTTCGTTAAGCTTTGCTCATCAACCAAGTTTCACATCCTAAGGATTCGTCTGAGGCCACCTTGATTTGAGTTCTTGATTTTAAAGACTCTCTCTTCGTTTTATTTCCACAGATGGGTAGTTAACGTGTGTAGAGTTTATTCGTCCACCTCCTAGAGGGCAACTTCATTTCCTTTATTTTCTCTTGGGCAAGGGCACCTCATTGTTTCCCTATGTGCTGCCAATATACTGGTTTTCTTGAGGGAAAACAGCTGTGCAAAATCTCCTGGTTTCAGGTCAGATGGGGACAAATAATAATGTCCTATCTCCTTGAAATCAGAGTCTCATTTTTGTTTCTCTTGCTTCCTCGGGGAGAAAGGAACAGACACATGGACAGTATTTTCCTATTCAGAAACATTTTTTTTCATCATTTTCTTACTTGTGTTTCAGATTCTTATAACATCCTACCCTTTATTTTCTCCCATTAAACTTCCCCACAACTATGAGAATCCTTTATTTTGCATAAACTACTTTTTTATTATAAAAGCAATATTCATCAGAAAAAATCTGCACAAAAATTATATAAAAACAGGGAGGCAAACCATAAGAGACTCTTTAAAAATTTTGTTAATGTTTTATTTATTTTTGAGAGAGAGAGCGCACGAGAGCGTGAGCAAGGGAAGGCCAGAGAGAGAGGGAGACACAGAATCCGAAGACAGGCTCCTGGCTCTGAGCTAGCTGTCAGCACAGCCCGACGCGGGGCTTGAACCCACAAACAGTGAGATCATGACCTGAGCCAAAGCCGGATCCTCAACCGACTGAGCCCCCCAGGTGCCCCAAGAGAATCTCAAACACAAGGAACAAAGGGAGAGTTGCTGCTGGGGTGTTGAGTGGGGGGAATGGGCTAACCAGGGAGGGGCATTAAGGAGCACAATTATTGGGAAGCGCCCTGTGTAAGTGACGAATCACTCAATTCTATTCCTGAAATCATTATTACACTATATGTTAACTAACTTGGATTTAAATTTAAAAAAAGAAAAAGAAAAGAAAAACCTACACAAAGACCCTCAAAGTAACAGTTACTTTATAATTTTGTTGTTGTTGTTAGATTGAAAGAAATTTTCCCAGTCAGAATGGTTTATTCTATTTCTGAGTTCATATGTTCTTTCCACTAAAAATAATTAGCTACAAAACAGTAATAAGAAAAAGTACACAGTTCCATTGTGAAATTACAGATTGATAATTTATACCGTTGTACTGAGAGTCTGAAGTAGCTTAGTTTACATTAGAGCTTCAGGCAAATATGAAGAACTAATTTTACTTGTACCCGCAATTTTACAAGTTGCCGGAGACGATATCCTGAGACAGAACAAGTACTCCCTGAAAACCTGTTTCTGTGGATGATTAAATCTTTCTTCCTCCTGGTCTTTATCTTCTTTTACTCTCTTCTACCTTCCTGGCTTTACCACAAGCTTTTTTCTTAGACCTAGTAAAGAACTAGCTGTGTTTTAAATCACTTTACATATAAATCTGTATTTAACAGTTTTTTGTCTGGAATGGACTGAATTGCCTTTTACACATACGGTTCTTTAAGGATATCTTTGTTCCAGAGGGCCAGTAACCCTCAGAAATATTTTTATTTTTATTTATTTATTTTTTAAATATTTTTATTTATTTCTAGGAGAGAGAGGGACAGCGTGAGCAGGGCAGGGTCAGAGAGAGAGGGAGACACAGACTCTGAAACAGGCTCCAGGCTCTGAGAGCCCGACGCGGGGCTCGAACCCACGAACCGCGAGATCACGACCTAAGCGAAAAGTCGGACGCTTAACCGACTAAGCCACCCAGGTGCCCCAGAAATATTTTTAAAAGTCTGTAGGAACAAAGTTGTTGTGCCATTCTTCATACCCCCCCCCAAGTTTATTTTGAGAGAGTGTGTGTGTGGAAAGGGCAGAGAGAGAGGAGAGACAAAATCCCAAGCAGACTCCATGTCTGCGCAGAGCCCAATGGGGGCTCGAACTCATGAGATCATGACCTGAGCTGAAACTCACTGAGTCCCCCAGGCGCCCCACTCATACTCTCCTAGCACATTTGCTACCCCATTTCTGCCTGCTGAAATTGAGCCCTGTCTTCACACCCTGCTGAAAATGCTACTTAACTGCGGAGGCCTCTCTTCTACACCAGCCCTTCAACCAGGTGTGATCCCTCCCTCCCACAAATCCCCATCATATTCTGTACAGTCTTACACACGGATGGTGATCGGCTTGGCTTTGTGTACCCGCAGTAGTCCTCTTACGGGGTATGAGCCCTCAAGGGTGCATTCAGTGTCTTATTCTTTGAATCTCTTGACCTATGGTCCTTTTATAAATAAGAGTTGCTGAGTACTTATTAGTAAGTTCTAGAAATTGGGTAACTGGCCTTCTCTGCTTCACTCTCATACTATTATTATAAACCCAGTGGAGATTTAACAGAGCCATAAAGGTGTAAACTACTAGTCAAAAAGTAGATCTATTTTGCTTATATGCTTGGTGTCTGTAGTTTCCCCTCTCGGTTATTGCTGTTGTTTTACCTCGGGCTGCAGGAGAATGAGCTTTCTGAGCGAGTAGTTGAACTGCTCATTCAGAATCTGGGCTCCCTTCCTGAAACCTGACGACACACTCCTAGCCCTTCCCACGCCAAGTCCCTCCCTCGGCGCCGCTTCCTTTTTGCGGCAAGGTCTGAGCCTCTGCTGGAGAACCCCGCTGTCTTCTCACCTTCCCGGGGAGCTGCCTTCCCTCCTCCCAGCCTGTGCAACAGGACCGGTCCTGGTGAGGGACCGGAAATGTGCCAAAGGCTCAGGCCGATGCTCAGGCACCACGCTTCCTCAGTGCTAGCAGTGGTGAGCTGGGGTCAGGCCGGGGGACCCGGGAAGGCCCAGTGGAGCTGCACAATCATCCCTATGGGAACTCGTGGTAAAATGATAAAGTGGCCATTTTACAGTAGTATCACGAGCTCTGTGCAAAAACGAACATTTCTGCATGTTGAATTATAGTTGTGTGGCTTGAAATCATGACGAGCTGTTTCTAAAACATGAAAAAAAGATGGATTCGATTTTTTTTTGCGTATACTCTTAATAGTAATTTTTAAGGAATAAAATGTTTTTTTTAAATCCCAGTAGGCTTTTCTTTTTCTTTTTTTTTTTTCTCCTTCTTCCTTTTTTTTTTTTTTTTTTTTTTTTTCTCCCTTCTCCTTTTTTTTTTTTTTTTTTTTTTTTGGCTCTGATAGGGTTGAACTTAAAATTTTGTGGTTTCAAAGAACGCTCGGGGGGTGAATTAATGCGATGTGAAGGAAAACTCACCGCCACGTTCTCCGGCAGTGTGCTCACAGACCACCCCTTTTTCCCAGCCTTAGGGGAGGGAGTCTTTAATACCGGCCTGTGTAAACTGATGCCCAGGCGGAATGAGCTCCAAGAGGCGCCGCTCGCACAAGTTAAAGCGGAGCCAGGAGCAACCCCAAAGGGCAGCTCCCCAAACAAAAAAATCGCTTCAGCCGACCCACTGACCCGGGCGGCCGCGATGGCCCTGCTGGCGCGAGTCCTGAANTGGCGGAGTTCTTCTGGAAGGACGGCTTCGGCCGCATCCACGAGATCCAGGTAGCGGCGCGCGCAGGGCCGGGAGGGGAGTGGGCCCGAGGGCGCCCGGGAGGAGGCGCCCAGGACGGTGTGCTGGAGGGACGCCGGGGAGGGGGAGCTGGGCCGGGCCGGGAAGCGGACGCCGAGGAGGGGCGAATGGGAGGGTCTCCAGAGAAGGATCGTCGGGCAGGGGCACCAGGCAGGGGGCGCCGGGGAGGGCGCCCTGGAGGGGAGGCACGAGGCCCGGCGGGGAAAGTGACGCCAAGGAGGGGCGCCCAGGAGGGACCCCAGGGAGGGGTACCGGGCAGCAGATGCTCTGGACGGACGCCCAGCAATGGGCGCCAAGAAGGAGGTTTCTAGGAAGGCGAGGGCGAGGTTCCCGGACAGGGCGCGCGGGGGCGAGGCCTCTGGGGAGTGAGCCCGGGAGGGGGCACTGGGGGTGGTGGGTAGGTAGGAGACCCCGGCGGGCAGGGGCGCGANGACTGCCAGGAGGGCGGCCGAGAGGAGCGCCTTCCCCGTGGTGGGGGCGTCGGGGCCGGCCCTGGAACGCCCTGAGCAGCTCAGAGCTCTCCAGGGCACTGTGTCTAACGGACCGAGGTCGTGTGGCTTCCGTTTCTGGGCCTTTTGGGTTGTGTTTTATAAATGGAAAACAAGCACCCCCCACCCCCAACACCTCAGAGGGTCGGAGTCCACAGGTAGCACAGCCTCTTAAGGAATGGGGTCACCACACGAATGTGAATGAACATGGGCCAGGACGGGGGCAGGGACCTAGTGGTGCCAACTACGCCGGAGGGGGGTGATGGGACCGGCTCAGAGTGCACTTTCTCATCTTGACCCCGAGTTACGCCTTTCCCCTCCCCACTGCAATTTGCAACCTGTCTTCCGTGGCAAGGTGACCCTCACCCTTCAAGGGTCACCATATCCCCTTTCCTCTCACTCGCTGTGACAGCTGCTTCCTCCACTTTACTTCATTTTCTCAGGGCTCCCACCCGGGGGACACTTCACTTCTGGGATCTGGGCCTTCCGACCTCTTCCAAGAGCCTTTCCCAATTCCCCCCATTTGCTTTTGTTGGAAGCTTATCCTCCATCGTTTTGTAACCACTCACCTGGGCTGTGGTCATGGTCATTCCCTCAACCAGTAAACATACTTGATGGTGCAGAGGCCCTGACTGAGTTGGAGAGCAGAAACTTCATTAGGAGAAAAAACAGTAGACCTCCGGAGCAAGTTAAAAAAATTTTTTTTTTTAGTTTTTATTTTTGAGAGAGAGAGTGAGCACGGGAGACCCAGAGAGAGAGAGAGAGGGAGAGAGAGAGAATCCCGAGCTGGCTGCATGCTGTCAGCACAGAACCCAATATGGGACTTGACCCCACAAACTATGAGATCATGACCTGAGCCAAAATAAAAAACTACGAAGCTTAACCAATTGAGCCACCCAGGCGCCCCAGGAGCAAGTTTAATTTGACTGAAGTTCCAGCCCCTCCTCTCCATCCCCTACACAGTTTTTCTTGGATATGCTTCTTAGGGGTGAAAAATGATTTTCTTTTCTGTGTGGAATCTGTACATAAGACATCAGGATGATAGTTTTCAATGGGTTTAAAAATGTTTTGTTATTTGCTGTGGACAAGTCAATACAGCTTGGTTTTTTGTTTTTGTTTTTTACTTCTCTCTACCTCTGCTTCTATCTGATTTCATCTTTACAGGTTGGTCTCCCTCCCTGGCACAGGGTTCTTTGAGAAGCAGATCACTGTTAAAACCTACATCTCTAGGAGGAGCTCCCTAGGGAGCCCCTCTCCACAACCAGAAAGTGCCTCAGTTCAGATGGGTTTTCCCTGCACCTGCTGCGCTCGGCCATCAGCCTAAACCCTGCCCTCCTGCCCCAGGCTCGGACCATGCCTTTCACCAGGTCCATCACGAGTGGTGGTGCACACCAGTCAGAGGACAGCCATGGAATGCACTCCCCTGTGCTTTCTTGCAACATGGTAGCCAGGCCCCAAGTGTTTCTGGCTCAGTTGTCTTTCTGGGCTCCCCTTTTCCTTTCTTCTCCAAATAGTGCTCATTTGCAGGAGCAGGAATCCCCTTGCCACTCCTCTGAGGGCCCCAAGGGAGTGCTTTCTGGCCTTGGGCTCCACGTGAGGTGTGCTCAGGGTGCTGCGGACTGAATAAGTTCTAAGAAAACCCTCTGCACTGCTCTCCAGGCTCCTGAGGCACTTGTAGGAGGAAGAGACGTATTCTGTTACCATACCTCCAGTTTACTATACTTGACTCAAGTTCAAGAGAGTTCAAGTCTTTCACGTACAGGTGGAAAAGGCCCAAAGTGTTGGCTGAGTGACTTGCCCAAGGTCACACAGCTAGTTAGTGGCAGAGCAGACACCTTAACCTGTGTCACCAGAAGGCGTTTCAGATGTGACAGAGCAGGAGGGCCCTGTGTTCAAATGCTAGCCCTCCACAAGCACCTGTGGAGTCTTGGCTAATCACTTATTCTCTCTGAACTCCAGCTTCTTCGTCTGTACAGAAGTCTGACAGTCCTCATCCATCTCACAATCTATTGTGAGGTCAAATGAAATTTGTAAACTGTAATAATAACAAGTAAATACTAACAATAAAGATTTCTAGAACTCTTTTCATGTGCTGGGCACGGTTCTAAGTCCTGTGTTTGAGGCAAGTTCTACTATTTGTCCATTTTGCAGGTGGAAACTGAAGTACAGTGGAACTTAACTTCCCAAGGTGGTTCAGCTAGTAAACTGTGAGCTAAGATTCAAATTCCAGAGTCTGTGCTCTTAATGTCTATGCAAATTCTAAGTGCTAGGACTGACTATACTGTTCTGTGGTCCAGTAGTAACAAGTGCTGTACACTATCCGGGTCATGCATCTTGTTCTTTCTCTCACCTGGTCAGTTGCTCCCTTGTGCTGATGGTGCCCATTCAGTAGCTGCATTTGCCTTTCTCAGGAGTTGCTATATATTTTTTTAAATTTTAAACCTTTTTATTTATTATTGAGAGACAGAGCATGAGCATGGAAGGGGCAGAGAGAGGGGGAGACACAGAATCCGAAGGAGGCTCCAGGCTCTGAGCTGTTAGCACAGAGCCCGATGAGGGGCTCAAACTCACAAACTGGGAGACCATGACCTGAGCCAAAGTTGGACACCCAATTGACTGAGCCACCCAGGTGCCCAAGGAGTTGCTATTAACAGTCATCTCATCAGTGGCTCTCATTCAGAGACCCAGAGGAACACATTCCAGTTGAGTCTTACTTAGTATCTTTATCTGTGGGTGGGAGGACTTCAGGTTGATAAGGAAGTGAACATCTTCTACCTGAGGAGTAGAAGGAAGAATGGAGAGACAACAGACCCTCTGGCCTGCCATTTCTGAGGCAAAGAGTTGGGGTGGTAAGAAATGTTGGCAGATGCCAAAGAGAGACTTAGTCATTTTCCCCATGCTCAGCCCTGGCTATGCCATGCTGATTTATTTATTTGTTTAACCCATTTACATTTATTGTAGTTTCTCTTTGTTTTTTTTGATAACAGCACTATTGAGATACATAATTCACATACCATACAATAGTCACCCCAGTCAATCCCAGAACACGTTCATAACCTTAAAAAGAAACCCTATATTGTTTCTTTTAGCTACCACTTTCCAACTCTCCATTCCCCCAGCCTTCAACAACTACTATTAACTTTCTGTCTCTATAGACTGGCCTATTCTGGACATTTCATATAACTGGAATCATAATATGTCTGGCTTCTGTCACTGAGCATCATGTTTTCAAGGTTCATCTATGTTGTGGTGTGGATCAGTACCTCATTTCTTTTTATGGACAAATAATATCCCAGTGTAGGGATGAACTACATTTTGCTTATCCATTCATCAGTTGACAGATATTTGGATTGTTTCCACCTTTATGCTAATTATGAATAACACCGCTATGAACATTTGGTATAAGTTTATTTTTGATAGACATATATTTTCATTTCTTTGGATCTGTATCTAGGAGTGGAATTGCTGAGTCAAGTAGTAAGTGTCTATTTAACTTTTTGAGGGATTGCCGGAATGTTTCTCAAAGTGGCTGCACTATGTACGTTCCTACCAGCAGTGTCAGAGCATTGTGATTTCTCCACATCCTTGCCAGGGCTTGTCATTACCTGTCTGAGCATAACCATCCTAGTGGGTGGGAAGTGGTGTCTCATTGTGATT
Source organism: Crocuta crocuta (assembly GCF_008692635.1). Taxonomy (NCBI): domain Eukaryota; kingdom Metazoa; phylum Chordata; class Mammalia; order Carnivora; family Hyaenidae; genus Crocuta; species Crocuta crocuta. The sequence continues at coordinate 1,899,327 of NW_027530500.1, forward strand.
TTGATTTGCATTTCCTTGATGACTAATGATGTGGAGCCTCTTTTCATCTGCTTATTATCCATTTGTATATCTTCTTTGGAGAAATGTCCATTTAAATAATTGCCCAGTTTTTTTAATAGGCTCATTGTTTTAGTGAGTTCTTTATATATTTTACATACAAATCCCTTATCAGATATGTCCTTTGCAAATATTTTCTCAATTCTGGGGATTGTCTTTTACTTTCTTTGAAACACAAAAGTTTTAAATTTTTGATCAAGTCCAATTATATGTTTTTTTCTTTTGTTGTTTGTGGTTTTGGTGTTATATCTTAAGACACCAATGCCAAATTCAAGGACCTGAAGGTGTACCCTGATCATTTCTTCTAAAAATTTTAAGGTTTGGGTTCTTACATTTAGGGCTTGAACAGTTTTGAGGTAATTTTTTGTTTGGCATGAGAGAAGGATATAAATTCATTCTTTGCCTGTAGATATCCAGTTGTCCCAGTACCATTTGTTGAAGAAACTATTCTTTTCCTATTTACCTATTTAATTGTCTTGGCACTCACATCCTTGTTGAAAATCAGTTGACCACAAATGTATGGGTTTCTTTCTTTCTTTCTTTTTCCAAGTTCATTCATTTATTTTGAGAGAAACAGAGCAGGGGCAGAGGGAGAGAGAGACCCCCCCACAGGACCCATGCTGTCAGTGCAGAGCGCTATGTGGGGCTCAATCTCATGAACCATGAGATCATAACCTGAGACAAAATCAAGAGTCAGATGCTTAACCATCTGAGTCACCCAAGTGCCCCTGTATAGATTTTTTCCTGAACTCTCAATTCTACTCCAATGGTTTAGATGTTTATCCTCATGCCAGTCCTATACTATTTTGATTATTGTTGTTTTGTAGCAAGTTTAGTAATAGGGAACAGGGAATCCTTAAAGTTTGCTCTTTTTTTAAGGTTATTTTTGCTATTCTGGGTCCCTTGCATTTCTATATGAATTTTAAGCTTGTCAATTTCTACAGAGAGGCCAACTGAAATTCTGATAGGTATTATGTTGACTCTATGGGTCAGTTTGGAGACTATTCCCATCTTAATAATATCAAGTCTTCCAATCCATGAACATGGGATATCTTTTTATTTTTTAAGTCTTCTTTAATTTCTTTCAATGATCTCTTATAGTTTTCAGAGTATTAGTTTTGCACTTCTTTTCTCAAATTTATTGCTAAGCATTTTATTCTTTTTGATGCTATTATTAATGGAATTGTTTTCATAATTTTACTTTTGGATTGTTCATTGCTAGTGTATGAAAATATAACTGACTTTTGTATTTTGATCTTATATCATGTAAGCTAGCTGAGCTTGTTTATTAATTCTGATAGTTTTTTAGTGAATTCTTTAGAATTTTCTATATGTGAGATCATGTCATCTGTGATTAGAGATAGCTTTACTTGTTTCTTTCCATTCTGGGTGCCTTTTCTTTCATTTTCTCACTGGGGCCTATTTTTACAGGTTCATTACAAATTGCAGAGGGAGAGCCCTCTGCAGAGTAGGGTGGCAGATTGGCTGAGGGTCTGAGCCATCAGGGGCCTGGGACAGGGGTTGGCACAATCTTTGGCTCAGGCCCTTGAAGGCTCTGCAATTCATCTCCATCCATAATGGCATTTCTCTCTTGTTGCTCCACACAGCTAAGTAGTTTTAAAAACATAGCTCTAAAGAATAAGAAAACTCAGTGAGTATGATTAATGATGTGAAAGTACATTTATCTCAAGAGCATTGAAAGTCACAACTCTGATTCAGCTCTGTAAAATGTAGAGCTTTCCTCTGCCCCAGTTTTCTGCTCCCCTAACACACAGAAATGTTCATGTCAAAAGTATATCATATCTGTGTATTTTTTCCTTTTTTGGTTTCTCCATGGTATTGCAGCAGAAGCACACACGGGAATATGGAAAAATCTTCAAGTCTCACTTTGGTCCTCAGTTTGTAGTATCTATTGCAGACCGAGACATGGTGGCTCAGGTGCTCCGGGCAGAGGGGGCTGCGCCCCAGAGAGCCAACATGGGGTCCTGGCAGGAGTACCGGCTCTTACGAGGGAGATCCACCGGGCTCATCTCGGCGTGAGTATACGGCCTGTCGGGGCCGTGGGTGGGACTAGGGAGCCCAGGGAGTCCCCCGCCTGGATGCTCGGCTCTGAAAACCAGCCTTTAATAAATCACAGAACTCCCAGTGGAGTTCAAAACAGCCTCTTTGTGTGATATCCTAACTACTGGTGTGGAGGGCCCTGTCCCTTCTCCTCTGGGAAGAGGTTTGATGGCAGGGACAATGTCAGGTCACACTAGCCTGGTAAAGGGGGAGAGCTCTTTCTCAAGCAGCACTCTGAGGCTGTAGGTGTCCCTTCAGTGACAACCAAGGGAGGAGGCTCACAGAGCCTGTCTACGTGCAGGGGAGGAGGCAGATACTTTAGGAGTCCCTGAGGAGGGGCCAAGAGCCTTCCTGCATGGATCACCATGTGTTGATGTTCCTGACTCATAACAGGTTTTGATTATTACTTGTAAGCAAGCCTCACCGAGACCTCTGTGCCCTGTAAGAGGTGATCGGCATAGTCCCAGGCAGGGAGGAGAAACAAGCCTCTGTGGATCCCCTGGTCTAAATCCCTTTGGTTTGGAAATTCTGTTTGTGGTTCCTTGATATATATGCCCTTATACATGACCTAGGGAGAAATGCAGCCATCCCGGGATGTCACCAGGATCCCTCAGCTTCTTCTTCTTCTTCTTTTTCTTCTTTTTTTAATAGTTTATTGTCAAGTTGGTTTCCATATAACACCCAGTGCTCATCCCAACAAGTGCCCTCCTCCATGCCCATCACTCCCCTTCCCCTCCCCCTTACCCCCATCAGCCCTCAGTTTGTTCTCAGCATTCAAGAAGAAGGGGAAAAATAGTGGGGGAGAGGGAGGGAGGCACACCATGAGAGACTCTTGAATGCTGAGGATCCCTCAACTTCTGCTCTGAGGGAAATGATCAAACACCTCCTCCCTGTTGGTCCAGCCCCAGAGCGGGGAGTGGCCAAATGCTGCTGTGAAAGCTCTGGCTCTCTGCCCCATCACCTGCTACTTGCATCGCTGTGGGTCCAGGAGCTCAGTTCAGGGCTCAGGAGTTCATACACATGAACTGTTACCTCTTTTGCTGATCCCAACAGCCTCATGTCTCTTTGTTATAATATTATTGCAAGGTTTTTCAGAGGAAATCCTATTACTTTTATAAAGACAATTCCCAGTGGCAGTCTTTCTTTGTAAAGTTTGCTTCAAGGGGAACAGCTTAAGCCCTGACAGACCGAGAGGCTGAAGTTACTCCCTTCTCCCTGCACAGTGTCTTCATTCCATTTGGGTCAGCAGATCTGGCTGACTTTTTATGGCTGGGGACACTCTCAGAGGTTCTCTGAGTTCTGTTCCAGAATGTCAATGGAAGTGAAATTATTTGAAACTCAGCTTACTCTTCCAGGGAGGGTGAACAGTGGCTCAAGATGAGACGTGTGTTGACACAAAGAATTCTGAAACCGAGAGACGTGGCCATTTTTGCGTCAGAAATCAACCACGTTATTGCTGATTTAATTAAGAGAATCTACGTCCTCAGGACCCAGGCCGGAGATGGAGAAACTGTGACCAATGTCAATGACCTTTTCTTCAAATATTCAATGGAAGGTGAGGCGAAGTGGGAGGGACATGGAAGAGTGGACATTTGCCACACATAGGAGTTCTCATTCACGGGATGCGTCCTGTGTCCCTGTAGGCACTGTGCTGAGCCCGTACGCACACACCCGTGGCATCACCTGCTAACTGAGTCGGGTGTGTCACCACTGGTTTACACATGGGCAAAGTGACAAACCGCCTCCGTTTTCAGTGGCAGGACCTTAGTTTCAAATTCGGGGCTTTTTAACTCAAGAACCATGCTCCTAAATTACCGTACATTTTGCTTCAGCACAATCTATAAAAACCAGTAGAAGTTCAGAGGGTATCTACTGCAGTCATTCTAGCTTTCAAAATTCACATGGGACGGGTAGGACATTCCCATGTCCTAAAATCAGAAATCAAACCTCGAAGGCATTCACTGAAAAGTCCCCTCATTCTCCCACTCTTCTGACCCGGCGAGGTCACCAGTTTCTTCAAGGGATAGTTTATGCACGTGCAAGGAGATACATGTGAATGTTCTTTTTACCTAAAACAAAACAAAACAATAGAAAACAAAACAAAACAGTAGCACACCAGATATTTTATTCTGTACTTTGCTTTTTCCTGAGGAACTTCTGTCAGCTTTCTCCTTATTTATGTATTTATTTATGTAAAAATGTTTATTTATTTTTGAGAGAGAGAGCACACAAGCAGGGGAGGGGCAGAGAGAGAAGGACAGAATCCAAAGCAGGCTTTAAGCTCTGAGCTGTCAGCACAGAGCCAGACGCGGGGCTCGAACTCATGAACCATGAGGTCATGACCTGAGCTGAAGTCGGACGCTTAACCCACTGAGCCACGCAGTCGCCCTTCTCCTTTTTTAAAGATTTTTAAAAATGTTTTATTTATTTTGAGAGAAAGAGAGACTGAGAGAGTGCACATGTGTGTGCTAGCAAAGGTGGGGGGCAGACCGAGAGGGAGAAGGAGAATCCTAAGTAGGCTTCGTGCTGTCAGCACAGAGTCTGAAGTGGGGCTTGATCTCACAAACTGAGATCATAACCTAAGGCGAAATCAAGAGTTGATGCCTAACTGACGGAGCGACACAGGTGCCCTGACCCTTATTTTTTTTTTTAAAGCGAGCTAACTTTATTTCAAATCTAATTTTTAAGTTAACATTTTAAAGTTCTAGTAATGCTTGCCAGACATAGTAACACAATCAACACAGAGAGGGCAACACTGGCAAACCCTGCTCCTTCCTGATTCGTTGAGGCTGTTCCCTCTGCTCCTGTAGCTCTCTGGCCCCAGGGCTCCCCATTCTGTGGCCCAGAGAAGCCAACAATTCCCAAGGTTGGACAAGTGGCTGAAAGGTTGGGTGCTTTGCGTCCTGGGTCTAGAACAAACCATTGGGAGGGGGGTGTGGTGAGGTAGAGCCCTGCCAGGTGGAAGGAAGGACCTGTCAGCATTGAATGTGCAGCGCCCTGTAGCCCAGGACGCGGTGGAGAAAATGTCCTGTGGCAGAGCAGAGCCTCGCTTCTGAAGGGCACCTCGATGGCGTCTGAAAGTTCCATCTGTGGCCAGATAGTGCACGTTGATACTGCAAGTAACCCAGACGCAGGTTTCAAGCTCTCTTTCCTGTGCAGGCGTGGCCACCATCCTTTACGAGAGCCGCCTGGGCTGCCTGGAAAACAGCGTCCCGCAGCTGACCGTGGACTACATCGAGGCGCTCGAGCTCATGTTCAGCATGTTCAAGACCTCCATGTACGCAGGCGCCATCCCCAGGTGGCTCCGCCCCTTGGTCCCGAAACCCTGGCGGGAATTCTGCAGATCCTGGGACGGACTCTTCAAATTCAGTAAGAGAAGAATTCAGGGGCACCTGTTGTCCCGCCCGCCTACCTGGCTGCCCCGGCTCGTGGCGTGTCTACCGCCCGCGTGGACAGGGGTGACTCTACCCGATGCGGTCGCACGTTGTTACTTGGACCGGTCTCTCAGATGACAGAAAGCGTGTGCGTTGCTACTACCAGCAACGTGACCGATGGCTCGTTTTTAGGTTCTTGTCGTTTTGACAAACGTGCTGCAGTGATATATGCAAATAAATGTTGCCTCAGGGAGGTGATTACTTTAGTCCAATCATTCTGTCATTGCTGAAAACGCAGGTAGCTTTTCGGGCCTGTGCACACCCATTTGAACGTTCTCGTTTGCAGCAGTTTGGAAAGAGACAAATTCCTCTGTTTTCTTACTTGGTGAAACCAACTAAGAAGTAATATTTTGTTCCAACTCAACAAAGAAAAATCCGTTTTCCTACGTGGCTAAAAACTTCCCTAAAAGAGAAGTTCCTACACTGTATGTTAACTAACTTGAATTTAAATATGTTACAAAAAAGAATTTCCAAAAAGAAAAGATTTCCAAAATGGTTATTAGAACAGTGTTTTTAGAGCAATACTAACGTTGAAGGAAGTATCCCATAGTGTCTTTTGAAGAAGCGAATATTGATTTGAATATATGTGTCCTGATAGATTTAATGTGCCACTTTTTTATGGTAGCATTGCCTTTATACTCAATCCATCACCCTTCTGGAAATGTAGTAGGATTAAAAAAAAAAAAACAGGGATCTGTATTCTTGTTACTCTGAAGCTTTGTCTATTTGATGAATATTTGCAAACGTTTGCAAATATCTTCGAGATGATTCTCAGAGAAGAAGAGACGCTTAGCTGGTCTTTAACTTTTCATTCATTTATACAGACAGGATGAGGTCCCCAGGTGGATGGGAAATTAGCTTTGGAACCTGCCACAGATTAAGTTATCGTCTTGGTTCTCAACCCCAACTTCTTTCAAGAGAAACACTGTTTTCAAACAGGCCAGATCCACGTTGACAAGAGGCTGAGGGACATAGAGCACCACGTGGAGCGAGGGGAGAGCGTGGGGGGTGGACTGCTCACCTGCCTCTTCCTGAGTCAGGAGCTGACGCGGGAGGAGATCTACGCCAACATGACCGAGCTCCTGCTGGCGGGCGTCGACACGGTGAGTGTCGCGGCTTTTCTGTCTCTTCCACAAGCAGAGGGACCTTTCTGAGTAACCCCCTACGCGTTTGTACCAATGAGCGTCTGCTTCGCTGCTGACAGTCTCCGGGAGAAACTNAACTTCTAACTTTCAAATAATATCTCCATATTTCAAATGTGAGACCGTAATTCCACAAAAAATGTAATCACCGTTCAGTTATCACACACACAAAGTAACAATTATGTTTTAAAGCTTAAAACATCATTCCCGATTTGTATTGCAGGTCATGGGGAGCTCCTCGGTTCATTTCATAAGGCCACATAACTTTCAAACCAAAACTTGGTAAGGAGGGCAAAAAGAAGGAAAAGTGTAGGGGCGCCTGGGGGCCTCAGTCAGTTGGGCGTCTGACTCTTGATTTAGGCTCAGGTCAGGATCCCAGGCTGATGGGATTGATCCCCATGTCCAGCTCCATGCTGAGCGCGGAGCCTGCTTGAGATTTTCTTTCTCTCTCGCTCTCCCACCCTCTGCCCCCTCCCCTACTTGAGCATGTGCATTCTCTCTCTAAAATAAAATTTAAAAACAGAAAGAAAGAAAAGTTTAATCAACAGTTTGACTTACAAATATGTGTGCATATCAGTCTTAAAATCCTAATGAATAGATTTATTGTGGCAGATGAATAATGTACTGTGACCAAGGAAGGGTGTCTGTCAGAATGACAGAGCACTGCCACGTGACTGGGTGGGAATTCCATACCCTCCAGTTAAGTGACAAACGAAGGTATGGAAAAGCGTGTGTGCTGTGCTCATGTTGGAAAGCAAACAGTGGCCCGGCCCGGCCTGGCAGTGTGCATGTGGAGGAGGTATGGAGGATGTGCACTGGATTGTTACCATGGGTTACCTGGCTGGGGGTGGCGTGGGGTGGTGGTGGGGGAGGTGGGAGTCAAGTTTTCTCTAAAAATGTTTGTGTAACAGGATACCATTATTCATTTGCCTGGCACCTTGCTCTTTCCAAAGACCTTCAAAATTGGGGCACCTGGGTGGCTCAGGGTTAAGCGTCCAACTTTGGCTCAGATCATGATCTCACGGTTCGTGAGTTCGAGCCCCGCTTCGGGCTCTGTGCTGACAGCTTGGAGTCGGAGTCTGTTTCAGAATCTGTGTGTCTCCCTCTCTCTCTGCCCCTCCCTCGCTCATGCTCTGTCTCTCAAAAAATAAACAAACGTTAAAAAATAAAAAAAATAAAAAAAACGAAAAAACAAAGACCTTCAAAATTAAACAAGTGGGCTCATGACGTCGAAGCTTTTCCTGTACATGAGTGCTTCCCGGACCTTAACAAGGCACAGACGTCCTGTAAAGGGAGCACCCCTCCCCAGCAAGTCGACATATTTTTATTATAAGGTGACATAAATAGGTAAAAGCAAAAAATTTAGCATAAACTCCTTATTCTTTCAGATCTTCTACAACATAAAACAAAAATAGTATCAATTAAACGCAAACTAACCAATGGAATCAGTGCGATCAATGAAAATTCTAATCAGCTGTGTGAATGTGATGGGTGGTGTGGGTTTCCGCGAACGCTGAAGGGATGAGTGAGTGGGTTGCTCTGCCTCTACGCAGATTTGGGTGCATTGTCCCTCCTGCCCCCTGGTGGTAACTAAGAGTATCACATGAGGTGGAGCGCAGAAAGGACCCGAGAGGCCGGTGAAGGAAGCGTCTCACAACGTCATATTCTTTTTCTAACATATTACTTTAAAAAACCTTTAGGGGCACCTGGATGGCTCAGTCGGTTATGCGTCCGACTTTGGCTCGGGTCATGATCTCACGGTTTGTGAGTTCCAGCTCTGCATAGGGCTCTGTGCTGACAGCTCAGAGCCTGGAGCCTGCTTTGGATTCTGTGTCTTGCTCTCTTTCTGCCCTCCCCCATTTGTGCTCGCTCTCTCGCTCTCTCTCTCTCTCTCTGTCTCAAAATAAATAAACATTAGAAAAATAAAAAAATAAAAACCTTTATTACAGTGTAATATATGCACCAGAAACTGCATCCGTTGAAACGGTACAATTTGATACAAATTGCTGGCAGATGGAGGATAAACACAATGCAGTCATTCCTGAAATCACCACCGCAGTCAAGATCCTGAACCTTTCTAGCACCCCTGCAGTTTCCTCACCCCTATTTCAGTCCATCCCTTCCCACACCGCTACCCCTGGCCACCGCCAACCTGCTCTCTGACAGAACATCAGTTTGCACTTTTCTAGAAATGTTTAGAAATAGACTCATTCTACAGTGTGTATTTTGCACCCAGCCTCCTTCACTCAGCAAAATGATTTCAAAGCAGGTTATTCTTTTTTATCACCAAGTACAGGCATCCCTTGCTTTATTGCGCTTCGCAGGTAACGTTTTTGTCTGTTTACTAACTGAAGGTTTGTGGCCACCCTGCATTGAGCAAGTCTCTTGGGGCCATTTTTCCAACAGCACTTGCTCACTTTGTGTCTCTGTGTCACATTTTGATAATTCTTGCAACATTTCTAACTTTTTCATTCTTACTATATTGGTTATAATAATAACCGTTATATAACAAATATAATACATATTATATTTGTTACAATATATAATATATAAATATCTACTATATTCATTGTGATAATATATATCATAATAGAATCACTGGTCTGTGAACAGTGATTACAACTTGCTGAAAGCTCAGATGGTAGTTAGCATTTTTTAGCAATAAAGTAGTTTTTAATTAAGGTATGTACATTGGGTTTTTTAAAGACATAATGCTATTGCATACTTCACAGGATACAGTATAGTGTAAATATAACTTATATGCACTAGGAAACAAAAAAGGTATTTGACTTGTTCTATTGTGATATTCATTTTATTATGATGATCTGGAGCCCAACACACATTGTCTCCAAGGTATGCCTGTGGTATTCCAGTGTCTGGATATACCACATTTGGTTTTTCCACAGAAATGTCATTTTAATAGACATTTCTAAATTATTCCCTTATCATGTATAAAGAAGGACTTACACGTTATATACATTACAGAAGAGCTTACCCTCTAAACACATATAATATCTACTTCAGGGAAATGATATCAGTATGACCTACTTACTTCAGATTTTTTTTTTAGGCAAAAGAAAGGGCATTTATACTGTGGAATTTCCTTGCTTATAAGAGAGTGAAACACAGTCACATAGATGCTAGTGAAAATGTAGTGAAAGTCTTGGAGAATAAAATAGAATTATTCTCAATAACCAGAAATGTAATTCTTCAGGCTGAGAAGTGGTATAAAAAAACGACATTGCTTGGGGCGCCTGGGTGGCTCAGTTGGTTAAGTGTCTGACTTTTGATTTCAGCTCAGGTCTTGATCTCAGGGTTATGAGTTCAAGCTGAGTTGGGCTCCGTGCTGGGTGTGAATGTCTACCTAAAAAAAAAAATGACAGTGCTTTGCATAAACGAGTTATTAAATCTTTATAGGTTGCTGTATTTGAGAAGTGCATGGAAACAATGGTTAATGAGTAATCCCCGCCACAGATGAGGCAGCCAGAGCCGGCCTCGCCCAGCCATTGCGAGCTATGGAATGCCAGAAGGCTGAACAGTTCCCGGGCTGAATAGTTCTCGGGCAGATGAGCAGTCTCTGGCCCTTTCTAGCAAAAACCAGATGATCCGTGCAAAGAAGGTCACAGAAAGTTCCAGACACAACTTCCAGGCTTGACTAGCATCCCCAGGTCCTCTTAGGCTCCATTGAAGAGGAGGCAGATTGCTCTTTCATGATCCAAAAAAGTTCTAACCTAATTTTTCCTCTGGCTCTTCATCGAAAGAGCAGTTGAATCACATAGTTGATGTGACTTTCCAAAATATTTTTCTTCTGGAGTGAATTAGGAAACTCACCTTCTGTTTTGGTAAAACCTAACGCACTCTGATAAAGTTTCAGGAACGCGACTTCACATGTGCATGTGCTCACGTGACTTCACGCCTGCTGTTGCCCGCTGCTTACATCCTTGGTGTTACTCACCCATGTTGCCTATGTCTGCCGATTTCTTTATTAGACATCATTCACACTATCCTGGGCAGTGTATCTCCTTGCAAGGCACCCAGAAGTGCAGCAGACCGTGTACCGGGAGATAGTTAAGAATTTGGGGGAAAGGCACGTCCCAACGGCAGCCGACGTCCCCAAAGTCCCATTGGTCAGAGCTCTGCTGAAGGAAACCTTGAGGTAAAGGGCTTGTCAAAATTCATATCAAGAACTGTGTCTTTAAAGTCTCTGATTTTTTATCATAATGATTTACGCTTTTGACTTAAAAACAGGTCCAAAACAAAGGCCTCTACATCCTTCAGTGGCTGAAATGTTGAAGAAGGACTTATAGCGATCTTTCTTTCCTCTCTGCCCTTGTCAGAATAGTAGAAAGGCTATTCTGTTTTACAGTTTGAAATATTAATTGTTCTTCATAAAGCCCTTTGGAACCCTCACCTGACATTGTACCTGTGTTAGTGATTTGGTTCACTTAGCTCCCCCATAGGCTCCTGAATCAGTGCTCCTTGGTTTCTGTTCCTCTAAAGGTAAAGCAGAACAAGACTGATTTATTGGGAAAATATTTTGGGCTGGTCAGCTAATTATCAGGCCTGCTTACAAAAAAGACTGTGGTTCTTGTGTGAACATGCTAGTTGGACTGGAGCCACCAAGCGGTGAGGCCCGTTCAGTCCTGGACAGGGCTTCACAGACCCTGGGAAAAGCTGGGATGTGAGGGTTGTGGGTGGCTGTCGGTGGACCTGGGTGGGGGGTGGGGGGATTAGGTGGCCAGTGAAGCTTCTTCTCCTTTGAGGTTCAAGGATCCTGAACACAGCATTCCTCTGTGGAGGAAATGCCTTGACGAAGAGCTGAGTTACTTACATATAAGTCCACACTACAATAATGCTTTTAACCTTGACTGTGAGGTTTCAAGTTGTATTGAATCCTCAGTCTACAGCATGGTGTTTAACCTTGGGGTAGAGGTGGGGGAGAAAAAAACCCTAGCTGTGCATTTCCTGGTATTTGTCAGTTAAAGTTTTATTCAGCGTTTTCTCTGGATTGCCCCTCTATGACAATCCAAACGTGCAAGTGCATTCTCAGAATGGGTTTCGCGCACCCCTGAGTCCCGTGGACTACTCCTTGATAAAGGGGTCCTAAGTGCGTGTAAGTTTCAGGAGCTCTTTGACACATCCCTCTTGGGAACACAGTAGCACATTCAAGGCTCTGCTTTGTGTTTTGTGCACATTTTTGACCTCGGGACCTTCTTTCGCATTCCTCAGGATACTCGCTGCCCACAGCTAAGGAGCCGCGAAGGTCCTGTGAGATCTCTCAGTTGAAAGTGGACCATGTGTTATGTCGTACAAAACGAAAATGGCAAAATATTCAGACTTTTGAAAATGTAGTAGGCTATTTTAAAAGTGGCCATTCCATCCCTGCTTCCATGGGTTCTTTTCCAGGCTGTTTCCAGTGCTGCCAGGGAACGGCCGAGTCACCCAGGAAGATTTGGTTGTTGGCGGGTATCTGATTCCCAAAGGCGTGAGTTTGGCTGCCCGGGTGTGGGGACTTGGGCTCTGCCGTGTGGCCGAGCGGGAAGTGTGCTGGTGTGTTTAGGAAGTCCTTGCGCCAGAGCAAATACCAGTAGGTCCCTTTCCTTCTGCACGTATTACACGATGAAGGCGGGGCTTTGGAAGCAAGGAGCAGAAGCAAAGCCAGATATTTCTGTAGCTCGCAGGCGTCTCCTCCTTCCCCGAGAGGCCTGTAGACACAGCAGTCGCAGGTGTCGGAGGGTTGGGGGTGCTGGTTGAAAGAGGGGGCCCTTCGTGGCCCCTCCTGGCCAGAGGCACCCCTGGAGGGACCGTCCAACCGGGGCTCTTGCCTCTGCTCTGCCTTCATGTGATCCTGTTCTTTATTCCTCCTCGGTTGCAAACGGGCTCCTCAGACCCAGCTGGCCCTCTGCCACTACGCCACCTCCTACGAGGATGAGAACTTCCCTCGGGCCAAGGAGTTCCGGCCGGAGCGCTGGCTGCGGAAAGGAAGCCTGGACCGAGTGGACAACTTCGGGTCCATCCCCTTCGGGTACGGGGTTCGGAGCTGCATCGGGCGGAGAATCGCAGAACTGGAGATCCACCTCGTCATGATCCAGGTGGGCGGTGGGCACTGGGCACCGGCCTCCCGTCTCTGCCGGTTCACGGGGCTCTGTTGGACCAAGGCTTGGGTGGGAAAGGAGATGTGACTCCGAAAACTCAAAGCAAGAGCTTCACGTTAACTCCCTTTTATATTTTAAAATGCCACCCCCGGGGCGCCTGGGTGGCTTAGTCGGTTGAGCGTCCGACTTTCGCTTGGGTCATGATCTCGCGGTTCGTGGGTTCGAGCCCCGCGTCGGGCTCTGTGCTGACTGCCAGCTCAGAGCCTGGAGCCTGTTTCAGTCTGTGACTCCCTCTCTCTCTGACCCTCCCCTGCTCACGCTGTCTCTCTCTCTCCTAGAAATAAATAAAAATATTAAAAAATAAATAAATAAATAAAATGCCACCCCCACAGTAACCACCTTCCTTCTCCCCTGACCACCTGCCGAGCCTTCTTCCTCCGTGGACTGGTAGGGCAGCAGTGCAGGTCCTCAGAGCCCCAAAGGACTGAGGGGGTGCGTGTGGGCGTTGTAGGGTGTGTAGGGGCCCAAGAGCTCAACTCTTGTCACACGAGGAGCTCTGGGCACATGCCAATGGGAAACCCATGCTCCTCAAGCGTTATGGAGCAGAAAAGGCACTGGGGAGCTCCTTAACATGCAGGTTCTGGGACCCACCACAGAGAGTCATTCGGTGGGTCTGGGGTGGGGCTGCTGGGTGGGTCTGACTCTGGTGATCACTGGGCTGCACTTCGAGAGATGCGTGAACCAGCCACTCACACGGCACAGTGGTTCTCACACTCGTTTAGGCTGTGAAGCATCAGAAAGGCTTTGTTTTGTTGGAGAATGCCTTACCTTTAATCTCGTAATGCTAAAAGAGATGCTTTTCAGCCTATACTATATGAAACGATGTCTGAAGGAAATTTCATTAAAGAAAAGACTTTAGTAGAAAAAACTAAGCCTGGGTTTAATTAGGTTTTCCTGCAAAATTAGGAAGGCCATGATTAACCTATCTTAGCCATGGAAGACCTTGACCCAAGTTTTGGGAGCTACTGCCATTGAAGTTGCATTGGAAGAGCGCAGAGATTACCTCGTGACCCAAGCTCCCCACTTTACTGATGAGGAGACTGAGGCTCAGAGAGTTGGAGTCACTTGCCACAGTCACGGAATGGCAGGTGCATGGCAAGACCCAGGCATCTTCCCCCACCCCACCCCCGCTTCCATATCATAGAGGGGCTTTCCTGAAGCCTCACAGAGCTTAGTGCAAAGCCCTGAGGGGTTGGGAACTTGACGACAGGTGGTGCGAGAGAGCACTTAAGGTACCATGTAAGGTACCACAGGAGCCTGGCCAGCCTGGGAGGGGCGGAGAGAAGTCCTGGATGGTCAGCACTTAGGGACAGCTCTGAGAGCTGGAGGAGTTGAGGGGCACCTGCCCAGCGGGAGAGGATGTAGAAGGAAGTGTGGGGGAGGGCACCTCTCTGGAGCTGGGCACCTTGGGGACACTCCGCGACCGGTGTATGTAAACAGCCCTCCCCACCTCTGTCAGGATGCGTTGACTGCTGGCAAGTCTCCGCAGTGTCACCAGCACAGGCCTCCTGGGGACTGTGGGACGCTGGCCCAGCCCAGTTGTGTTGCAGGTGACAGGCAGCTCAGTGTGGCCTTGATTCCACGGTTAGAAGACCCCAGCTCGGCTGTGTTCTGTTTCTGACACTCTGGGCAGGATTCTTAGCCATGCTGAGCCCATTTCCTTACTCACGAAATGGGCCAAATACCTACTTCTTCATGGTGTGAGGACTAAAAACGGTCTGTGCACACGGTTGGTGCTGAGGAGGCGGGAGCCGCTGCTGTCTGTGCCCCTGTTCTGAGTGTCTGCCCTCTGGTTTTCAGGAAGCTCTTAGGCTCCATAAAACGCTGCCATATGTTCTGTGGCTGCATCCTGGACAGGATGAGGCCACCTCCTACCAAGAGTCACTCAGGCGGCTGTGGAGCTCACTCCCTGCTCCCCCACTCTGGCTGCCCGAGGGACGGGAGGCCACGGCAAGAGCAAGTGGTGCCAGCTGAGGGGCTGAGGCCAGCCTTGCCCGGTGTACCTGTTGACAGAGGGTCAGAAACAGGGTGTTTGGTGGCGATGGGGTTTTGTTTGTTTGGTGCTATTAACATACAAATATTGGGGCACCTGGGTGGCTCCGTCTGTCAGGCGTCTGACTTCTGCTCAGGTCTGATCTCACTGTTTGTGAGTTTGAGCCCCGCATAGGGCTCTGTGCTGACAGCTCAGAGCCTGGAGCCCCTTCTGGATTCTGTGTCTCTCCCTCTCTCTGACCCTCCCTAGCTCACACTCTGTCTCTCTCTCTCTCAAAAATAAATAAACACTTAAAAAATTAACATACAAATGTACCTGCTGCAGTATTTCCTTAAAGTCCTCATTTCTATTTGTGGGAATGAAGAAAGGGAACATCGCTATTAGTAATTGTCAGGGGGAAAAAAAGAGAGAGAGAAGGCACACGTAAACTGTGCTAGGAATGAGGAGACAGCTAAAAGTGCAGTCGTCGATTTTTTTTAAAGTTTATTTATTTATTTTGAGAGAGAGAAAGAGGGAGAGAGTGAGCACAGGAGGGGCAGAGAGAGAGGGAGAGAGAGAGAATCCTAAGCAGGCTCCACACTGTCAGCACAGAACCCAATGCGGGGCTTGAAGTCACGAACCACGAGATTATGACCTGAGCTGAAACCAAGAAGCAGACGCTCAACTGACTGAGCCAGCCAGGCGCCCTGATTTTTTTAATCAAGAAAAAACCACAAATGCCTTTTTTTGGCTAATAAATTTGAAGACTTAGATAAAATGTACAAAGTTTAGAAAATGTAAGTTGCCCAGATTGGCTCAAAAGAAAGAGAATAGACCTTAGATACTGAATACATGGGGTCACTGGTGAAAAGATTTACCCCATGAACGTTCCAGACCTAGACAGTTTCATTGCAAGTTTTATCAACCCTTCAACAAAGGGGTAATCATCAGACAAAAGAGGCTTGAAAAAGGAAGTCTCATTTTTATGAGACTTGCATAGCCCTGCTATTCAAAATCTGGAGAGGATAATATGGTAAAAAGAAAACCACAGACCAATCTGAGTTAGTCACAAAGATGGAAAGTATCCTCAGTGAAAGACTGGCAAACCAAACCCAGCACCGTGTGGGACAGAAAAGCATCCCCCTGCACAGGATGGCCCACCCCAGGGAAGTCTGTGGGTAGAATTCGCCACAGTAGCAAATTGAAGGAGAAAAATTACATGACCATCTGTCAAAAGAATTGATAACTTTCAACACCTGTTCATGAAGAAAAGTCTCTGCACGCTGTTAAGGGAGCGGCTTTCCGGGGCGCCTGGGTGGCTTAGTCGGTTAAGCGTCCGACTTTCGCTTAGGTCATGATCTCACAGTTTGTGGGTTCGAGCCCCGCGTCGGGCTCTGTGCTGACTGCCAGCTCAGAGCCTGGATCCTATTTCAGAGTCTGTGTCTCCCTCTCTCTCTGACCCTCCCCTGCTCACGCTGTCTCTCTCTCTCTCTCCTAGAAATAAATAAAAATATTTAAAAAAAAAAAAGGGAGTGGCTTTCCTTAACCAAATCCGTGGGGGCTCTCCTGATAGAACAGAGAACGTGCCTGTGGCCACAGGAACGGAGAGGAGGACTTGAAGGTGCACTGTCCCATGGGGTTCCTTCTAATCAGGAACAAGACGTTTGTATCACGTAGAGAACGTTTAGAAGATACGCTTTAGCTCCTGGACAGTTGGGACTTGAAGAGGAGGAGGGGCTTTATTTTTCGCTTGTATGTTTCCTGGGCAGTTTGGATTTACTTTAGTGAGCGTATGTTGCCCACTTAGGGGAGAGGGCCGTGCGGCACACTGGGCTTGAGGCGAGGAGTCCTATGTGTGAGTTCTTTGGCCTCGTGGTTGTGCGGGCAGTTCTGTGAAGTCAGAACCAAAGGTCAGAGGTTAGATGAAGGCGTCTGCATGCTAGAACATGATGGAGCTGCCTAAATGCAGGCCATTCAGCTTGGCTCTTGAATCGTGAGAAAGGAGGGAGTTAACCGTATGTCCCCACTCAGCCCTGCCCCTGCCCCCTGGAGGCCCAGCCCGCCTGAGGACCCGTCAGTGGGTCCTGCTTTTTTTCCTGGAAGACTGGAGAGGGAGTCAGGGCAGGGTCGGGGTGGGGAGGACTGGAGCCCATGTGACATTGTATGTTCTCCAAAATGGATGCATTTGTAGGCTGGACTTTATCCTGGAGGCAGCAAGCAGCAAGGTAGGGGCAGTGGCTACCCTGCTGTTGGTACTGTCCCAATGCACTGGGGCGCACAGCCCTCCCTCCCCTCCCGGAGCCCATGTGTGTTCTGACACAGGTCTTTCCAGCAGGTTGCCTGTGTTCCCTGAGCCCACTGGTGGCCTCGAACGTCAGGCCATGGCCGCTTGGTGGGGGAGGTTATTACTTTAGGCTGATGGAAACTTTGGTGCTCTTTAAAACTCGTTCTTGAGGTTCTCTCTAGTTTTGTCCTGAGTGGTAGGG
The DNA here is from genome assembly GCF_008692635.1 of Crocuta crocuta. Lineage (NCBI taxonomy): Eukaryota > Metazoa > Chordata > Mammalia > Carnivora > Hyaenidae > Crocuta > Crocuta crocuta. The sequence continues at coordinate 1,916,634 of NW_027530500.1, forward strand.
CCGATTCTCCTTCTGGACCGTAGAGATGAGAAATGGGATCAAAGGTACAGATCAAGAATATTTAAATTAAGGACATTAATCACTGAAGCCTGTTGGAATGATTCACCTGCCCCCCCACCCGTGCGGTGTGCTCCCCCACCCCGCCCCAGATCTGTATCACCTCAGATTCCCAGCCGGAGGGACACCTGGGATTTCACTTTATCTCTCTGTCCTTTGATTTGTTCTTTACCTTCACCCAAAGAGGAAGCAGAGGAGTTGGAGTTTTGAAATGGCTGAGAAAACTGAGTCATTTGAACACTGTGTGTGTCTTTGTCATGCGTGGTTCATGGTTGCTCTGTGGACAGGACAGGCTCCTTTCAGAAATGCAGCACCCCCTTGCCCCGTCCTGACGGGGGTTGGTGTCCTGCCCACTTCCTGGGCTCTCTGCAGCCCATGGCCTCCTTGGGGACGTGAGGAGCCTTCATTCGGAGCACTGCACGTACTGTCTTGTCCCGATTTTGAACCCCCCTTCTCTCTTTCTCTTCTTAGTTGCTTCAGCATTTCGAGATCAAAACATCTTCTTGGACTAAAGCAGTTCCTGCAAAAACCCACGGGCTTCTGACGCCAGGGGGGCCCATCCATGTGCGTTTCGTTAACAGAAAGTGAGCCTGGACTTTTAAACCCAATCCCGCTGCCTGCTGAAAACCAATGTCAACTGATGACGGTCGAGGAGGGAAGTCATCACTTGTAGAGGCTGTCGTGGTGATAAACTGGCCTCCCTCCACGTTCTGGGAGACCCATAAATCTTTATGCAAAGGGATGTGAGAAGATTATTTGGCTTTTGCAAACCAGAGTTGCCTTTTCTTTGGGGGAAATGGCTGTTTAAAAACCAGTGGCACTGAATTCTCACGTCTCCTATGTGATCTTACCCTTGTGCTACACTTGATACTCAACTAGTCATAGTCTCCCGTGCATTTGTGCAAGGAAATGTTGGCTCATTTATAAGTTCAGTGCTTGAATATATGTTCTGTAATCCTGCACCAGGACTGTCAGGAGGCAAACTCAACCTATTGTTTCTAATCTGATGAGGGAACATTACGAATGTCCCTGTAATATTGCAATTGTGGGAAGAAAGCACCAGAGTCAACATTTTATCCTGAGCCCCAGATTTAGATCCTGCAGAAGGGCTCACAGTTAAAAGAACCATTGTCTTCCTTTTCCCTCCAAATTAGTGCTTCCTTTTCCACTGACAGCTCCTAAAGAAGTTGAATATTAGTTTTTGTTTGAAGGAAGTAATCAGTAAAATAGAGAACTGCTGGTGAAACCAAGAATAATTGTTTTTTTCTAGCCGAGTGTAAACAGCAAGCAGATGGTTAAGAAAGAAAACCTGACAGTGTGGAATGCCACGGCTTCGGCTGACAGGAGTGAATTATGCAAGCATCGTGGAAAACGGTGTAACTTTAGTATGTTTTTATTTCAAGGAAAAATAAATATGTAAATGGACATGCTGTAGATAAAATAATATTTTCATCTTCATGGTGTTATTTTAAAGATCTGAACTGGAAACACAATCCAGCTGCCAGTGTGTGTGTAAGGCTCCAATTGAATGCCTTGGGCCTCTGGACTGTTGGCTCGTGCCAAGTTCTGCTGCCTCTCCCGCTACTTGCTAGACACTAATAAGAAAAAACACAATTTGATAACATTCTCTCTGCATAGTCATGCTTGACACTGCTTGTTCTCAATCCCATAAATCTTTGCACATAACCCTTCCCCCAGATCACTTCTCTATGGATACGTACCATATATGTCCGCTGCCTTAGTCAGGCTGCAAAACAACCCTCCAGTAAAATAGAAATCATATTCATGTCACATATCGTTTTGTTAAAGTAGGTAACAGTGTTAAATCTGTGTGTGAAGACAGAATAACTCTAGCATGAGAGCTGTAAAAATATGTACAGTTAAATATGAAATGATGTCATAATAACTGATGAAATGTTGGATTACTTTGAGGTATGGAAGCTTTTATAAACTAGCTATGATTTTATTCTGTTTGTGACTGAAATTAAAAAGAATTGAGACTAAGCAACCGAAGTGGCCTCTTATTATTTTACAAGGCAACCCTCTCCACACACCCCCACCCCCGTGAAGTGTGGCCCTGCCTGGTGATGGGCATGCAGTGAGGAGCTGGAGTGCAGGTCAGGTGGGTAACTGCTGCTCAGCTGTCTGTCTCATGAACAGAGGGACAGACTGACCTTAGGAGCCTCCTGAGGTGACGCAACAGAAGGCACGTGGCACGAACTATCAATCACTCTTACCGAAGAAATGGAAATTGTGTTGGGTAAGTCTGTAGGTCTACACCCAGCTCATAGGAAACACAGGTTAAAACCCCAAGACAGATACCATATGGTTTCACTCATGAGTGGAATCTAAAAACAAACCCCAAATGAAACAACAGGCAAAAAGCAGAATCAGACCTAGAAATACAGAGAACAAACCGGTGGTTGCCAGAGGGAAGGGGTGGGGGAGAGGCAAAAAACAGGTGGGGGGGGTGTGGGAGGTCCAGGCTTCCTCGTGGCAGGACTTAGTCACAGGGACAGAAGACACAGCCTAGGGATACAGTCAGTGTACTGTGATAGCATCTGGTGACGGATGGTAGCCACGCTCGTGGGCAGCACAGCGTATCGAATTGACTTGTCCAGGTCCTGTGTGGTACACCGGAAACTAAGGTAACACTGTGTGTCAACTAGACTCACATTAAAAAAAATGGTTTTGAAATGAAAAATAAGAAAGTGGTCCTTAAATGGAAAAATAAATAAATAAAATACGCAACAACTTAAAAAACCCAAACAACCCAAAGCAAAACAACTCCAAGCAGATGCAGTCAATAGAATCCAGAATATAGTGAGGTCTACGGCCAATAAGTCCATTTTTCTCAGCAATAAGAAAATAAGGAGAAAGAAAAAGAGGAAGGGGACTTGTAGATTGCAAGAGATTTAAGCAACCTATTTTCCATACGTGATGCTGGACTTGGTTTGAATCCAGATTCAAATAAACCGCGTGTAAAGAGCCATTTAAGAGATAATTAGGGAGATCTGAACACTATATTTGATAATATTAAGGAACTGCTGGGAGTTTGTGGTGTGATAGTGGTAGTTACTACATTAAAATGAGGCAGAGAGATCTCATCTCTTGGAGATCTCTCTTAGAGATACCAGTGAGTAATGTTTATGGTGGAGTCTCTGTGATGTCTTGGATTTGCTGTAAAACAGCACCTCCGTGGAGGGCCGGTGGGCAGGGGTGCAGAGTGAGGTGAGGGCGAGGTGAGCCAAGACTGGCCCAGTGTTGGTAACTGTTGGCGCTGTGAAGTGGGTGAAGGCTTCGTGTGCGTGTGAGCATTTCCGTAATAAAATCTGTCTTCAGAAGCTGACGACTGCGTTGATCAATAACCTTCTAGTTCATTTCTTTTTCATTCTCATTCATTCACCAGCCAAACTGACTATAAATTAGCTTCTTCAGGGAGCCACACCTTTTCTCTCAATGATCCTCAGAAATGATTGATTTAACACCCTATGGGCCAGCCGCTGTGCTGGGATTCGGGAGACCTGCCAGCCTAGGGTCTGCCAGCTTTGGGAGCTGAGGGCAGATCTGGAGAAGGCGCTGAGTGGGGGCACAGGTGGCTGAGAGCTCTGGGTGCGAGGCGACAGAGCGTTCCCTGCCTCAACGTTCTCCAGTGCCAAACTGTTTCTTTTCTTTTTTTTTTTTTTAAGTTTTTTTTAATATTATTTATTTTTGAGGGACAGAAAGAGAGTGCGAGCAGTGGAGGGACAGAGAGAGAGAGGGAGATACAGAATCCTAATCAGGCTCCAGGCTCTGAGATGTCTGCACAGAGCCCAAGCTGTCAGCACAGAGCCCGACAAGGGGCTCGAACTCACCAACCGTGGGATCATGACCTGAGTCATGTTTCTTGCAGGGCTCTCCTGTCACCAACTTCCTGGGGGTCTCACTGTGGGCATATGAGGGAGGTGGGAACATGTGCCCACAGTAGCTTCTGCAAATACAGGCACCTGTGGCCCACCCTGCTCCTGGAACCTGTATGCGAAGGGACCCAGGCACAGACTAGCCCTGAGCACCATCCCAAGACCGGCACCTAAGTCTGAACCCCAAAACCAGCTGGAACTCCAACCCCCTGAGCCCAAGATCAGTCTGGATCTCAACCCCAAGATAAGTTGCTATGCACCAGTCCTGATACCACACAGGAACTCTGGTCGCCCTCAATGTCCCATACCTGCCACTGTCCCTGAGAAAGAAATCTAAAACGTTCCTCAGATCTAACAAGACAAATGTTCCTGGCCAGGACCCCTCCTGAGAGCCCCCCTAATTCCCCAGCTCCACCCTCCAGGATATAATAAAAAAAAAAAAGTTGGACTCTTAACTGACTGAGCCACCCAGGCGCCCCCCAAACTCTGTTTCTAAATATGTGCCAGTCAAGGAGAAGGAATCCGTACCTGGCAGGGCTGGGAGATGACCAAGGGGCTTGGTGCCCGATGAGAATGGCCCCACACTTCCCTTCTCCAGCGAGCAGGCAGGGCTCACGGCACGAACAGGTGGCGGGACGGAGATTAGCTGTCCTCCAACCTGAAGGAAAGCTGAACAGCCAAACACCAGAAAGTGCCAAGGGCCTGGGCTGCAGCACCTGTGGGCGGCGCCTCCCAGCCTGGGGTTCCTCGTCCCTGAGACGTTTGATGGGCTTGGCCTGTGACAGGCACCCTGACCCAAGGCCACTGCTGGGAAAGAAGAAAGTCTCAGTTACTTTTAGCGACCATAATGCTTTCATTTAATAATGAAAATATCCAGTCCTGTGTAAAGAAAACATCCTGGAATGTCACTCACAGCCAAGCCCCTCCACCCCCTCAACTCCGGGCAGCTCAGGGAAGCCCGTGGAGGAAGGCACAGGCTGGTGTCTGTCTCTTCTGCCATGTCCTGAGTCTGGAGCTGGCAGAGGAACTGGAGGTGGTGGAAGGGGCAGGGTGGCTCCTGGCTTTACACCCTTCAGGCTGAGCAGACATGCAAAGCTGACTCTTGTCCCCTGGGGTTTGAACCTCCAACAGTAGCTCCAGGAAGCAGGCAGTGCCTCTCTTACAAGTTTCCCCCCACTCCCGGCCCTGGGGCACACAGGGTCCACTTCTGCCTGGGTCCCCTGGCTCCTCTAAGTTCCCCTCTTGGGCAGAATCTAAAACCCCTGTCCAACTCTGTTTTCCCTGCTTTTGGTGGACATAGTTATTTCCCTGCATGTCTAGGCTTGTGTGGGGGCTCTTTCAGGGGTGAGCCAGGCACCAGTGCCCGTACCCCACAGCCTGCAGGTAACAAGCATCAGCTGCCTCTGAGTGGCTCACTCAGCCTGGGGCAAGGAGGCAACCCCAGGCAGGGGCTGAGTGAGCCAGAGCGAGGGGTGCTTAACCACCTGCTGCCTCAACCGAGAGAGACTAAGTCCTGCTGTCTTGGTCACAGCTGCTCCCAGAGAGACCCCATTATGCTCCCTCCGCCAGCCTCCAGGAAGCCACTCGGACTGGTCCTAGCTGACACCAGGGACAGGACAGGCCCACACTGGACAAAGTGGCAGGTGTGGATGTCTGTGCCAGGACTTTCTTACTTTTTTGGATTAGGGTCAGAGCTGTAACATGGAATGGGCCGTCTGAGCCCTATCTGGACTGGAAAGGGGGCCACTTAGAGCCTGCCTGTTGTCATGTCTTCTAATTCTATGACTTTTCTTTAAGATTTTATTTTTAAGCAATCCCTACACCCAAAGTGGGTCTTGAACTTATGACCCCGATATCAAGAGCCGCACGCTCTACTGACTGAGCCAGCTAAGACCCCCTTTTCTTTTGATTTAAACTGCTAATTTAATTGTACTGTGATCTGTATGATGATGTTGAGACTTCCTCTGTGGTCTCAGACAGGGTTAATTTTTTAAAATGTTGCGTGTGTGCTTGTTGGGTGCAGGGCTCAACATATGTCTTATGAGTCCCAGCTTGGCGTTGTGTTGTTGGGAACAGCTGTCTGCCTACTAATGTCTGCCTGCCAATTATTAAAAATGCTGTGTTAAAAATTCCTACTATAATTGTGGGTTTATCAGTTTTTGCCCAATATATTTTGAGGTCATGTTATTAGGTGCATTCAAGTTACATGCTGTTTTATTATTCTGGTGAACCATCCATTTGTCATAACCATTATCATTATCACTGATTGCCTCCAGACACTTCTGCCTCAAAGTCCATTTTCATCTGCCATTTACTTAGCTACTGCAGCTTTATTTTATTGCCTGGCATTTCTATTCCCATTATTTCCCTTCTACCCCCTGCCCCCCACAGTTCTTTCATTATCAATCTCACTGTGTTCATATGTCCTGGATGTATCTGTTGTAAGTACAACATAGCTGGATTGAAAAAAAAGTCCCATTTGGTGACCTTTCATTTAATTCTTTTTGAGTGGGCTTCATGCCCAGCATGGAGCCCAACACAGGGCTTGAACTCACAATCCTGAGATCAAGACCTCAGCTGAAATCAAGAGACAAGACGAATGCTTCACCGACTGAGCCACCCAGGCACTGCCCCGCCCCATTATTTAACTCAACATTTCTTGTGATCACCGATACATTTGGATTCACCCTACCTTTTATCTTGTACTTTCTGCTTAACTTCTCTCTCTCCCCCTTCTTTGATTTTCCTTTCCTGACTTCTTTTTTGATTTGACAGAGTTTCCTTTCTCTTTCCCCTCTCCCCTGGCTTGCCAATGATGCATTCTCTTCCTACTCGTTAAATGATTGCCCCTAAACTTTTCTTTTTTTTTTTTTAAAGATTTTATTTTTAAGTAATCTCTGCACCCAACATGGGGCTTACACTCATAACCCCAAGATCAAGAGTCACATGCTCCACCAATGGAGTGACCCAGGCATCCCTTCTCCTAAACTTTTAACATTCATACTTAACAAAGTCTGCAATTAATCTGCCTCTCTAACTTCTCCTTGAAATACAGGGACATCTGTAGAGTTTAACTCTAACCCCGTGCTTCTGTCTTACCTGTTTCCCTTGTCCCGTGTTTTAGTTTCACTTCTTCTACATCCACATTATTTACTATTGTAATTATGGTTTTATAGTGTAAATATGCATTTAGATTTATATATTTATCTGGCTCTTTGCCATCCATTTATTTCTTGCATCTCAGATCTTCTTTCTGGTTTTAATTTCTTTCTTCCTAAAGTATATCATTTAGAAGGTGTGGCGGTCAAAATCTGTCAGTGGTGTACTAGAGATGTCAGTCGACATGACTACAGTTAACACTGCTGTCTGCCATATTTGAAAGTTGTCAAGAGAGTAGATCCTCAGTCCTCATCACAAAGAGAAAACTCTTTTTCTTTTTCTTTTTCTGGTATCTATAGAAGAGGATGTTAACTAAACTTATTGTGGTAATCACGTCATAGTATATATAAGTCAAATCATTATGCCACTTTATTTTTTTTAAGATTATTTTGAGAGAGTTTTTTATTTGAGAGATATTTTAAAGTTAATTTTGAGAGAGAGAGAAAGAGAGAGTAAGCATGAGCAGGGGAGGGGCAGAGAGACTGGGAAAGAGAGAACCTCAAGTAGGCTCTGTGCTGACAGAGCCCAATGTAGGGCTCAAAGTCACAACCCTGAGTTCAAGACTTGAGCTGAGATCAAGGTCGACGTTTAACCAACTGAGCCATTCAGCCACCCCAGTGCCATACACTTTAAACTTATACAGTGCTGTCTGTCAGTTTTATTGCAGTAAAACTGGAAAAAAAAATCTGTGAAAAACCCCATATGAAACAAAACAAAACAAATCTATTGGTAGGAAACTCAGTTTTGCCTGGAAATGTCTTTGTTTCATGCTCACTTTTTTTTATGTTTTCAAATTTTATATAAATAGTACCATACTCCACAATCTGCGTTATTCTGCCAACATTAAGTTATGTATTCATGTTGTTACATGTAGCTCTACTTCTTTCATTTGAACTCTCCACAGTATTAATTATATTAATATAACACAATGTATTTATCCATAGACATGAAAGATGCTTTTTCCTTTTTTTTTCTTTTTTAAAAAATTTACATGTAAGTTAGTTAGCATATAGGACAATAATGGTTTCAGGAGTAGAATCCAGTGACTCATCCCCTATGTATAACACCCAGTGCTCATCCCAGTAAGCGTCTTCCTAAATGCCCCTTGCCCATTTATCCCAACTCCCCACCCCCAACTCCAGCAACCCTCAGTTTCTTCTTTACATTTAAGAGTCTCTTATTTTTTGTCTTCCTCTCTGTATTTATATTGTTTGTGCTTCCCTTCCCCTATGTTCATATTTTTTGTATCTTAAATTCCACATGAGTGAAGTCATATGATATTTATTTTTCTCTGACTAATTTTGCTTAGCATAATACCCTCTAGTTCCATTCACATTGTTGCAAATGGCAAGATTTCATTCTTTTTGATGGCCAAGTAATACTCCATTGTATATATATGCCATGAAAGATGATTTTTCAATAAATGGTTTATTTTTACATCGTAGTTACTACTATACTTTTATTGTGAAAAATTCAAACACCGCACATATAGAATAATGAGCCCCATGTATCTAGCCTCAACAATCAACTATGAGTTGTGTATCTCTTTTACTAGATTATTCTGAGGTAAACACTACACTTGATATCATTACATGTATTAATAGTTCATTGTGTATCTCTGAAATACAAGGAATATTTAAAACAGATAATTGTGACATCACAATAACACCTAAAACATTAACAATGATTCATTATTATTATGAAATATCTAGTTAGTGTTCAAACATGCAATTATTTCATGAATATAATTTTTAACATGGTTTGAATCAATTCAAATAAGGTCCATTTGCTGAGATTGGCTGATTGATCTCTTAAGTCTTTTATAGGGTTCTCCTTCTCTTCCTTTTTTTCTCTCTTCCTAAAATTTCCTTCTGATTTGTTTGTTGAGGAAACCAAGTCATTTGTCCTGTGAAATCCTCCATAGTCTGAATGCTGCCCATGTCTTCCTTCTGGTATCATTTAACATGTTCTTCTATTCTGTTTTCCCTGTGTATCTCTGGCTGGATCTAGAGGCCACCCTCATCACTGAGTAATTTAGTTGACTATGAAACTCTACATTGGTAATCATTCTCTCTCAACACTTTGAAGACATTATTCTGTTGTCATGATGCTTTGGTTATTGCTGTTGAGAAGTCTGGGGGTCAGTGTATTCTTACTTTGTAGGCAATTTATCTTTTCTGTCCAACTGTCCTTGACCTTGGTCTTAAAGTCCTACAATTAAATTATTTTTATTTATCTTACATACAGCTCATTATAATCCCTGAATTGTAAGATTCATGTCCTCCATCAAATCTGGAAAATTCTCAGCCATTACTTTTTTTAAATATAATTTATTGTCAAATTGGTTTTCATACAACACCCAATGCTCATCCCAACAAGTGCCCTCCACAATGTCCATCCCCCACTTACCCCTTTCCTGCATCCACCATCAACCCTCAGTTTATTCTCAGCCATTACTTTTTGAAAAATATTCATTTTCCTATTCTCTCTGTACTCTCCTTCAGGAACTTCTATTAAATGTAAGTTGACTCTTCTCATTTTACCTTCCATGTCTCTTTTCTTTCAGGACTCTCATCTCTGTCTCTCCTGAGTGGCATTCTTGGGAATGTCTTCAGACTTATTTTCCAGTTTGTTACTGTTCTTTCAGCCGCATTTTACCTGCTACTGAACACATCCATTGAGTGTTCCATTTCAATAACCATTGTTTTCTATTCCACAATGCTATTTAGTTCATTTTCCTGCATGCCTGGTAACATATTTTAATAATATCTTGCTCATTTGTCACACTTTGATTCCTTATTTTATTCTTTTTTTAAAAAAAATGTTTATTTATTGAGGGAGAGAGGGAGAGAGGCATGTGCACAGAGGAGGGACAGAGAGAGGGAGAGAGAGAATCCCAAGCAGGCTCCCACTGTCAGTGCAGAGCCTGATGTGGGGCTCAAACTCATGAACCCTGAGATCATGACCTGAGCCAAAATCAAGGGTCAGACACTTAACTGACTGAGCCACCCAGCCACCCCCAATTCCTTCTTTTATTCTTTACTAAATGTAAAGATAATTACTTTATAATCTGATCAACTTGTTCTATTATCCAGAGTTCTTGTGAGTCCAGCTCAATGGCTCACTATTTCCTTTGGCTCTTGCTCACAATGGTTAGTTTCCTCGCTTGCTGTGTGGTTTTGGATTATGTATCCCTATTGGTGGTGCCTCATCTGCAGAGCACATGCAGCCCCAGATTGAGGGTGTGTGCCTCCAAAGGAACTTTATATTTGCATTTTCCAGACACATCCAGGGTATGAACAGCGTGAGACAGCTATTTTCTTATTTCTTGGCAGTGGGTTTCTTGGACGATGCATGAGGGCACCGCCATGGCTGTGTTATTCTCATGAGAATGTTATGAGACAGTCTGGACTAACTCTTTTGTCATTTTGCCACCGGAAGGGTTTTTATTTATCTCTGAAAGCCAGTCCTTTAGGGTCCCTGGCTTTGTGGGGGGCCCAATCCTAACTCAGTGCTTAGGGCAGGAGGCCTTTCTTCCTTGTATTCCTCCCTCTCGACCCAGTATGTCCTGTATATGGTCCCGGAGCATACGAGCAAAGAGGAAGAGGCCCCGGTTCCCCATATGGGGCACATTTAGGAACAAACACCAGTGCAGGAAGTGAGGCCTTGAATACAAATGATCTCCATGGGTCCCAGGGTCAGTGGCATGACACACAATGCCGGTGGCCAAACACCCCATCCTGTGCACCTCTTGGGATGCCATCTAGAAGAAGCAGAATCTTTTAGTCACTGCCAAATGCTCTGCTTTCTCTAAAGGCTCTAATTTAGCTCTTGGGTAAGAAAAAACCTTCCCTAGAACTTTGCTGGCTCATTTCATCGGTAGGCGGGCTGCCGAGGAGCCAGCCCCGGGCTGGCCACGGGGCAGGCAGGGCAGTGGCAGCAGAAGGCCCCATAGAGAGTGAGCCTGCTGTCGTGAGTAACTGCTGGTCGCCAGGGCAGGTCCGCGTTCGCGGGAGTGGTGGAACCACGAGGGCTCCCCGGGCACCCGGAGTGGGTTTTTAAACGTCAGGCACGTGGTAGGTGGTTGTGTTCATGTTACCACGCATATGGATTTTAAATTACAGCCTCAGTGAAAACAGAGGATTACGGCGTGGCTTGCAGGGGGTACCCCCAGAGCCTGAGTGGGATTTGAGAGGCAGCAGCAAGCGGGCTGCTCCTGGGATGTGATGTCAAGACAGCCCCAAGGGACCCCCAAGGGTGTCTGAAAGTGCCTCCTGTGTGGCAGAAAATATGGCCAGAACATATTTCACTTAAAATTAAATTTTTTGTAAATGTTTATTTGTTTTTGAGAGAGAGATAGAGACAGAGTGTGATCAGGGGTGGGGGAGGGGCAGAGAGAGAGGGAGACACAGAACTCAAAGTGCGGCTCCAGGCTCCACGCTGTCCCCATAGTCCCTGATGCAGGGCTCAAACTCACGAACAGTGAGATCATAACCTGAGCGTTGGACCCTTAGCTGACTAAGCCACCCTGGTGCCCCTAAAACTAAGTTTTTAAAAAAATGTTCTATTTATTTCTGAGAGAGAGAGAGAGAGAGAGAGGGAGAGACAGCGTGAGCAGAGAAGGGTCAGAGAGAGAGGGAGATACAGAATCTGAAACAGGCTCCAGGCTCTGAGCTAGCTGTCAGCACAGAGCCCGATGCGGGGCTCGAACCCACGAACCTGAGATCATGACCTGAGTCCATCGGATGCTGAACCGACTGAGCCACCCCGGTGTCCCAAAACTAAATTTTAAAAAAAAAATATTTTATTTATTTCTAGGAGAGAGAGAGAGAGCGTGAGCAGGGGAGGGTCAGAGAGAGAGGGAGTCACAGACTGAAACAGGCTCCAGGCTCTGAGCTGGCAGTCAGCACAGAGCCCGACGCGGGGCTCGAACCCACGAACTGCGAGATCATGACCTAAGCGAAAGTCGGACGCCCAACCGACTAAGCCACCCAGGCACCCCCAAAACTAAATTTTTAAAAAGAAAGCATACAAAGTGTTTTGGCTTTTGGTAGAGACAGAAAGAGACTTTACACCCTCCTTCAGGGTGTGGAAGCAATTTCCATATGTAGATTATTCCGGAAGAGCAGCATGAGGCTCCCTGAGCAAATGACACACACACACCCCCACTCCACTAACCCTGCCTCAAGGGAGACCAAGGGACAGGGGGCCATGAATGTGATCCATTGGCAGCAAGTGGGCATCCGCTGGGCGCCAGAGTTGTGAGTCTGTCCTCACCGTCATCCCAAACACCGCTGCCAGGTGAGGCCTCCAGGAACACTTGCTATCCTCACCCTGCCCTGAGGCTCTTGAGGTGAGGAGCGGGCCGCTGGACACGCCTCTGAGCTTTGATGCAGACACATGGGGCTTTGGGTCAGTCTAGACCTCAGTTCAGTCCAGCACTTGACTTCGGCAAGCACTCCGGGACCGTGAAGTCTTCACATAAAGACGACGGATGGAAAAGCGATGTTACTGGGTCAGGGTTAGTGCCATGTGCCTTTCCCCACAGTAATCAGCGCAGCAGGCCGCACGGTAACCACTCAGCACTAACTGCCCTCTAGTAAATCCGAGAGTGGGCCGCGCTGATTTCTGAGCTGTGGGTTAGGGGGGTGGTTCCAAGGACAGGAACCATGTGTGGGCTGAGCCATTACAAGGTCATGGCTCAGATGGGAAAAGGGCAAAAGGGACTGCAGTTAAGTCCAGGTGGCTGCAGAAGCCACGCAGAAAGGAAGCACCCAGTGTGGTGTGTGCGCTGCAGCTGGGCCTGAGTCCTTGCCTCCCTGCGGACACGCTGCAGGACTTGGGGAGTGGCTAGGCCTCCCTGAGCCCGGATCCCCGCTGGCCCTCCTCTGGTGGCAGTGCTGACCTCTAAGAGCTTCTGGGAGGCTGCCTGGCTCTGGGAAGAAGCTCTATTATCACGACTGTCTCTGAGTCTGTTTCTTCCCTCCCCGTCCCCTGCCGGCACATCCCGTCTGTACCAGAGCCTCTGCTGACCTGCAGCTGCAGACGACACAGGACCTTCGCTTTCCCGCATGGCCTTCATGTTTCTCGGGGCTTCTGTCCCTGCATCTCAGCTCGTGCTGGAGCTGGCTCGGCCCTGGCTGCCACCTGGTCCCATGCTGGCTCACGGGAGCTGACCGCTGTGTTTTAAGCTATCCTCAGAATCGGTCATGGGAAGCACGACTCCATGGCCTCTGATGCCGGCTTCCTGAAGTTGGGCCAAGTTTCACGGGTCCAGGGCGCTGTCCTTTGCAAAACTGCCCTCGCTTCAGACACCTGGCAGAAGTTCAAGGCTCCCCAGGCCACCCTCACTTCTAACCATCTGGTTACAGATTCAGGGGCTCTCACCACCCCGTCAGGTTCAATAATTTACTAGAAGACTCACAGAACTCAAGAAAGTGTTGTACTTACAATTAGCGTGTTATTACAGCGCAGGGGCACTAATTGGAACCAGTCAAGGTGAGAGCGCCATGGAGGGGATGCATCATCTTCCTGTCACATCGACGACGCGTGACCATATGCGGAGCACCTGAGCTTTGGTGTTGGGGTTTTTATTGGGATTTCATTATGTAGTCATGACTGATTGCACCGGGGCCCATGTGACTCCTGCCCCCTTTCCCCCCAGGGTCAGGCTGATATCATATCCCTCAAAATCCCAGCTGTGTAGTCACATAGTTGGTTTTTCTGTCACCAGCCTCCTTGCTGAGTCACCTTGTTAGCATAAACCACAGGTGGGGTCCAAGGGATCTGCTGTGAGTAACGCTGCAGACGTTCCAAGGGTTTGGGGGCTGCCTCCCAGGAGCCAGGGCGAAAGCCAGCCAGTTTCTCTATCGTATATAATAAACTTCAAGTTAGTGCCCACTGTCCCTCCGACCACCGCTCCCTTCCACGGTTCCCCACCCTTGTTTTTAAGAGCAAACACTGTGTAGACCAAACTCATCTTCCCTCACCAGGCAACATCCCAGTTTGGTAGTGAACATCTGGTCAGGTGTTACTGGTTCAATCAAGGGGGAGAAGAGATGGGGTCATAGGGCATAACCATGACCGTCCAGTCTTTGTCTTTAGCTACGGTTACAGAGTGGTCAGCTTCCCATCATGAGGGCTCCAGGAGCAGAGGGCACCCTGAGTGGTGTGTTTCCTGCATTAGGGAAAGGATGTCAGGTAAGAGATCAGGTGCGGTGGTTTTCATTTTGGCTCCTTAAGATGCTTTGACATCAAACTCTTCTCCCAGGAGAGGCTCATCTTGTCTCTCTCTCTCTCTCTCAGAAAAATTTCTTTGCCAGTGTTCTCAGCCTTGCAGCACATTGCACATAGCCTGCTCTGTGAGGTCTCCTTCCCACCTGCAGTTCACGAGTCTGAGGCCAAGGGGATGGATCAAGTGTATTTTCAGAAATCAAGACATCAGTCAACATTTGTCTCAGGGCGCCTGGGTGGCTCATTTGGTTAAGCCTCTGACTTCCACTCAGGTCACGATCTCATGGTTTGTGAGTTCAAACCCCATGTTGGGCTCTGTGCTGACAGCTCAGAGCCTGGAACCTGCTTCGGATTCTGTGTCTCCCCCTCTTTCTGCCCTTACCCCATTCGTGCTCTGTCTCTCTCTCTCTCTCAAAAGGAAATAAACATTAAAAAAGAGACAACTGTCTCAAAAACAACAAATATTATGAAGTCTACTTTGCAGTAGGTCACGAGGAGGGAGAAATGTATAAAGCTCCAGAATGGTGCTGTCTGATGGAAAGAAAATGTGAGCCCCATATGCAATTAAATTTTCTACAGCCACACTAAACATGTAAAAAGAGACAGTCCAAACTAATTTTAATCATGTGGTTTTTAAAAAATTTTAATTCAAGTGAGTTAACAGTGTAGTCTTGGCTTCTGGACTAGAACCTAGTGATTCATCTTTTACATGACACCCAGTGTTCGTCCCAACAAGTGCCCTCCTTAATGCCCATCCCCCATTTAACCCATCCCCCTCCTACCTCCCCTCTTAACCCAATAAACCCAAGATATCTTTTCAATATGTAATCTATATAAAAATTACTAATGAGATATTTTACAATTTTTTTCCTTTTTTTAAACTTTTTTTTAAATGTTTTATTTATTTCTGAGAGAGAGAGCATGAACAGGGGAGGGTCAGAGAGAGAGGGTGACACAGAACCGGAAATAGGCTCCAAGCTCTGAGCTAGCCATCAGCACAGATCCCGATGCGGGGCTTGAACCCACAACCATGAGATCATGACCTGAGCCGAAGTCACATGCTTAACTGACTGAGACACCCAGGCACTCCCTTTTTCTTTTAAACATTTATTTATTTTTGAGAGACAGAGACACAGAGCATGAGCAGGGGAGGGGTAGAGAGAGAGGGGTGGAGACACAGGATCTGAAGCAGGCTCTAGGCTCTGAGCTGTCAGCACAGAGCCCGACGCGGGGCTCGAACCCACGAGCCGTGAGATCATGACCTGAGCCCAAGTCGGATGCTTACTGACTAAGCCACCCAGGCGCCCCATATAATTTTTTTCAATGTATTCAAGATCTGCTGTGTATTTTATGCTCATAGCGCAGCTCAGTGTGGACTAGCCCCAACTGAAGTGCTCAATGGCCTCCTGTGGTCTGTGACTGCTGTATTAGATATGCAACTACATGTTTATTATATTTATATATTTTATATTACATATTTTAATATATTTAATGTTATATCTTATATATATTGTATGCTTTCACATAATACATACGTATGCATATATGTGTATGTGTATGTATCTACATATGTGATCTGTTTTCTCTAGTAGGGAAAAGACATTGGGGAAAAGAACCCTCAGGAGACCCCAGGGCCCATACCCTGGCTCCACTGCTCCCTGGCAAGTTACCAGTCTTCCCAAGCCACTACTTCCTTCCTCTGCGGCACACGGCTAATAATACCTGCACAGAATGGTTGGGAGGGTAGGAGGTGTATATGAGACTCTATATGGCATGGGGCAGGTGACTAATAAATAGCTTCTTCTCTGTCTCAGAGACTTGAAGCAGGGACACAGATGAGGATGGTAAGTTGGCTCCTGACTCACCTTGACCAGAATTCTTTTTTTTTTCTAGGAAAAAGTATTATTTTAACAATGTTATTAACAGTAGGTACTATAATTACTCCTGACCTTGAAGTTCCAGCTAAGAAATGCTGGAAGCAGACAGAGTGGTCTGTCTCATGCCAGAGCTCACGTATTTAATAGTTCAACATCCTTCCTCCCTTTCAAACTCAGCTGGATAGACAGAGGAGTAATGAACAAATGTACAAAGGATCCTTAATTCTGTTAATAATTCTTTGTCTTAGCTATCTTATCTTGATTAAACCTCTCAATAAAAATGTGTTTTAATGTCTGAAAACTGTATTTAACTTGTTTTTAGCTAAACATTACTTTTTTTTTTTTAATGTTTTATTTATTTCTAGGAGAGATAGAGAGAGACAGCATGAGCAGGGGAGGGTCAGAGAGAAAGGGAGTCACAGACTCTGAAACAGGCTCCAGGCTCTGAGTTGGCAGTTAGCACAGAGCCCGACGTGGGGCTCGAACCCACGAACTGTGAGATCATGACCTAAGCGAAAGTCGGACGCTTAACCGACTAAGCCACCCAGGCGCCCCAGCTAAACATTACTTTTTAAGAAATTAGTTCTGATAGGTTTTTATTTTTTATTATATTTTTAAATTTTTTTTAAATTTACATCCAAGTTAGTTAACATATAGTGCAATAATGATTTCAGGAGTAGATTCCAGTAATTCAACCCCTATGTATAACCCAAGTGCTCATCCCAACAAGGGTCTTCCTTAATGCTCCTTACCCATTTAGCCCATCCCCCCTACACAACACCCCCCCAAGCAGCTCTCTGTGTTCTGTATTTAAGAGTCTCTTATGTTTTGTCCCCCTTCTTGTTTTTATATTATTTTTGCTTCCCTTCCCTTATGTTCATCTGTTTTGTATCGTAAATTCCACATATGAGTTAAGACATATATTTGTCTTTCTCTGACTGACTAATTTCACTTAGCATATTACCCTCTAGTTCCACCCATGTAGTTGCAAAAGTCAAGATTTCATTCTTTTTCATTGCTGAGTAATACTCCATTGTATATATACACCATGTCTTCTTTATCCATTCATCTGTTGATGGACATTTGGGACCTTCCCATACTTTGGCTATTGTAGATAGTGCTGCTATAAACATTGGGATGCATGTGCCCCTTTGAAACAGCATACCTGTATCCCTTGGATAAATACCTAGTAGTGCAATTGCTTGTTGTAGAGTAGTTCTATTTTTAATTTTTTGAGGAACCTCCAGACTGTTTTCTAGAGTGGCTGCACCAGTTTGTATTTCTACCAGCAGTGCAAAAGAGATCCTCTTTTTCCACATCCTCACCAACATCTGTTGTTGTTGAGTTGTTAATTTTAGCCATTCTGACTGATATGAGGTGGTATCTCACTGTGGTTTTGATTTGTATTTCCCTAATGAGTGATGTTGAGCATTTTTTCATGGGTCGGTTGGCCATCTGGATGTCTTCTTTGGAGAAGTGTTTATTCATGTCTTTTGCCCATTTCTTCACTGGATTATTTGTTTTTTGGGTGTTGAGTTTGATAAGTTCTTTATAAATTTTGGATACTAACCCTTTATCTGATATGTCATTTGCAAATATCTTCTCCCATTCCATTGGTTGCATTTTATTTTTGCTGATTGTTTCCTTTGCTGTGCAGAAACTTTTTATTTTGATGAGGTCCCAATAGTTCATTTTTGCTTTTGTTTCCCTTGCCTCTGGAGACACGTAAGAAGTTTCTGTGGCAACGTTACAGAGGTTTTGCCTGCTTTCTCCTCTACGATTTTGGGGCTTCCTGTCTTACATTTAGGTCTTTAATCTATTTTTATTTTATTTTTGTGTATGATGTAAGAAAGTGGCCCAGGTGCATTTTTCTGCATGTCGCTGTCCAGTTTTCCCAGCACCATTTGCTGAAGAGACTGTCTTTATTCCATTGGATACTCTTTTCTGCTTTGTCAAAGATTAGTTGGCCGTATGTTTGTGGGTCCATTTCTGAGTTTGTGGGTCCATATGTTTGTGGGTCCATTTCTATTCTGTTCCATTGATCTGAGTGTCTATTTCTGTGCCAGCTCCTTCATTGGAGACCAGCCATCGACAGGATGTCTGTTGCCCTGGCCAGGTGTGTATCTTGGAAGGAGTGACGTCCTTTCCACATGGCAGCCCCTCAGTCAACACGTGTGGATGCTGCTTCTGTCTCCGTGAAGTCTTGTCTTCTCCAAGTCTTCTCTCAGCCATGACTCATGCTATGGCTTTCCACTCCCTTGCCACCACGGCCCCTTCCTTCTTCCTTCGGATGTGCTCCATCTGATGTGTCCCTGCCCTTCTTAAAGCATGGCCCTCCGAGATGGGCCCAGGACCCAAGGGAAACCTGGGACGTGGCCAGCCT
Source organism: Crocuta crocuta (assembly GCF_008692635.1). Lineage (NCBI taxonomy): Eukaryota > Metazoa > Chordata > Mammalia > Carnivora > Hyaenidae > Crocuta > Crocuta crocuta. Next base: position 1,935,242 of record NW_027530500.1, read on the forward strand.
TGAGGTCGGCTGGGCCAATGCCTCCTTGGTTAAGACTGTCGTCCACCCACTGACCCAGCCAAGGGGTGGTCAGCCTTCTGGAAACCTGACCAAGACTTAGCCCTATCCTTCTTCCCACACGAACCACCCTTCACCTGGGGTACACCTCCCACATCTGTCCCTTCCAGATCTTATCTTTGTTGGCTTTAGCCTGTTCGGCCAATGGGATCATTCTCATATCCTGGTTTTGTGAACTCAAGTGTTGAATGGCTCTGCTGGCATTGTGTGGGTCACAGTCTTGGAAGCCACAGCCACTATGTCCGTGCAAGTCATTGACAGAAACATATGGAACTGATTGCTGCAGCCTCTCCAGCCTCTGGGTGGGAACTGGGTCCTGCTGCATTGCTCTCTGGTGTTCCTATGACTGAGGACGTCTGCCCCTCTCTTCTGTCTCCCAGGTCACTCCACCTGTAGCAGTTCTCTGGGGTTACTGCTCTCCTGAACCCCAGTGTAGATCCCCAGCCCTCCGGACGCGCGCCAGGCCCCGGCTGCTGCTGGCCTGCAAGGCGAGCCCCGTCTCTGCCTCAGGTGCCCCTCTCTGGGCTGCCTGAGCTTCAAGATCCTGCCCTGCATTCCCGCTGCCCCTTGTGCGGAGCTCTGCCAGGTTCAGTGTGGGCAGGGGGAGAATCCCCCTCTCCCTCACTCTCAGCCTGTCTTGGCCCCTCACTCTGAGTCTTTGCAGATGGGGCACAGACATGGGGCTCATGTATTCCCCTGCCTCGGTCCCCTAGGGGCTCTGCTCAAAGCTTTCTCCTTACCTGCCTGGGGCTTCTCTGGTTGCATTTAGTTTTGGACAATCATGACTGAAGAATTATTGCCTTTTGCCACGGGCTTTCTTCTTCTTTCTCCTAGTCTTCTCCACCTGCCTTTATTATCCCCATATTTCAGATAAGAAAACAGAAGCTCAGAGATTAAATAGCTCGCTCAAAAATTATAATAACGGTAAGTCGAAGGTCTAGGTTTGAATCCACGTTGCCCATGCAGTCAACGGATATTTATTGGGCACCAACTGCAAGCTGTCTGTTCTTCGTATGCAGTGCACTGACTCTCAAACTGCTGAGTAGGACTGGGGCGGGTGCCAGGCCGGCAGGGGAGGCACTGTCCCGTCCCACCACTAGGTGGAGCTGCTGGCCCGACCGTCCCAGACCAGCGCGGGGTAAACTGCCAGTCCCCTCTCAGCCCCTCTAGACCCACGATGTTCCCGGAAGCGGGGGGCGCTCCAGTCATGCCAGGAGTACTTTCTAGCGGCCAGGAAGCCACCAAGGGAGTTACTACATCATGGAAATTTGGAGCCTGAGAAGACTTGAAGACCCAAGTCTCAAGATGTGCATTTTGATTTCTCAGAAGTTGCAGCTCTAGAAGTCTCCAGGACTTTCCAGAAGACTCCAGAAGGAGGGTGGGCCCAAGAAGAAGATGCTGGAAGATAGACTCTTAGCCCCACGACTGGGGTGGGGGTGCTGAGGGAGATGATCCTGGGACTGTGGAATTAACTTTTAGAGTTTCTTTTTTTTTCCTGAAAACTTAATTTTGAAAAATTTCAAGCCTATAGAAAAACTGAAAGAATAGTACAGGGAACACCCATTTCTTTTTTTTTTTTTTAATAGTTTATTGTCAAATTAGTTTCCACATAACACTCAGTGCTCATCCCCAAAGTGCCCTCCTCCANGAACACCCATTTCTGTCTCACCAAGATTCATTACTTGTTAACATGTGGTCATGCCTGTCTGGTCTCTTTCTCACACTCTGTGTGTGTGTGTGTGTGTGTGTGTGTGTGTGTGTGTGTNATTGTGGAGAGTGCTGCTATGAACATTGGGGTACATGTGCTCCTATGCCTCAGCATTTCTGTATCCCTTGGGTAAATTCCTAGCAGGGGAACACCCATTTCTGTCTCACCAAGATTCATTACTTGTTAACATGTGGTCATGCCTGTCTGGTCTCTTTCTCAGACTCTGTGTGTGTGTGTGTGTGTGTGTGTGTGTGTGTGTGTGTGTGTGTAAAACACAACAGTTGCAGACATGGTACTTCTTTTCTGAAGACTTCAGTATGCCTCTCTCTTTCTTTTTTTATGGGAGCTCTGTTTTATTTTTTATATATATGTGTGTACACATACACACACACACACACACATATTATAAATGGCTTCAGGAGTTTCAGAGCCCAGTGATTCATTACTTACATATAACACCCAGTGCTCATCCCAACAAGTGCCCTCCTTAATGCCCATCCCCCATTTAGCCCATCTCCCAAACCCCCCAGCAGCTCTCAGTTTATTCTCTGTATTTGAGAGTCTCTAACGCTTTGCCTCCCTCTCTGTTCTTACTTTTCCTTCCCTTCCCCATGTTCATCTGTTCTGTTTCTTATATCCCACATACCAACATGCATCTCCAAAATACAAAGCCATTCCCTGATGCAACCCTGATGCTGTTCTCTGTGGTATTGCTTTTTAAGAAGGGAAAATGTACTTGGCTTAAGAACTCGACAAATCCCCAGTGAGATCTGGTTGCCAAGAATGAAAACGTTAGGAAGTTTAAAAGATTCTTCCCTCCCTCACGTGTTTTGAGAGAAATTTTAGGCTTGGCTGGGGACTCGGCTGGGGGCCCCTGAGGACAGGCTTGCATCTGACCACCACCCGCCAAGTGGTGGATTTACAAACGATAGAGCTCCGGGGCCATGGCCCACAGGCGGAGAACACAGACACGGTGGCCGCCCTGCCCTGGTCCAGCACCAGGCCAGTGGGCCCAGAGGCAGAGCTCAGAAGGTTCTGAATGCAGGGGCACAGCCCACCCCGCGGTCCAGGAGCCAGAAGAGGCTCAGCTCTCCCTGAAAAGGGCCTGGGAGAGTGATTCTCAGAGAAACGTTGGCTGCGGCAGAGCATTGAAGAAATGTCTTCTTCCAAAGCACAGAACTGGGGAGGGGGTTAGTGATCAACGTGGGGAGCTAAGCATTGCCCCTACTTACAGGAGCAGGGCGAGGGAGCTCTGGAGAGGGAGCTTGACACCACATTTCCTCTTGGACGCGATAGGGGAGAAGGCAGGGCACAGAGCTGGGCTGAGGGCCCACTGTTCAGACCCAGCTCGAGCCCGCCTGACAGAGGGCGGGTGAGGAGCTGCTGTTTGGTTTTTGGGAAGGAAAGTTCCACTGACATGTGGAGACCCCAGCCTGAGTGCACGCTTCTAGGGGCCACTCCCCTAACCGCTGCCCTGCCCAAGAAGGCTGTGTATTACAGTAGCTGGGCCTTGATGGAAGACAGGTGGACCCTTGGGTCAGAGACCCTCCCTAGGTTGCTGCCTGCATGTTCAATGATCTCTGGAAGGATCTCGGAGTTTCTGTCCACACCCTTCAACCTGTCCTGGGTCTTGAGTGTGCTCCATGAGGCCAAACTTGGTTTTTAGGCCTCTTTTTTTTTTTTAATTTTAATGTTTTTTATTTATTTCTGAGAGAGAGAGAGAGAGACAGTGTGAGCAGGGGAGGTGCAGAGAGAGAGGGAGACACAACACAGAATCCAAAGCAGGCTCCAGGCTCTGAGCCAGCTGTCAGCACAGAGCCTGACACGGGGCTCGAACCCACGAACCCTGAGATCATGACGCTTAACGGACTGAGCCACCCAGGCACCCCAGTTTTCACGCCTCTTGACATCTGAATGCAGACCAGGCTGCGTCTGGCCCTGCCACCTGGGAAGGAGGACACACATTCAAACCGATCTTAAAATAAGTATCTACATAGATATACTCAGTCAAGCACCTGACTATTCTAGAACTGCCAGGAATCAATCCCGGCTGACTGGGCATTGATATTGGGCAAAGGTCCCACACCGCCGAGGGGGGAAGGGGCCTAGGTGGTGTCTGGTCCCCAACGTGCACAGGCAGGAGGGGCCCGGCTGCCGGCTCACTGGGCTCTCAGTGCCCCGGGGCACCCGGCCCACCTGCTTAGATGTCTGTTTGGTGGCTGCGCTCCACCCGGTGTTCTCGCGGCAGAAGTCCTGTCTGGACACGGCCTGCGTCTCTTGCTTTGTACTGTTTCAGCAGAGTCACCCGTGCTCTGAGGACAGGGCTGTTTCGGGGTCCTTTTTCTAAGAAATCTCCCCGGGGACACAAGGCAGCCGGTGTCTGCCCCTCTCTGTGCAGCGCATCCCTACCTTCTTTGGAAACACGGCCTCCACGTGGGATGGGCCGACAACATGCTTTCCTGCACCGATGTGTCGGCGGGCCCGGCAGTGACAGAATTTCAGGGCCCATGGAGGGCCGGCCGCTCCTGCCGTGGAACAGCCGACCTTCCCCTTCCGATGCCACCGTGAAGCCGATGGGCAATCATGGCGCCAAAGCGGGACCTAAGGGTGCGCGGTCGCCGCCATGGAGGAGCGGTTCTCTCGCTGTTTGGTCTTGGGAGCTCATGAAACTCTTCAAAGAGCTACAAGCCCTGAAGAGCTTTAGCTCCTAGTGATCATATTTATAGGTATTTAGGATATTAGAAATTGAAATAAAAACTAATTAGAAAAATTAGAAAATTAGAAAAATTAGTGCTTTTATTCTCTGGCCCTTCGTATCCTTGGCTGCTGCTTCAAAACGTGCCCTCTGCCCTCCCTCCCTCTGCTCCCTGCTCAGAGGCTGCAGGCTCTGATACCATCTACCCGTTCTTTGCTCGGCTTGGGCAGCAGAAGCCTCCCTGGGCCAGTGCAGCTGGTCTCAGGGAGGAAAAGTGAGAGTTTATCTCAGTATGTCTTACTAAGGTGTGCATGACTGCTAGCCGCATGTCTTCTAGGAAACACTCGATCAGAAGAGGAATCAGGTTCGTACAGATAATTCCCTGCCTCTTTGGGGTTTCCAGCAACATGACAATAGAATGAACATTGTGCCCACCTGTGTGGGAGTCTTTAGACTCCAATTTCCTAGACCCTGTTTGCCCTTCAGAGCTGCTGTTAGTCTTCCACTTTGAGCCCTTCCAAACAATTTCCCCCCTTGGAGCCCTGCAAGCCGTCTGCTCGTGAGTAGATGTGCAGCCATCAGTACCAAGCTTGGCACGAGGTCGGCACCCAACACCCGAGTCCTGGAGCGAATGAGCCAAGGGCTTGTCGCCCATCAGGACACCCATGAGGGCGCAGCTGGGCTTCAGGGCTAGCCTAACGGGTTTGGTTTGCCTTCAAGCTGCAGGTCTCAGACTTTTGGTCCTGGCTTCCTTTTCAATGTTCAAAATGATTCAGAACCCCAAGGGGCTTTTGCTCATGTGGACTATATATATCGATTTGTTTCCTGTTTGAACCTGAGGAAGTTTTAAATATTTATTTTTAATTCATTAAAAAAATAAAGCCATTGCATATGAACATAAAAAACACATTTTTATGAAAAATAACTACGTGTCTCAATAAATTTAGTGCCATTTTGTATCGTTAATATCTGGCTTAACAGGGGGCGCTTGGGTGGCTTAGTCGGTTAAGCGCCTGACTAGTGATCTCGGCTCAGCTCAGGATCTTGCAGTTCATGAGGTTGAGCCCCGCATGGGGCCCTATGCTGATCGTGCAGAGCCTGCTTGGGATTCTCTTTCTCCTTCTCTCTGCCCCTCTGCTGCTTGTGCTCTCTCTGCCTCTCTCAAAATAAATAAATAAATAAATAAACATGAAACATACGCCAAAAAACAATATCTGGCTTAAAGGGAAACAGATGGATTCTCCCCCCACCTCTGCCTGCAATACAACATTGGAGGTTGTGCTGGTTGAATGGTGGGGAAATGAGCCTCTGGAGTAGGGGATAGATTTTCTTTCATAGCCTTTCAGGTAGTTGTAGACTTGCGTCTTTGTTACTGCACCCAAATGTGACATGTAGTGGCTTCTTAAAGGTTAATTTCCATATGGAATCAGAAACTATTTATCCTCTGTCCTTAAGCCACTGGTCTAACTTGCTTTTTGAACAATATCTTTTGCCCCGACATGTACCATCATGCATGGGCCCTTGGGAAGAGTCACAGAGTTATGTGGTGTTTTCCCACTGTTGACCCTTTCCTTCATCATGCAGCATCAAAGGCCAAAGTTGACAACATGGCCACCAATATCAGAAAAGTCTCCAAATATCTGGGGGCTTGTCAAACTTACGATGGCAGTTACAGTTTTCACAAAATTCTAATTTTTGCTTGAATGTTCGAATTTTATTGTTGGCAACAAATACTGTCATTGTTTCTGTCGAAATGACAGGCTCACTTTGTTCATTTTCCAAGAAATGTCTGTCAAATACCCAAGTCTGAATAACCATTGTTTGTTTGTCATTCTCTGAAGTGAAATGAGATTTCGTTCTCTCAAGGAAAAATGGTATTTTATGCAAAAAGGCAGCCAGATTGACTTGCAGGGCAAATAGTCCCACAGGTGACTTCTTTGGGACAATGGCTACACTTGGGTGTGCAGTAAATATTCTATGCCAACTAGAACTTAATACAATTAATATATTAAAAATGTTTTTTAACGTTTTATTTATTTTTGAGAGAGAGTACATGCAAGGGAGGGGCAGAGAGAGAGGGAGACACAGAATCCGAAGCAGGCTCCAGGCTCTGAGCTGTCAGCACAGAGCCTAGAGCGGGGCTCAATCTCACAGACCATGAGGTCATGACCTGAGCCAAAGTCGGATGCTTAATCGACTGAGCCACCCAGGCGCCCCTACAATTAATATATTTTACAGCTCCCTCAAGGACAATCTCAAGGAGAATTGGACTTGTAAAGATTTGAGAGTGTGTGTGATGGAGAAGCAAATGACTACAGTTTGCTTCTGAGCTGCTGCCAGAAGTCGTGCAAAGCCCCAGCATCTTTACCCACCAACGTCTGTGGAAATGCCAGTAACATGAAAGAGGCAAGTCACATTCCAATATTGTTATTATGAAAATAGTTTTGACCTCGTGCATGCCTATAAAGGTCTCATGGAATTTCCAGCCTACTTGGACTATACTTTGAACACCTGTAGATTGAGGTATCTTCAGGTTAATGATGGGTATGTTCTCTCAATTTCTCTTAGCATGGCTGCAGGTTCCCATGGGCTGGGCACCCAGCAGAAGTTCCATAAATGCTTGCTGGCTGGATGCTTGGCATCCTGGGATGAAAATTTAAGGAATGGAGTCTGTAAAGGTACTTGAGGTGTGTCATTAATGCCCAGAGCCTGAGAGATACCTCCTGGAGACTGGCTGGTTTGGGACAATGCCTGAGGAATTGGTATTTTAAAAATATTTAAAGTATTTGGAAATCCTGCATCAAGAGAACTAACTAGAAGACAGGCAGGTCAAGAGCAGAAAGGCAACCCGACTATGAGGGGTGGAAACCCACAGGCATCTCTTCCCTTCCTTGGTTTCTTCTTAAAACAATCAAGACAGAACACCTTGATCTTGGACCATGCAGGCTTGGACATCATCAGGTGATTTTCAGGACCTTCCTGCAGAATGGGTTGAAGGTGGTAAGGGGAGAGGTGGGCTCTCAGAGGTGCTGGCTTCTCTAGGTGTTACTGAAATCACAGGGGAACGGGTTCCTGAACCAGGAAGGGTTGAGGCCCCAGGTCAGATGCCTTGGTTCTGCTACAGAGGTTTGGAGCCACACTGGGCAAGGTGCTGTTCGTGTGGCTCTGCCCTCCAGCCCTTCGCTGGGGGTCTGCCTGCTCTTCTCACTCTGAGAGAGGTCTCCCAAATGTCCAAGAGCCCTCTCTTTGGTCCTGCTCCTTCCCAAGGGACTCTTAGCAAGTCACCACTGTTCCCAATTGGGAGTGATATTAGTTCTGGCCCGTGGCACACTTTAGGGCAGCCTCCCTGCTCTCCAGCCCTGGGTGCCCTCTGTCCAGGCACAGAGGCCTGGAGCCCCACCACCTATCTGTGAGAACATCCTTCCTGTGCACATTTCTGTGGCTGTGACGAGGCAGAAGCGGTCAGTGAAAACAAGGCTATTCTGGTTCCTGGTGCTGCTTATAATTTCTTCTTTTGGAAGTGTCTTTTTTTTTTTTTTTCAAATATCTTAAATGTTTACTTATTTTTCAGAGAGGAGTGCAAATGGGGCAAGGGCAGAGAGAGGGGGACAGAGGATCCAAAGCAGACTCTGCGCCGATGGCAGCAAGCCTGATGTGGGGCTCGAACTCAAGAACTGTGAGATCATGACCTGAGCCAAAGTCGGATGCTCAACCGACTGAGCCACCCAGGTGCCCCTCTTTTTTTGTAAGTGTCTTATGCCCTCCAGAAAGCAACTTGGGGCTGCGTGTCTAAAACCTTCCCAGGTGGTTCTAATGTACGGCCAGGGGGCAAACCTGGTTTTGTTCATTTGTTTGTTTATTCTTTCATATTGATTTTTCAGTAGGGAAGATATTTTGAGATCCAGGTGGAAACCAGAGATATGTACCCCAGGTGTGGTAATGTGATGGATTAAAAAAAAAGAAAGAAAGAAAGAAAGCAATATATTTCTGTGGAGTTTACATATTAGATTATTAAGCCAGAGCTGTGGTTGAAATTTGCTTAGCACTTTCATTGATTATGTTGGTCTTTCTGTGATCAATGCCAGATAAGTGTATGAAATCTCGAGGACCAAGTTTCTCAACAGCACTGTGGGCTTGTAAGAGACGTAGCATTNCTTCTTTTGGAAGTGTCTTTTTTTTTTTTTTTCAAATATCTTAAATGTTTACTTATTTTTCAGAGAGGAGTGCAAATGGGGCAAGGGCAGAGAGAGGGGGACAGAGGATCCAAAGCAGACTCTGCGCCGATGGCAGCAAGCCTGATGTGGGGCTCGAACTCAAGAACTGTGAGATCATGACCTGAGCCAAAGTCGGATGCTCAACCGACTGAGCCACCCAGGTGCCCCTCTTTTTTTGTAAGTGTCTTATGCCCTCCAGAAAGCAACTTGGGGCTGCGTGTCTAAAACCTTCCCAGGTGGTTCTAATGTACGGCCAGGGGGCAAACCTGGTTTTGTTCATTTGTTTGTTTATTCTTTCATATTGATTTTTCAGTAGGGAAGATATTTTGAGATCCAGGTGGAAACCAGAGATATGTACCCCAGGTGTGGTAATGTGATGGGTTATAAAAAAAAAAAAAGAAAGAAAGAAAGCAATATATTTCTGTGTAGTTTACATATTAGATTATTAAGCCAGAACTGTGGTTGAAATTTGCTTAGCACTTTCATTGATTATGTTGGTCTTTCTGTGATCAATGCCAGATAAGTGTATGAAATCTCGAGGACCAAGTTTCTCAACAGCACTGTGGGCTTGTAAGAGACGTAGCATTATTTTATAACATTGTAGAATGTAGAGAAAACATTTTTGTGTTTCTGCAGGCTTTCTAGACAAATTCTGCTGAAACTTGGAATTTGGTTGTCTTAGTTGGCTCAGGATGCCGTAACAGAATACCACAGGCTGGGTGATTTAAACAACAGAAATGTACTTCTCACAGTTCTGGAGGCTAGGAGTCGGAGATCCAAGTGCCGGCTGATCAGTCTGGTGAGGGCTCCCTCCCTGCTTGCAGAGGGCCGCCACCTTGCTGTGCCCTCACAGCACAGAGAGCGAGCAAGCTCGCTAGTGGCTCCTCCTCTACAGGCACTGATGTGATCATGGGGCCCCACCTGAAGGAGCTCATCCAGCCCTAACAGCCTTCCCAGGGTCCTATCGCCCAATCACATTGTGAGTTAGGAAGTTAACAGGAATTTTGGGAGGAGGCAAGCAGTCAGTCCGTAATACTGGGCTAAAAGCAAGTTTTAGGGTTAATTTGCAAATGTGCAGGCAGTGAGAGAACTTTAGGGAGGTTTACCTAAGCTGGGGTGTGGGTTTACATCTCAGTCCGGAGTGAGGCCTGGGCTTGGAGACAGCTGTCAGTTATCTACCCTGGAGGGTAAACTGGCCCTTGGATAACACTGGCAGAATGTGCATAGATCCACTAACGTGGATTTTTGTTGCCGGAGAACTACAGTACAGTACTATAAATGTATTTTCTCTTCCATATGATATTCTTAGTAACATTTATTCTGTAGTATATTTTATTTACTATATACTGTATATAGTGTATTTACTGTGTATCTGCTATATACTGTATGTAGTATATTTACACGTATCTGCTATACACTGTATATGATATATTTAGTATATACTGTATACAGTGTATGACACCTCTAACATGCAGCGTAGGTAGTAATCAACTGTTTAGGTTATCGATAAGGCTTCCAGTGGATCAGAGGCTGTTAGTAGTTAAATTTGAGGGGGGTCAAAAGTTATACGGTAATTGTTAGCTGTATGGGGTTTAGAGATAATACAGCTAATACAGTCCAGAAAGTAAGAGTAGGCGTCCAGGATCCCTGCCCTACACTCTAAGGGGCAAGGGTATTCTCCCTCCTCTAGGAGAAGAGGTCCTCAGAGGCTTCATTCTCCATCCCTAGGCCGAAGAATGTTGTCTGCTTTCTGGGGACCTTCCATGTGGCTCTCTTCACGTCACCTGCTGGAGCAAGGAGGGGCCACAGGCTTCTTATTTACTGTAAGATCATAAAAAACCTGTCTCAGATCCAGAACACCTCATATATACGTTTAGAATAAAATGAATAGAGATAAATGTCAAAACCCCAAAGTGTTAAGTAAAATATACTGAATGTTGGTAACTAGGCAAAATACCTTCTAAGTAGAAAAAAAAAAGAAAGAAACAGAATCAAATGACTAATATGATGGCAGTTGCATGGTGACAAACGTGGTGATTTTAATTTGTCTTTCCTCCTAAAATTTTCTTAACGAGTGTACATTAATTTGACAATGGAAAGAATTTTAAAAGTTTGTTTTTGCATGATGGTCATAATAGAGAGTAAACCTGTATTAGCCGTCTACAGCCCTGTTACAAAGTAAGTCAAAACTTAGCAGCTTTGGGGCGCTTAGGTGGCTCAGTCGTTTAAGCATTTCAGCTGAGCAATTTTGGCTCAGGTCATGATCTCGCAGCTTGTGACTTCGAGCCCCACGCCAGGCTCTTTGCTGACGGCTCAGAGCCTGGAGCTGCCTTGGATCCTGTGTCTCCCTCTCTATATGCCCCTCCCCTGCTCACGCTCTCTCTTTCTCTCAAATATAAAGAAACGTTAAAAAAAATAAATTGGGTTATTAAAAATAAAATAACACCTTAACAGCTTAAAGCAACATGCCTTTCTCCTCCCCCAGGGCCTGTGGTCAGGAGGCTGACCTGGCTAAGCCGAGTCCCGGGAGCTCCTTTCCAGCCCCACCCCCGTAGCAGCACAATAGGTAAATATGTCAGTATTGAACTTGTAAAGAAAATTATATTCAATCATGAAATTTGTTTGAGGGCCTCGCCGTTTTCTCCAGTTCTCCTATTTTGGGGTTTCGCATAAGATTTCCCCAGTGTGCCGTTGTGACTGTGCTACGCCTGCGCCCCGAGGCCTCCTAACGGGCCTGCTGCCCGAGCGCGCCTGTGCCCGCACGGCTCTGCCTGTGCCCACACGGCTCTCCCGGCGCCGGAGGCCGGTGTGGCAGCGCTAGGCTTCCTGGAGGACTTTATTGCGTGTTTGGAGCCTGTCACAGGAGGAGCTGGAGAAGCGGTTACACAGAATCTTGGCTGTGAGCGCTTAG
>NW_027530500.1:1946988-1993591 GCF_008692635.1 Crocuta crocuta
GGTGAGGCTTGTACTTTGCATTAAGGCAGAAGATGAGCCTGGAGAAGGAGAGCCGCTTTCTGGAGACACGGACGTTAAGTACGCAGAGGCAGTGCTCTTCACCTGAGATCTTGGGGACCCCAGCTCTCCCGGCCTCTGCGCCTCACCTCCCTCTCCAGACACCAAGGCCTTCTGACGTCCGCCCACAGAAGAAGCTTTTGGGAGCGCCTCCAAGTCCCCAGCAAGGCCTGCAGGGACTCCCAGGTCCTGGGCCTCCCTTCCCAGTGCTGGCTGGGGGGATCTGCCCCTGACCTAGACCCCAGAGGGCCGTGGGAGCAGGACCATGACTGAGCTCGGTTTCCCCGTCATCGGCTCCTTTCCCCTGTCATCGGCTCCTTTCCCCTTTGGGGAATGGCATGCCCAGCCCTTGGAGCGATGTTTCTTAATGCACCCAGGAGAGCAGCATGGTTCCCCTGAGGCCCCCCCAGGTCCCGTCACCCTAGAAGCACGGGTGTCACGTGTGCACAAGTAGTCGTGTCTTTGAGGCCTCGGTGAGGCTGACTTCCAAGTCAGTGGAGGAGCTGTGAGCAGGGGCTGAAGGAACAGGGACTTCCAGGGACTGGTGACACTGGCATTTGGGGGTCCTGGAGAAGCTCCTGGGAGCCAGAGGGCACCTGTGTACACTGGAGCTTATAAACCGAAGCCAGTCACAAGCCCACCTTCTCCAAGATGGAAATGCTACTGCGTACACTCAGGACCAGTGGGTTCTTGGTTCTTAATTGTTAAGAAAACGTACAAGACTCTTAGGGTGGCCTGGTCACCGCCCAGGCTTTGTCCCAGAAGCCGTCTGGGGATGGTGCCACCTTCCCTGGATCCTCAGCTCTGCTACTGGCTCAGTGACCAGGGCAGAAACACCCAGTCAGCTGAGCCTGAGTCGTGTAACCTTCCGTGGCTACCAGGGAGCGAGGGAGAGGGCTTGGCCTCCTTCAGCCATACAGTGGGAGGAAAAGCCTGGCTTCCACCAGACAGATAAGACGACGGCTCCCCTGGCTGGGTGTCCCCAAATATCAGATGTCTGCTACAGTGGCGAAGAAACTGTGGTAGTTTAGTCATGCATTTGAAATGACTGGTAAGAATTCTGTATGTACATATGCTGCTGAATATTATATGTATATATGTAATGTTATATATACTATATATGTTATAACAGTATATAATAATATATAACACTCTATGTACTACTAGATTTTATTCACTTTAAAAGAAATATCTCTCTTTTGGTGGCATCAGAGGCTTCTAACCTAGAATTTCAAGGCAGCGATTCCCACCAGGAAACCTTTTAGAGCCCATGGCAGAGAACATACAGTTTGGGAATGACCAAGGTTTGTGTCAGAGCTTAGAGTAAGCACTGAACTGAGTCCATTCGGGTCATCTGGGCATTCTCCCCAGGGGTTATTGGGTTATCCTGTCCATGTTAGGACATTCAGCTAAATAAGAACATGGACTATTAATTTTGGCTCCACACTTATAATCACCTTATTTCAAGTTTTGTGGGAGGAATAGTTGACAGAAATAAGGCTCCTTGGTTCTGCACCAGGGAGGTACAGCAGATAACACATAATTAGGTTGTTATAATGAGCTATACTCCTTAGCAGTATGCTGGTGGGTGTGAAGTCCCAGAATAGACTACTCAGTGTATCTTTTCAGAGGGTTGGTTTCATTTCATGTTAAATAATTTAAAATCGAATAATGTTATATTAAAACACTTGGAAAAAACACTTGGATATATTGTGGAGTTGGATACAAAATATGCAGTAAATGCTGGTAAAAATGGGGTAAGACCTCTGACATTTCTTTCTAAAAAAGCAATGAGAAAATTGGCAAAAATGGCCAGAATCCGTTTTTTTTAGAACTCTGGAAATTAACTACAAGCTGGCAGAAATTTGGGGAGCCTTTATTAAAACAAATGCTTGAATCTTGGTGAGAATGGTAAGTTTTGTGGCATTTTATTCTGTCCTATTTATTCTCCATCCCTACCATGATAGCTTTGAAAAATAACAGCCCACATTTGCTGTGAAAATCAGCAGCTTGGAAGCCACCTAATGGAGCAGAACTGGCTTGGGGCACTTCCAAAGCCCCATTACCAGAAAACTGTCATGATTTGACCTGCTGGTGGGTCCCTGGAAGACCCCATTTGCTAGGCTGTCTGTGTTTGACTTGACCGTGAGCACTCTGGGCACACACAGTGTGAAAAACCTTTTTCCAGGGAGCATTTGTTGAAAACAATTACACACAGTTGATAACAGTTGGGTCAAATAATAGACTAATCAAGAAGCTGAAGAGGAAAAGCTGGGGAATGCAATGTCCATAGGATATTGAAAAGTTCTAAAATATTCCTGGGACTCTAGAATGTGCAGGGCTGTGAGCATGCTGTATGTACATGCTTCCAGGTCTTTAAGTAAATTTCTCTGCAACCTTTAACTGACCACTAGACTAACTGGACAGAAACTTCATTGGCCATATATGACAAAGAATACCTACTCTACAGAATTAGTTCAACAAAGACACTAAGACAAAACAAAAACCAAGTATAACAAATAGCAAAAATAAACTCCGGAGAGAGGGAGAATCTGATTTTCAGAATTGCCATAGAATATTATTTGAAATGTTCAGTTTTCAACAAAAAATTTGTGATACATGGAAAGCAATAAGAAAGTATGATACAGTCACAGGGGAAAAAAAAGTAATCTATAAAAACTGTCTCTGAGGAAGCCCAGGTATTGGACTTACTAGTCAAAGACTTTAAATTCGCTATTATAAATATGTTCAAAGAACTAAAAACACCATATCATACTAAAAGAAAGCATATATATTAATTATATATAATTTCCATCTCTTTATTGGTGCCTGATATCTGTATTCCCATCATTCATTCTCACATTTTATTTTATATATGACAATATATGACATGGCCACCTATATATATAAATTCTGCAGTTCAGTGAAATAAAAGGGGCACCTAGCTCAGTTAGTTAAGCATCAAACTTCAGCTCAGTTCATGGGTTTGAGCCCTGTACTGGGCTCTGTGCTGACAGCTCAGAGCCTGGAGCTGCTTCAGAGTCTGTGTCTCCCTCTCTCTCTCCCCCTCCCCCACTCATGGTCTCTCTCTCTCTCTCTCTCTCTCTCTCTCTTTCAAAAATAAAAAACAGAAAAAAAGAAAAGTGCAATAACTAAAATGAAATCTTCACCAGAAGTGTTCAACAGCATATTTGAATAGACAGAAGAAAACAGTCAATGAATTTGAGGATAACTTAACTAAGATTATCCAGTCTGAGAAACAGAAGGAACCTGTGGGTATCATCAAACATACCAACATGTGCATGATGGGAATCTCAGAAGAAGACGAGAGAGAAAAGAGGGCAGACAAAATAGTTGAAGATCTATTGGATGAAAACTCCAAAATTTGGTGAAAAATATAATTTTGTATTTTACATCAAATATATATAAGGACTCCTGGGTGGCTCAGTTGGTTAATCATCTGACTCTTGGTTTTGACTCAGGTCATGATCACATGGTTTGTGGGATTGAGCCCTGTGTCAGGATTTGTGCTAATATCACAGAGCCTGCTTGGGATTCTCTCTCCCTCTCTCTATGCCCCTCCCCTGCTCTCTCTCTCTCAAAATATATAAATAATTTTCTCTCTTAAAATATATAAATAATAAATTATAATACACACAAACACACACACACACTTAGATTTATGAGTGCTCAATAAACTTCCAAGGGGTCAACAAACTTTAAGTATGGTGACTTCGAGGAGATCCACACTTATACACATGATAATCAAACTGTCACAAGAAAAAGACAAAAAAGGAAATCTTGATAGCAATAAGAGAGAAGCGACTCATCATGTACAAGTGATCCTTAATAAGAGTCAAAGTTTATTTCTCATTAGAACAATGGAGGCCAGGAAGCAGTGGCCTATTAAAGCTATGAAAGCAAAACAAAAAACAAAAAACAAATCTGTCAAAAAAAGATTCTATATCCAGCACAATTGTCCTTCAAAGATGAAGAAGAAATTAAGATATTCCTATATAAACAAACACAGGGAGAATTTGTGACGAAGAGGTATGCTTTACAAGAAATATTAATGGGGTTCCTTTAGGCTAACATAAAATAAAACACCAGACAGTAACTTGAATCTGTATGAAGACATAAAAAGCACTGGTAAAGTAACTACATAGCTACATATAAAAGACATTATAAGTATATATTTTTAGTAACTTGTTTCTTTCATCTGACCTAAAAGACAACTGCATAAAGCACGAATTAGAAATCTATGTCAATGGTCACAAAAATGTGTAGAGATGTAAGTTGTATGAAAATAAAATCACAAAGCAGAGGGAAGGGAATGGAGCTTTATAGGCGCAAAATTTTTATACTATTGAAACTAACTTGGTATTAATTTGACTTAGATAGATATAAATTAATATGTTAATTGTAATCCCCTGAGTAGCCATTGAGAAAAAACTTGGAAAATATATAGTAAAAGAAACACTAAGAAAATAAAAAGAGTACATTAGATAGTATCCATTTAATACAAAAGATTGCAGTAGTAGAGGAATGGAGGTACAAAAAATATATAAGAAATACAGGAAACAAAAAAAGGCAGAGAAAATTCCAACCATCAAAGATAATATTAAATGTAAATGGATCAAGCAATCCAATCAAAAGGCAGAGATTGTCAGACTGGATTGAAAAAAACAAAACAAAAAACAAAAAACCAGGATTCAACATATGCTGTCTACAGAAGACATACTTTAGATTCAAAGATAAAAACTGATTAAAAGTAAAGGAATGGGGGGGAAAAAGACATGTTATGAAAACAGCAAAGATAAGAAAGATGGAGTGGCTATTCACTGGACAAAATAAACTTTAAAAAATGTTAATGGAGCTAAGGAGGGACTTTTTTTTCTTTTATAGTTTATTGTCAAGTTGGTTTCCATATAACACCCAGTGCTCATCCCAACAAGTGCCCTCCTTCATGCTCATCATCCCTTTTCTCCTCTACCTCATCCCCATCAACCCTTAGTTCGTTCGTAGTATTTAAGAGTCTCTTATGGTTTGCCTCCCTCCCTCTCCTTAACTATTTTCCCCTCCCCCTCCCCCATGGTCCTCTGTTAAGTTTCTCCTGTTTCACATATGTGTGTAAATATATGATATCTGTCCTTCTCTGCCTGACTTATTTCACTTAACATAACACCCTCAAGTTCCATCTACATTGCTACAAATGGCTAGATTTCATTCTTTCTCATTGCCATGTAGTATTCCGTTGTATATATAAACCACATCTTCTTGATCTATTCATCAGTTGATGGACATTTAGGCTCTTTCCATGATTTGGCTATTGTTGAAAGTGCTGCTATGAACATAAGGAGAGACATTTTATAATGAAGATAGGGTCAATTCATTCACAAGATGTAAAATTATAAACATATATGCAACTAAGAGCAAAGCCCCTAAATACATGAAGCAAGACAAAATTGAGGGGAGATATGAACAATTCAACAATTCATATACCACAGTGGTATACAATTGCAAATCAGTAACTGAAAGAAAGTTGCGAAACTCACGAGTATGTAGAAATTAACAATATACTTCTTTTTTTTTTTTAATTTTTTAATGTTNAATATACTTCTAAACACCCAGTAGATCTAAGAAGAAATCACAAGGGAAATTAGAAAATACTTTGAGATGAATGAAGTTGAGATGCAACATACCAAACTTAAAAGATGCAGCTAAAGCAAAGCTGAGGGGAAAATTAATAGCTGTAGACACCTATGTTAGAAAAACAAGAACTCTTTAAAATCAATAACCTAACTTCTACTTTAAGGCACTAGAAAAAGAAGACTGCTGATTTTTCCCAATTTCAAAACCTAATATAAAGCTACAGTAATCAAGACAATGTAGTATGGGTACAAGGATTAACATAGATCTGGAAATAAACTCTCACATTTACAGTTAGCTGATTATTGACAAAAGTATCAAATTCAATGGGCAAAAAACAATCCTTCCCACAAATGGTGCTAAGACAACTGGATATCCACATGCAAAAGAAAGAAATTGGACTGCTACCTCACAACACATACAAAATTAACTCAAAATGGATTGAAGACCTAATGTGAAAGCAAAAGCTATACAAATTTTAGGAGAAAGTGTAGGCTTTGGATTTGGTAATTGTTTTTTAATGTGATATTGAAAGCACATGAAGCAAAATAAGAGGTAAATAAATTGAACTTCATCAAATACTTCTGTGCTTCAAGAGCACCATCAAAGAAAGTAAAAGCCGGGGTGCCTGGCTGGCTCAATTGGTAGAGCTTGCAACTCTTGATCTCAGGATTGTGAGCTCAAGTTCCATACTGGGTGTAGAGATTACTGAAAGAAAGAAAGAAAGAAAGAAAGAAAGAAAGAAAGAAAGAAAGAAAGAAAGAAAGAAAGAAAGAAAGAAAGAAAGGAAGAAAGGAAGGAAGGAAGGAAGGAAGGAAGGAAGGAAGGAAGGAAGGAAGGGAAAGAGTAAAAGCCAAACCATAGAATGAGAATATTAGTAAGTCAGATATTTAACAAGAGATTTGTAATTAGAATATAAAAAGAACTCTTATGACTCAATAGTAAAAAGACAAATAACCCAATTAAAAATGGGCAAAGAATCCTGTTACCCATGCTGGAAGTGAGGTAAGTCCAGGGTCCCAGGCAAAGTTACTGTGATAAAGATTAACTTGTGAGCGTTATGTAGTCCATGGGGGCAGGGTTCCTTCCAAGTTGTCAGGATGCATCAGCTCCACCCTTTGGGCTTTAAGAGGTATGTCAAGTGGACATACTTCCAGCTCAGGCACACTCAAGAAATGCCTCCTGTAGCCCCTCGGCTTTAATCCTCAGCTGTGATGTGAGTCAAGTTCATTCTGCTAAGCTCATGAGCTTAAGCAGGACAGCACAGCTGAGAGGCCAGCTCATCTTTCCCCCAGGACGTGCAGCCACAGGGACCCTGATCCCTTCCTGAACCATGGCATGCTGCTAATAATAGTGAGAGTACAGTATCTATGAAGATCTTCCCAGGGAGTCATGAGAATTTGCAGCCTTTCCTGGAATAAAGAGATCCGCAGCCAGCAGTACCACTTTGAGAGTGCCCTATGGTCTTTCTTTCCAAAATCCAGCCTTAAATCCCCCTCCCCCAGGAAAGATACTTTGATTTCACCAAACCTCTCTAGTTGAATTTCTGGGATGATGAAACCTGAATTTGGCTGATGAATAGATCAGGCAGTTGGCTGCTTGAAAAGTAGGTCTCCTGGGCTATGAGGGAGGACTCTGGCCCTAACATTTCTTTTTTAGCCTATTTATTATCTCTTTGGATAAACTGATACATGACATGAATATTAGTTATAACTCCTTGGTTGCAAGTGACAAAAAGCCAACCCAAACCTGAGTAGTAGCTACCGTGCTACAGTGACGTCCTCTCCTTTGTGACTTCTGCCTCACCTTTAGGGTTGCCTTCATTCTCTTCCATGGCACACTGGCTTTCTTCCAAAGCATGGCCCTAGAAACCTCCATGATTGATGCCTCACGTATTTGCCAGCTGGCAGGAGTGCTCTTTCCTTCTGGCTCCCAGTTTAGAAGATCCCTAGGAAGGGCTCTGGTTGGCCCAGGCTGAGTCAGGTGCTCACCAGTGAACCAAATACTGTGGCTAGGAGATGGTCAAACTATGCAGGTAAAGAGATGGGCAAATCCTCCAAGGAAAGCAGTACAGTAATGCCTTGGGTTGTGAACATAATTCATTCCGGAAACATGCTTGTAATCCAAAGCACTTGTATATCGAAGCAAATTTCAAGAACCTTTGGCTCAGTTGTGGTCATGTGATGTTTGGTGTCACCTACTACTTGTACTGCAAGACATTGCTCGTTTATCAAGTTAAAATTTATTAGAAATGTTTGCGTGTCTTGCAGAACACTCACAGAACAGGTTACTCACAATGCAAGGTCTTACTGTACATTCTTTAGAGGAAAAGGAGCAGTACTGGACAGGAAAACAACTGATGAACCGTTACATGATGCTGACTGGGTTCTTTGATACTGAAGCTGGTCAGGTTGATAAACTCTTGGTATAGCAGATGAAGAGTGACACTAACTATTTTTTGCCTGTTCAATGCTCATTTACCTTTTCCATAACAACCACCCAGTTTCCTCTGTGGAAATACCCTACTCCTGCCCTCAGCTCATGTGTTGAAAGGGGACCCCACCCCAGCCAGGAGTGCTAACTGGTCAGTTAGCACAGTCCATTCACTGTGGTCACCCTGAAGCTTCTTGTGAGTGCCTTGGAGGCTGGAGCTCTGCTTCACTAAGCTCTGGGCCTCTCACAGCAGTGGTTCCCAGGGCTGGATGACCTCAGGAACACCTAGGGGCCCTTTTCCAGATGTATAGAATCTGTAAATCTGGGGGTGGTCCCCAGCTTCTATATTTTTAATAAGTTCTCTAGTGAATATAGATGATTGGGTTTGGATATCATTGCCCCTTCATGTTTGTATACAGTAGGTGCTTTATAGCTGTTGCTGTAATGGCAAGGCTAGAGTCAGCTTCCCAGGTGTGATCGTACTAGTTGTCTTTGAGTTTCCCATGGAAATAGAGCTTCCCGGACTCTGTGTGTATTTTGAGGTGGTCCTGCTACTTTTGGCTGGTGATCCAGGTCCTCCTTGTTGGTGACATGCCACATGCTGATGGGAACAAGGCCTTCCAATTCCAGGAGCTGACAGAGTCCCTGAGGTCTGCCCTGAGGTCTGGGACACTTGAGAAGACAGCCAGCTTGAAATGGGCATGCCGGTTTAGTTCCAATCAGGCCACTTCAGGATGACTCAGTTTGAATGTTAAGACCTTCTAAAATTAATCTGCAGCCACATCTAAAATCAGCACCTTGTATAAAGTCACCAGCTCCCTCCTTGCCCCATGGAAGGTTTGGGAACCTGGGGGGTCAGGCACACTGAGACGGGACCATCTCTATCTTTCAGCCCCTCAGACATTTGTCTGAATTTAGACTTGCTAACAGACAGTTTTCCTTCTGCTTTTTCTTTTCTTTTTCTTTTAAAATTCTTTCCCTTCCAATCACAAGCAAAGGCTATTTTTATGGCCAGGGGTTTCATTTCTCAAAAGGAGGATGACAGGCGGCAGATATTTTAGTACTGTGTCCTTAGCTCTTGTTAATGGAATCAAGGTACAAATGTAATATACAATATTAAGAACCTTTTTTTTAAAGTTTTTTTTAAATTAAAAGAGTTGGATATAACCATTATAAAAAATTCAGATAATACAGAAAGTTCTAAAGAAGAAAGCAATAATTATTGCAAATTCAGCATCCAGAGATAAATGATGGCTGGCATAATGCTTTTTAACAAATCCTTAAATTCCACAAATTAAAAAAAAATAAAAATGCATAATTTGTATAAATAGTAAGCTGAAGAAAATCCTTGGATTCTTTGTCCAAGACAGTGTCCTAGAGGGAAGAAATCAGATATTTACAGTCTCTACATCAATGTTACATTTAAACTGTCTTTCGCTTTCATAGTCTGTTGGTTAATTATAAATGAGAACCTTCTGGAAGGCAATTTGGGCTTATATAGTTATGAAAACAGTTCTTGACACAGCACATGAATTGTAGGAATTTATACTCAAGCAGAGCTTCCCAAGCTGTCTTGCTTCTTGGTGCCTTCAGTGTCTCAGAAATGTTTTCACAGCTCCTCCTAGGCCAAAAGAAATGCGTCATAGGCCATTTATTAAGTACTTAGGTCCAAACAACTTAAGTATTTGTGGCCTAACAACTTAGAAGTCCACATGATTTCAGTCAGATTCTCCCTCACTGGTTCAGTTAAATCATTAGCCAAACAGGAATAATGATGATATCTATTCTCATAGTGAGAATTAAGTGAGTTTGACAGCATCCTGACATTTGATTACCACTCGATAAATATTAGTTATTGATATTAATGGCTACTCTCTTAGAACCACGTTTTGAACATGTAGTTCACGGTAAGAATGGGAGAGGGCGCCCTGGGCATGTTCTGAGCTCAGGGCCACCCAGGAGCACGTTCCTCTCCTCTGGCCCCTGCTTAGCCCAGCGGGGGGTCAACTCCTGTTCCCTCTGCTCCTCCTCTTCTCCCTGTCTCCCTCTCTACATCATCTACCACCATCCTGTTTTTCACACCAAAAAGGAACAGGAAGCTTAAACAATAAAAGACAAAAAAGAAAAGCACTTCTTTTGTGGGTAAGGATGTCTCCTGATTCAATGGGCTCCCATCCACCCTGATCTTGGATTTGGGCTCCTTGAGGACAGCCAACAGGCCTTCCGTGTGTTCTGTGCAGAATTACCTGGAGAGTATGCTTAAGGCTTGAGCTAGCTGGTGTGAGATCCTGGTCCTGGCATGCTTTGCTCATTATGGAGAGGAGGGGGTCTGGCTGCCCACCTCCCTGCCATGTCCAGACTGCCCACTCCTGAAAATCCACCAGGCTGCTCCTTGGCTGTAGGAGGGAACAGGGGATGGTGGCCGGGGAAAACTGGTGATAGTGGATTCTCCTTAGCCTCAAGCTGGCTCAATTTGTAACATCCCTTGGGCACAAGGCTCAAATAAGCTAATTCCTTTAGGGAAGGCTTGAAGTGGACCTAGGGTTCCCATTTACACTAGGTAGGGCTCTGAGGAGATAAAGCTGCAAATCTAATCATCACCATCACACAGCAGCTGTTAATTTAGCACCTACAATGAGTCAATGCCAGGTCTTTTATGTACCTTATCTCATTTAATAATGATAAATACCATGTGCAATGTATGTCATTTATCTCATTTTGCAGATGAGGAAACTAGACCCAAAGAGGTTAAAATTTGTTGAAGCTCACACAGGTGGCAAAGCTAATACTGACCACCATCTGTCTGACTTGGAGATTAGTATTATGAGATATGAAAATATTATTTGAAAGGTTGGCATATAACCGTGAACAATTGGAGATCAGTCATAATTCCTAACAATAGGGCACTGATTATCTAATGTGTAATACATCCATACAATGGAGTATTGTATAGTGATTAAGAACGATAGTGTGGTATTTATTGATGTGGGGATATTTGCACATCAATTTTTAAGGAGGAATATATGGTGTGATTCCATTTTTGAAAGCTAAAACAAATGTCCTAAAACCTTATGAATGTTGTTAGGTAAAAAAAAAAATCATATATGTGAAGAAAGATGTCTATAGGTTTAAATGCCAAAATGTTAGTCTTAGACCTTTGCAAGACCTTTATTTTCTTCTTGATTGTTCACATGTATTTTCTAATTTTCCAAAATGCCCACATATTACTTATTTGAAAAAGACAGAAGAAAAGGGAATACTGGTCTGGAAATAAGGAAATTCTGTGTTTTGATGCCAGCTCTGTCTCTGACTTATTTTGAGCAAGTCCTTTTCCTTCTGGGTTTTGGCATCATCATCTGTAACATGAGTGATTGCTTAGTGGACAGAAAACCCCATGGGTGTAGGGACCGTGTCTATTTTGTCCTAGAAGTGTTTGTAACAGAGGCTGTATGCAGTAAATAGTGAATTAATGAATAAATGAATGAATGATATGAGGTTCAAGACTAAGGGGCTGTGGTGAGCGGGAGAGTTTCAGAGACATGACATGGAGTCCTCAGAGGCAGTCCAGAGGCAGAAGATGGGGGAGTTGTGGGCCTAGTTGTGCACACCATGAACAGTAGTGAGACTCGCCTCCATTACATTCAATTCACCAGTGTGGGAAATTGGTTCAGAGCTCTCGACTTAGTGTTGGACGAACTTGGGTTCCAGTGTCAAAATTGCTCTTTGCCAGCTGTGAAATCTTGAGGAAATTATACATCTTTTTCTGAGCTTGTTTTCTCATCTGTAAAATGAGAGTAATAATTAACACTTAGCTCATAGGGTTGGTCTGAGCATTTAAACAGTGTGTTTAGAAATTAGTTCAAAATGGTAGACTGAATCCCAGCCATTTTTTCCTATCCCAAATCCTTAGAAACACGAGAAATAAATATATATAACCCATAAATGTTCTGGCAAACAAGAGGAGGCAACCTCAGTGGATTTGAAATTGTGAGGATTTGATGAAGTGAAAAAGATGGTGGAGTCGGAAGAATGAAAGCACGCTCTAAAACATGAGCAGGAGCTACCGCTAAGAAAAGTGGGCGTGGCTTTGGAGGTGCTGCAAGCTTGAAGACAGTGGATGTGGGGGTGGTGGTAACTGACGGGGTAATGGGCTGGCTTGTTGCAGTAAGAACAATTCAAGACAACCAGCTACTTACTCCTCCCACTCCACCTTCCCCGCTTAGCCAAACAATAGCAGCAGAGATATCTGCCTTCATCATGCCAGTGTGGACATACGCAAATGTGGCGGGCGAGGCAAGGCAACACCCAGGAAGAAAGGACATTAGAGACTGCCACACCTTTTCCATCAGTTTGTTTTTTATTCTCTATCATCCCTCCCATACAATGACTAGAGATATCATCCATAGACTGGGTAACAAGGAATTTCAAATTCAAGATGAGTGCTCAACCAAGAGCCATTGGACACTGAGGAAGACTACTGTGATGAAATAGGCACAGAGTACAATAAACAGAAGTTCTGGCACCCAAAGAAATAGACAGCAGAGAAGAGATATTAAACATTTAGAATGAGCATAAACATCCTCAGAAAGTTATTAGAAACAAGAGTCTCAGATCTCAGAAATAAAAAATAAGATTCTCAAAGGTATCGTCAACAAATGGGCTATGAACAGGTTGGACAGAGATGAACAATAGCCTATAAGTGAGCTGGGAGATCAAATTGAGGAATTCTTTTATAATATATTGCCAAAAAAAGATAGAGACCCTAAAATAAAAGTTGGGATATGTGAAGAGTAGATGCAGAAGTTTCAATAACCATCAAATAGAGGTTCCAGAAAGAGAAATAGAGAACGGAAATGAGGAAGACTAAATTAAGTACAAAAGGAAATTTCTCAAGTTGATGAAAGACAAAGTCCTCATACTGAAATGGTCCACCACATGACAAGCAGAACAGAAATCAACATGACGAACAGACATGTCATGATGAAATTTGGAACATGAAGGATAGAGAAAAGGAAAACAGATTACTCATAAAGGAAAGCAGATAAATGTCAGATTCAGCTACAGCACTGCATGCTGGAATATTGTCAGAGATCCAGGAAAAAAGGATTCAAACCAGTCTAGCTGTGAGGGCTAAAATATATAAAGACAATCTCAGTCTTCCAAGGATGATAAAATAAATCACCTTCAGTTTTACCTGTAGGAGTTGTATTCCAATACAATGAAAATAAATCCAAGAGAAAGCTATTCAAGAAGCAGTGATGAATAAAGAAATCAGTAGAAACTATTTATGTCTAAATAAGTGTTAACTGAAAAAAACAAAACAAAACAACAACCTTGCCATCTGGAACTGAAATCCTAAAAAGAACCATTGTAGGTGGGGAGAGAGGGAGAGGAAGAAGTGTGAGTGGAACATCAGAAATTAAATCAAGAAGATCCAATCCATCCACAAAAAAGGAAAAAAAGTGAGGAAAAATAGAACGCGTGGTAAATACAAACATAAAATAAGATGACAGTAACAAGACTTCACTTATTAGTAATCACAATAAATGTGAGTAGCTTAAGTTGACTTGTGAAAAAAACCAACAAATCAAGAGGAAAAGAAATCTCAAAAATGTAGCTACATGCCATTTCTAAGAGAGATAGCTAAACCCATGACAGAAACATTGAAAATGAAGGAGTGAAAAAAATGTACGCTGATAAAAAAGGAAGAATGTCAGGATGCCTGGGTGGCTAAGTCGGATGAGCGTCCGAATTTGGCTCAGGTCATGATCTCATTGTTCGTGGGTTTGAGCCCTGCATCCGGCTCTGTGCTGACAGCTCAGAGCCTGGAGCCTGCTTCAGATTCTGTGTCTCCCTCTCTCTCTGTCCCTCTCTTCCTCTGTCTCAGTCTCTAAAATAAATAAACATTAAAAAAATTTAATAAAAAAGGAAGAACGTTTAATGATATTGACAACAGAAAACAGTAGAAGATAAGGCAAAATAAATGTTATAAGGAATAAGGAAAAAATTTCATAATGATATAACAATTGTGAACTTCTATTCACCTAACAACCTAACATCAAAATATAGAAAGGAAAATACACATTAAGAATAAAACAGAAGCCATACCCAAATAGGGTTTATTTAATGAATATAATATGTGTTAATAGATGAAAAGTTCAGAAGATTATAAGATATTTCAATTGTAGATGCTGGAAAGGTATTCGTTAAAATTCAGTGTCTGTTATTAATAGAATAATTTAATGAAATAAGATTAGATAGACTCTTACTAAATATGATAAAATATACAAATATGTAATATCACCACCAAGAAGAGGAAACACTAGATATGTTCCTGCTAAGGTCAAGAAGAATAGGGGCTGCCCCTATCACTAGTATTGTTTAACACTATTCTAGATATAGCAGCCAACATAACTGAACTGGAGAATGAAATAAGAGCTCTAAAAATGGGGAAAAAAGTAATATTATTCTTACTTGCAAATATTATGGTTGATTACTGGGGAGACTCAAGACAATTTATTGGAAAATTATAACGCATGATAGGGAATTCATTAAGTTTGCATATGTACAAAATTAATATGTGGAGCCCAAAAATTACATACACACAAACAACAATTAAAAGTTATAATGGAAGAAATTTACTTACAACAGCACTGAAAGAGATGACATGCTAAGGTCTATAGTGTCAGAATTGAGTTAAATTGTGGACACACAGCTGGTATTGCAAGATTGCTTGGTGTGTGGAAAACTCATACATCTTGTGTCTGAAGTAAGGTAGTGTGGTAGTAGCAGATTAAGGGTAGAGGAGATGTATAAGAGAAATAAGGTTTTGTTTTTTNGAGCCTGGAGCCTGCTTCAGATTCTGTGTCTCCCTCTCTCTCTGTCCCTCTCTTCCTCTGTCTCAGTCTCTAAAATAAATAAACATTAAAAAAATTTAATAAAAAAGGAAGAACGTTTAATGATATTGACAACAGAAAACAGTAGAAGATAAGGCAAAATAAATGTTATAAGGAATAAGGAAAAAATTTCATAATGATATAACAATTGTGAACTTCTATTCACCTAACAACCTAACATCAAAATATAGAAAGGAAAATACACATTAAGAATAAAACAGAAGCCATACCCAAATAGGGTTTATTTAATGAATATAATATGTGTTAATAGATGAAAAGTTCAGAAGATTATAAGATATTTCAATTGTAGATGCTGGAAAGGTATTCGTTAAAATTCAGTGTCTGTTATTAATAGAATAATTTAATGAAATAAGATTAGATAGACTCTTACTAAATATGATAAAATATACAAATATGTAATATCACCACCAAGAAGAGGAAACACTAGATATGTTCCTGCTAAGGTCAAGAAGAATAGGGGCTGCCCCTATCACTAGTATTGTTTAACACTATTCTAGATATAGCAGCCAACATAACTGAACTGGAGAATGAAATAAGAGCTCTAAAAATGGGGAAAAAAGTAATATTATTCTTACTTGCAAATATTATGGTTGATTACTGGGGAGACTCAAGACAATTTATTGGAAAATTATAACGCATGATAGGGAATTCATTAAGTTTGCATATGTACAAAATTAATATGTGGAGCCCAAAAATTACATACACACAAACAACAATTAAAAGTTATAATGGAAGAAATTTACTTACAACAGCACTGAAAGAGATGACATGCTAAGGTCTATAGTGTCAGAATTGAGTTAAATTGTGGACACACAGCTGGTATTGCAAGATTGCTTGGTGTGTGGAAAACTCATACATCTTGTGTCTGAAGTAAGGTAGTGTGGTAGTAGCAGATTAAGGGTAGAGGAGATGTATAAGAGAAATAAGGTTTTGTTTTTTTGTTTTTTTTAGGGTGGAGAAAATCCTAAAATAATCCATAAAAAACTCTGGTTGGAACTAATAAATTCAACAAAGTTTCAGGATACAAAGTAAACACACAAGAGCCAGTTGTGTTTCTATACGCTAACAAGTAATCCAAAGAGGAAATGAAGAAAACATCTCCATTTACAATAGCATCAAAAAAAATAAAACATTTGTGCCCTGAAAGTTATAAAACATTGCTGAAAGAATAAAAGACATAGATAAGCAAACAAACAAACACATAAATTACCCCTCAGTCAGGGATTGGAAGACTTAATGTAGTGAAAATAGTGACTGTTACCCAAAGCGATCTACAGATTTAATGCAGTCCCTATCAAAATCCTAACAATGGCCTTTGCAAAAACTGAAAATTCCATGCCAAAAATTCATATGGAATCTCAAGGGATGCTGAGTAGCCAAAACAGTGTTGGAAATGAACAAAGTTGGATGACTCCTGTATTTTTATTTCAAAACTTAGTATAAAACTACAGTAATCAGAACAGTGTGGTACTGGTACAGAGGTGAACATATAGATCAATAGAATAGAATAGAGAGCCTAGAAATAAACCCTTGCATTATGGCCAGTTGATTTTACACAAAGGTGTGGAGACTATTGGATAGGGCCAAAGATGGTCTTTTTAACAAAGGTGTTGGGAAAACTGAGTATCCACATGCAAACAATTGATGGTGAACCCTTATCTTATTCTACACACCAAAATCAACTCAAAATCAATAAAAACCTAAATGTAAGTGCTAAAACTATAACACATTTTAAAAGAAAGCATAAGGAAAAAAGCCTCTTGATGTTGCATCTGGCAATGATTTCTTAATATGACACCAAGAGCACAGGCAAAAAACACAGAAACAGAAAAGTTGGATTACATGAACCATAAAAATAAAAACTTTTGTGAATCCAAGGTCACAATCAACAGAGTGGAAAGGCAACCTACATAATAGGAGAAAATATTTGCGCATCATGTATCTGGTAAGAGGGTAACATCCAGAATATATACAAAGCTCCTACAAGTCAACAAAAACAAACAACTGAGTTTAAAAATGGGCGGGACACCCAGATGGCTCAGTAGTGGATTATCTGACTTCGGCTCAGGTCATGATCTCGCGGTGTGTGAGTTCCAGCCCCGCGTCGGGCTTGCTGGTGTCGGACGACCAGTGCAGACCCAGCCTGGATCCTCTGTCTCCACTCTCTTTGCCCCTCTCCCACTTTCTCTCCCTTAAAATAAATATTTTTTTAAAAATGGGCAAAAGACTTGCATAGACATTTCTCCAAAGAAGATATACGAATAGCGGATAAGCACACGAAACGATGCTCCACATCACGAAATAATGAGAGGGAGGAGAGTCAAAACCACTAAGAGGTACCGTCTCATACCTATTAGATGGCTACTGTATAAAAAAGCAAACAGAAAATAACAAGTGTTGGTGAGCATGTGAAATTGGAACCCTTGTATACTGTTGGTGAGAATGTAAAATGATACAGCAGCCGAAACCCTGCTAGAGATGTTTCTCCGAAACTTTGAAAAGTAGACTTACCGTTTCATCCAACAATTCCACATCTGGATATATACCCAAAAGAACTGAAGGCAGAGTCTCAAAAAGATATTTGTATACTCATGTTTAGAGTAACATTATTCATAACAGCCAAAAGTTGGCAGCAACTCAATTGTCCATGGATGAATGGATAAACAAAATGTGGTATCTACACATGGTGGAATATTATTCAACATTAAAAAGAATGGAGGGGCGCCTGGGTGGCTCAGTCGGTTAAGCGTCTGACTTTGGCTCAGGTCATGATCTTACGGTTCGCGGGTTCGAGCGCCGCGTCGGGCTCTGTGCTGACAGCCACCTCAGAGCCTGGAGCCTGCTTCAGATTGTGTCTCCCTCTCTCTCTGACCCTCCCCTGCTCATGCTGTCTCTCTCCCTCTCTCTCTGTCTCTTTGAACAAAAATAAAACATTAAAAAAAAAGAATGGAAATTCTGATAAAATCTACAATATGGATGTTGTCCACTGAGTACATTATTCTGTGTGAAATAAGCCAGTTTCAAAGAGACAAATACTGTATGATTTCACTCATATGAAGTACCTAGAGTAGACAAATTCAGAGACGGAAGGTAGAAGGGTAGTTGCCAGGGGCTGGGGGAGGAAAGAATGAGGAATCGTTCTTTAATGAGTATAGGGTTTCAAGTTTGCAAAACAAAAAGAGTTCTGGAGATCTGTTATACAGCAGTATGAATGTACTTACCACTTACTGAACTGTACAATTAAAAGTGGTTAAGATGGGTTGCGCCTGGGTGGTTGAGTCTGTTGGGGGTCCGGTCATGTTGGCTCAGGTCATGATCTCACGGTTCGTGGGTTTGAGCCCCGCGTCGAGCTCTGTGCTGACAGCTCAGAGCCTGGAGTCTGTTTGAGATTCTGTCTCTCTCTCTCTCTCTCCGACCCTCTCCTGCTCACACTGCCTCTCAGAAATAAATAAAACATTAAAAAAAAAAAAAGTGGTTAAGATGGGAGGCACCTGGGCAGCTCAGTCGGTTGAGTGTCTGACTTCAGCTCAGGTCATGATCTTACCGTTCATGAGTTCGAGCCTCATGTTGGGCTCCTTGCTGACACCTCAGACGCATGTAGGTGTTTGCACATGTTTGAACTATGTCCCACGAAACCGGCCACAGTGGCTACTTCCCAAGGAGGGGACCTGGGTGATTGGGGATGGGAAGGAGAGAAACTGTCCTTTCACTTGGGTACCTCTTGTGATATATATTCCTGTGACCCAAAAAGGAAATGTAATGTGAAAGTACTAGAAAGGAAGACACTAAAGTGTTCTTGTTGGCGGTTGGTACAATGTTCTACCAATAGCGTCATTTGGTCAAAGTGAGTGACAATTTCGCATGCTGGTCAGGTTATATCATCAAGAGCGGGGCGCCTGGGTGGCTTAGTCAGTTAAATGTCCGACTTTCGCTTAGGTCATGATCTCGCGGTTTGTGGGTTCGAGCCCCGCATCAGGCTCTGTGCTGACTGCCAGCTCAGAGCCTGGAGCCTATTTCAGAGTCTGTGTCTCCCTCTCTCTCTGACCCTCCCCTGCTCACGCTGTCTCTCTCTCTCTCTTAGAAATAAATAAAAATATTTTAAAAAAATATCATCAGGCGCACACAGCCCTTTCCTAGGTCCCAGTGACAATTGGGTTGAAAAATGCCACAGCAGCAACAATCCACCATCATGGTTTGTTTTCTTCCAGCCTGCCCTTTTAAAGTTAAATTCCAGAAAAGCCATCTTTAATCCCCCAATATCGCAGGTGGGATGCTCTTCTCCAGAGGAGAGGGAGCAGCCAGGGAGAGGTCTGCCCAGGGTGGAGGCACCGAGAATAAGTGGGGACAAAAGATACAGGCGGCTCCCTTGAATCAGCCTCACCCCGGAAGGGTTGCTGGGTCAGGCAGGATGAAGCTGGCAGCACTTGGCCAGCAGCGAGAGGGCTGGGAGGTGGCAGAGGAGGGAGAGGAAGAGGTTACGTAATGACTGATGGGACTGCACCTGTGCTCACAGGCCTCACTGGACCACATCTCCACTTGAGGATGGGCCCCCCTCCCTTTCATGGCAGGAGCTCATCAGGAGCCTTGGAGTATAAGGCAAAGTCCAAGAAATGGAGACTGTGTTCCAACAGAAGTGTTAATGCTTAAGCCAGTGCTTCTCAACCTTTGGTACCCCCAAACCACTGGGCAAGGAGGCGCAGCAGAATGCAAGTGGCAGAGTATCCCACTCTCAGGAGCCGACATTGGGGTGTCCCAAGGGGGGGTCGGTATGCAGCAAAACAGAGAAACCCAGCCCCCAAACTCATACACAAGCAGGGCTTGGGACCTCACCTCCTGCTACACCCACCCACAGGCAGGTCCAGCTGCTTGAGTCGGAGACTAGGAAGATTGTGGTTTGTCCTCCCTTTGACATCTCACTCCTGGGGCCCCATCACCTGCTCTCTCCACCTATCTCCTGACTTAGTTCATTTTTTCATTATCTTCTTTTCATCTCCACCATTAATGATGGTAATAACCAATTCCAATAACCATGCCAGTGTCCTAGACCAATTAAATAAAAATCTCTTGGGTAGGCCCCCAAGGTCATGGTTTTTTGAAGGTCCCCGAGTGATCTAATATGCAGCCAAGACAGCCATTACTTATGGGTAATCCCACTGGCTTTGAGAGGGATGGGTTCAGAAATGGGCATGTGACCAGATTCTGCCCAATGAGACTTGAAGAGAAATCTTGCGGGTGAAGCTTTTGAAAACCTAGCAGTTCTGAAAGAGTATTCAGTCCTAAAAAGGAATGAAATACTGATACATACAACAACATGAAAGCATGGGATGCTTACTGGTTGTGAGGGCTCCTTCTGGGGTGATGAAAATGTTCTAGAACTAGACAGTGAGCATGGTTGTACCACATTGTGAATGTACTGAATGCCATTAATGGTAAATTCCGTTACATCTATTTTGCTAAGAGAGATGGTACCTCTCCTTTGTGTCAGGGTGAGAAGAGAAGCCTGAGGAAGAACCCAATTGTAAGAAACATAGAGCAGAAAAATAGGGCAGACCTGGTCACAGATGACAGGGTCGAGCTGCTGAATCAGTGTGCCCTGGGGTCTACTTCTTGTTATAGGTGATGATAAATACCTTATGGTTTAAGGCTGTTTGCGTCAGGGTTCAATATCAACTGTTTTAGAAGGTCTTCCTCCTCTAGTCCCTGGGCCTGGGTGACATCACACGGCTTCTGAGCCCACCTGGCTGAGACGGCCTCTGCACAGTGTCCGCCCATCCCCAGAGGCCATTCCATCTCTTCCAGCTCTCCCGGGCAGAGTAACTGCAGCTCTGGGCTTAGTTCTGCAGGAGCTCTGAGAAAATAGAATGTTTTGGCTATTGAATGGAGGGGCATGTCCCTCCCTGAACTGCCTCCTGTCTTTCTGGATGGAGAGCAGCTTCAGTCAGATTCCCCAGGAAGAGATTATTAGCGTGTCAGTGACTTCAAAGACTGAAGGGAAAATTGCCATGAGTCTCATGACCGACTTCCACTCCAAATTAGACCTGTGGGTGACATGGCATTTGGAAGATGCAGGCTTGAGGCTTTCCGACACCATGAACACCATCAGGGCTGTCGGACCAGGATGCTTCCAGGCTCATTCTCCGAGTTAGTTATGGCCAGTGCCTGCAGGAGAGAGCTCCTCTCAACCCTCTGCTCCCACACCCGATCTGTACTGCCTGAGCAATGTCCAGCCTTGCAAGACACCCTCTGCTCATCCCACTCCTCCTTCTCACCACCTGGAGTTCCTGTTCCTTGGCTAACAGGTACCTGCCCCATCAACTTTGTGTAAACTTCCATCCTTTCACTGATGCCCTGTCCCTCCCATTTCAGCTCCTACCAGCATCGGGGCCAATGGACATTTGCTCCATGGCGCATCCAAACAGCCTCACGATCCCCTGACTTCCCACCTCTTATCATGGCCAATTTGTAGTGGACACTGGTAGGGGCCAGGCCTCACCCGCCTCACCTTACTGCCTTCTCACAGCCGATCCATGATGAGGCACCATTTGCGGGCCTGCACAGTGCGGGCACACGTGAACGCCTGCCCTTTTTATGGGTGAGGGCTTCTCCAGGGCCCGTCTGCCCCAGGCTTTGATGGAGCGATGGTGCTTTGACAGTAGGGCTGAATCATCTCCTGGTACTAGGGACTCAGGGCTTGGGCCTCAGGTGCAAAGGGGAGGAGTAGCCAGGCTGAAGTGTTAGGAGAGACACCGTGGAGTAGGTAGTTGGCTGACAGGATGCTGGGCCATTATCCACAGACACTTCCTGGACAGGCAACCGAGATCCTTGGAGCCCTTCCTACCCTTCCTTCCATCTATCCATCCATCCATCCATCCATCCATCCATCCATCCATCCATCCATCCATCATAAAGCAGTGTAACATAGTGCAGGCTTTCAAACTGTTGTGTACAAGGCCATGTGGATACCATGACTGAGCAGAGCAGACCCAGAGGGGGATGATCAGTAGCCTTTTACACTTGTTTTTGATGCTGGAAGTGCAAAAGGAAGCAGTGAGGTCTGGGAGGAAAGTAGGGAGATGGGTCTGATGTAAAGCGGTCAGCTCAGCCAATTATTGCCAAGAGGAAATGTGGGTCCAGTGGGGCCTGATACCCTGATTTTTCCAGAGAATCTAGAACTGTGAGCTTTTACGTAAACTCTCTAATTGTGAAATGCCAGCAACTAATCAAACTTAAAACACCAGGCAGGTTCCAATTATGCAAGTCAAGAAAAACCTGTGTGTGGGCTGGAGTCAGAGCTGGAACCCCCTCTGAAATGGGATCTGAAACACAGGCTTTGGAGTCAGATCTAGCGCCTGCTCTACCGCTGGCTGTCTGAGAGATGTGGGGCAAATCATTCAACCACTCTGAACCTCAGTGTCCTCTTCTGGAAGATGGGGTAGCACCTACCTGTCTCACAGGGTTGATGTGAGGGCTAAAGTGGATAATCCATGAAACGCTTTGCACACAGTGCCCACTTAGAACACACGCTCAAATGGGTGGCTGTTGTTACTGTTTTTGTCAGTAGTGGTGTCTGCTCTGGGCCTGGCAGTGGTGGGCATGGGCAGTGAAGACCCTCACAGGCTCGGAGGTGCTGACCTCGGGGGGGCTGGACCCCAGCGAGCCCCAAGGATCAGGGGCCTCCCACTCAGTTCCCCTTCTCTCCCTCCACCTTCCCTCGGTATCCGCCCCTAGTCTTCTTTCGTTACTTCTGCTGAAAATGAAAAGGGGAAAAAGGAATTTTTAAAAAGCAGAAGAGGAGGTTTGGTTTTATTTTTTGTTGGCTATGTAAGCTTGTTTAAAATCCCGGTTTCCAGAAAAGTCAGCATAGATCATGGGGTGAGTGCAGGGAATCAAAGAGATAGTCTTCATGGAGGTCAGAGCCTGGGGTGCTGGGAAGCCTTTCCTCCTCCAAGCATCTGCTCAGTGAGCTCTGTGCAGAAGAGGGGCTGCAGTGAGGACGCAGGGGTGGCCACCAGTGGCATGGTGAGCACAGGGGCAGGAAGGCCCTTGATTTCCATCTGTGTCCATTTCAGACATCTCCCTGGTTTCTTGTGTTGTGACCTCAGTTAGTTTCTGTTATTTAAATCCCATACGGGGTGGTTTTGGTTCCAGGGAGTAGTGACTGGTCCACATTCTTATAGACTGAGGAGGGGCTCCAGCTCTTCTTGCTTCCTGTGGTGTTACTTCAGCTTCTGCCTCTCTTGAGACAGCTGTAGGTCGAGTTCAACTCCCTCTCGCTGGGGCCGGTGGGCAAGGACGGAGCCTGGGTATGCCTGGGTCCTGCACTGCTCTTGCTCCTGTTAGTACGCTCCCCTCTCCTCCTCCTTCTCTCCCCTCCCCTTTCCTTCCTTTCCCTCTCCCCACCTTCCTCCTGTCTTCTTGCCTCCTCTTCTCTCCCTCTCCCTCTCTCTCTCTTTGGCACCCATCACTGACCAGCTGACCTTCCCCAAGTTCCCAGTTTGAAGAAAAAGACACCTTGCAGGGAGGGGGGTCTGAGTAGGTTTCTGGTTGAGTAAGTTCCTGTCTGTTGCTGGCCTGCTTATGGATTGATTGCCCTATAGAGGTCAAGTGTCAGTTCTAAGTACTGTGAGACCTTGAGCAAATCCCTTCACCTTTCTGAGCTTCCATTTATCCCATCTGCCGAATGGGACAATAATATTTATCTTACAGAATTGTTGAAGAACACAAATGCCAAGTGCCAAGGATTCCTTGAGGTCAGGGACAATATCTTATTTATGTCTAGATCCTTAGGTTGTGGTTCCTGATAAGTGCTCAATATATGTCTATTGAACTAACTTCTTTCTAAGTGGTGTATGTATGTATCAGTTAAGAATACTCTGTTGGGTTGGGGGATGGGCAAAATAGGAGAAGGGGATTAAAAGATACAAACTTTTAATTCTAATAGAAATAAGACTTAGGGATTCAAAGCACAGCATAGGGAATATAGTTAATAATATGTCACAATTTTGTATGGTGACAGATGGTAATGAGATTTGAGATTTATCATGGTAATCACTTCACAATGTATATAAATGTTGAATCACTGTATTGCACACCTGAAACTAATATAATATTGTATGTCGATACACTTCCATAAAATTCAAAAGTAAATAAATAAAAATAAAACACACGAAAGGTATCGATTGAAATAATAAATAATAATATTTAAATGTATTTACCAATTTTGATTCACGTAAGTATCATTGTAACTTGTGCTTTCTGCATGAAATATTCAAACACACACACACACACACACACACACACACACAAATGCTTTTTGCTGCAAGAAACAGAACCTCTTCTTTATAGAGGCCTCGTCATATAACAAAACTCTCCAAATCATGTTACTTGCATTGGTTCAGTGACTCATGGCATTAGTGCAAGCTTCTGTACCAACCTGTTGCTCATTGCCCTGTGATCACAAAATAGCTGCTGGGGCTCCAGACATTTTATTTGGGTTCAACGCCACATGAAGGAGGAGAGCTGCAATTTCTTTTTAATCAAGAAAAACAGAAACCTTCCCCAATCCTAGAAAATTTTCACTTAAGTTTCATTTCCCAGAGCTATGTCAAATGTCTACTCAGGTTCAGGGCAGGCTGGTAAAGTATTTAACTTCCCCAAGCTCTTTAAAGGAAGTGGCAAGGGACAGGGGAGAAATCCTATTGGCTTAGCCAACTGCAGTCTGCCCCAGATCGAGGTGCTCCTGGCCACCCCTTTCCGATGGAACTGTGGGATGGAGATTTTGTGAGCTTATCAGGATTGTGCTTAGAGTACATGAGAGAGAAAGCCAAGTGTAGGATTTGGGGACTGGGGCCAGAGGTTTGTATCACTAGATGTGTGGCCATCAGCCAGCCCATACCCCTCTCTGTACTTTGGCTTCCAGGCTCCTGAATGAGCCTAACTGGACAAGATGGTGTCTGAGGGCGCCTCCAGCTGTTATGTTCTAGCTGCATGAAGTCACTATGTGAAGTCCAGATGGGAGGGAAGAAAAGGGCATAAGGCAAAGAGTTACAAACAACAATATGTATGGTTATGTGCACATGGGCATAGATGCATTTAGAGGTAACAGGAGCAGAAACGCTGGATTAGAGTATCCCTGGCACTGGGTCAACTGAGGCAGGAATGAGAAAGGAGTGAGTTACTGCGTGTGACAGTATCAACCCAGTGTGCAGTTCCAGGCCTCTTAGAGGGTTCCAGCCACCCAGACCCAGCCTGCAGAAGAGAGGGCAGCATGGGCCCTCATCGTAGAAGAACAAGTCAAAGTTCTTGGATTCCTTTCTCCTAACTCTTCTTTCTAGCAGGTGCTTATTTATTATTTGCTCTAAAAACAATCAGAGTATCTACTCTTTCTTGAGCTTGTCTATGTTTCCCACTTTTTCTAGTTTATTTATTTATTTAGAATGCATGAGCAGGGAAGGGGCAAAGAGAGAGGGAGAGAGAGCACCCCAAGCAGGCCCCTCACTACGAGTGCAGAGCCCCAAGCAGGGCTCAAACTCAAACTGAGCCGAAACTGAGAGTCAGACACTTAGCGACTGAGCCACCCGGTGCCCCCGCCTTCCCACTTTTCCTAAAAGCCAGTGTCTGCATCTCCTAGAAGAAGAAATTCTCCCTTACCCCAAATGTGGGTTTAAATTCCATTTTAAAAGTAGGTTTTTTTTTTAGTAATTATTTTTTAGTTTGTGAGAATGATCTAGGCTTATTATAAAGAAGTCAGTCACTACAGAAGAATACAAAAACTCAATTTGTGTATTTTTTTCTTTTTTATTAACTTTATACTTTTTTTTTTTTTGCTGCTCAAGAAAGAAAGGTGTACGCTGGCTTGGTTGTGAGATCTTTACTTGAAACTATTTTGTTTGGATAATGTTTCTTACATATATACAAATAGAAAATTAAGCACAAACTCCTTATGCTGATGGCTCTTACATTACTATCAAACCAAAGCAAATTTAGAAACCGTATATAGCCAACGTGACAAGACCACTGAGATTCGAAATAATACTAATTTAACACGAGGGATATGTTCGTTTTACTGAAAATGCATAACTTAACAGTACATCTGGAAGGCATAATGCTTTACTTTTGTTTTTTTGTTTTGTTTTGGTTTTTTCTTTGTTCAGTACATCTATACTTCGATTCAAAAATTGAAAAAAATCTTAAACTTTATTTAAGAGTTTTGAGTCTTCCAGGTAATATTACTGATGTAATTTTGAAATTATGTGAAGCAGCTGTAGGAGACAGTAAATAAGTAAATGTACTAATTGAAATCAAAATTTTCAGTTTAAGGGGGGAGAGATACAAATATAAAATCAAAGAAGTTGAGGGGGACATGTAATATTTGCAATATTAAATTTGAATCTGAAGTATCAATAAGAACATATGATTTTTAAAAAATATGAGTTTTCTAGCTCTGTCCATGGAAAGAGCCAAGGAAGAATCACATCTCAGGAGCAAAGTGCATATTTAGCACCCAGATTTTGGTTTCTGCTCTCATTTTCCACTGAAAGATATTAGAACTGTTGGAGAAATGGCTGATTCCAGGAATGGAGAGAGAAAATACAAGGTGAACTTGCAACATGCATACCAGAAGGAAAGGAAGACTTTGGTCATGGTAAATTTTATGTGTCTGCTTAGGAAGGTTATGGTGCCCAGTATGTGTCCATCCTAGTCTAGATGTGGCTGTGAAGGAGTTTTGTAGACGTGGTTAACATCTACAATCAGTGGACTTTGAGTAAAGGAATTTACCTTCGATAGTGTGGGTGAGCCTCCTCCCATCAGTTGAAAGCCTTATGAGCTAAAATGGAGGTTTCCTGGAACAGGAGACATTCTGCTTGACTATAACACGAAATCCCGAGTTTCCACCCTACAGATTTCAAACTTGTTTGTCCCCACAGCTGGTAAATTATATTGTAATAATTATAATTATATCACAAATATGTAATACCTAAATATATCTACAATTTATACACAAATATATAATTGCATATTAATGTATAATTATATATTAGCATGCTAAATATATTTATATATTTAAGTAACATATAAATATATAAATAATCATATAACAAATATACTATATAAGACTACAATAAATACTAATATAACTACAATAATATTATCAAGTATTGGTTCTGTTTCTCTAACTGATACCCCCTTAAAGATGAATAGGGACATAGCAAAAGAACAAGGGGCCAGCTAGATGGTGCTCCCACTGGCCAAATCTGGGATGGCTTGAGCATCAAAAGGAATAAGGACTGAAGTGACTGAAAAAATGGAATGAATAAAAATCCATGATTCCATGGTAATGCTTAAGAAGAGAGAGAAAGAGGAATACAACACTCCATCACTTACCACCCTTGATGGCTATTGTACCAATTTCTTATTCTGGAAATAAAAAGAAAGAATTAAGCATTTAAACTGTCTTTTTAGCAGAAAGTATAGAAGGAATGTTTTGCAATCTCCAGTGAAATGAGTGACTTCAGAATGACTTGTCAACAGATGCTGAAATCATTTAGTTGAAAGCGTGACAGGATCAGGATACCTGCACGATGCCACGCTGCCGTTTCTGAGCTCGCCTGCTGAGTGCAAGATAAAAGTACAGCGCCACAATGGTGAGAGTGGGCTGTCACCACCTTAGCCAGGTGAGTAAATGAAACATCTCCAATAATGGCATGAGGCAACACCAGGCACGGCCTGTCAGGATACGGTGTGAGGTACACAGCCTCGGGGGTCAGGAGAGCCTGCTGACTAGTGGTTAGACTCAGCCTCTAATTGGTAGGAAGTCCATCCAGGGGAACAAGTCAAACCAAACCTCTAGGACACACGATTCAGGGACAGTCTATAGGACAACTGACCTGGATTCTTCAAATGGATATCATATCCCCCCGCAAAAGGTGTAGGGCCGTTCAGGATGGACTAAAATGTCCCAGCGACACATGCAACGTGTGAACCTTGACTGAATCCTGTTTCAAAAAAGGAAAGAAAATGGGATTCCTGGATGGCTCAGTCAGTTAAGCATCCGACTTCAGCTCAGGTCATGATCTTGTGGTTCGTCGGTTAGAGCCCCGCCTCAGGCTCTGTGCTGACAGCCAGCTCAGAGCCTGGAATCTGCTTCAGATTCTGTGTCTCCCTCTCTCTCTGACCCTCCCCTGCACAAGCTGTCTCTCTCTCTCTCAGAAATAAATAAAACATTAAAAAAAAAAACAAAAAAGGAAAGAAAAGAAAACCCTAGGAGGGTAAAATTAAACTGGTGAAACTTAATTTAATTTAATATGGAATGGATATTAGATGGTATAGATATATTATTGTTACATTTCTTAGATGTGATAACGACAGTACAATTTATGAGATGCTCGCTGAAGTCTCCATGAGTGAAGAAGTATCATGATATCTGCAGCTAAATTTCAAATGGGTCATTTCTACTATGTATACATATTTAAACATATATAATATATACAGTGTATACATTACATACAATATACAAATTATATATACATTACATATAAAGCACATAAATTTTATATGTAATATATTATATGTATATCTTATATATGTAATATTTTACCACTTATATGATATATGGCCAAGTGTTCACAGCTGTTGCATTGAGGTGATAGGTATATGAGTGATTATTGTGTTATTTTTCGAAAAGAAGTCCTAATATTTATTGACAAATGTAAGATTAATGTTAATGAAACACATTTAAGATTGAAGTATAAAGATAAACCCTATTAGTTTCAGATGTGTGACACAGTGATTTGACAACTATATATAGTATGCAGTGCTCACCTCGATGTGTGATCACCATCTGGCACTGTAGAAGTTATTACAATATTCTCTGCATTGTGTTTTTTTCCCCTGTGACTTATTTATTTTACAAGTGGGAGTTTATACCTCTTTTTAAATCTCCTTTACCTATTTTGCCCATCCCCATACTCCCTCCCTCTGGCAATCACTAGTTTGTCCTCTGTATTTATGGGATTGTTTCTGTGTGTGTGTGTGTGTGTGTGTGTTTGATATATTTTTTAGATTCCACCTGTAAGCGAAATCATATGGTATTTGTCTTTCTCTATCTGACCTATTTCACTTAGCATAATACTCTCAGGGTCTGTTCATGTTGTTTTGAATGACAAGAGTCCATTATTTTTCATGCCTGAGTAATATTCCATTGTGTACCCACACCACATCTTTATCCGTTCATCATCATCAATGGACATTTAAGTTCCTTTCATATCTTGGCTTTTATAAATACTGCTGTAATAAACACAGGAGTGCACACCTTTTCAAATTAGTGTTTTCATTCTTTGGGTAAGTACCCAGCAATGGAATTACTATTTTTAATCTTTTGAGGAATCTCTGTACTGTTTTCCACAGGGGTTGCACCAGGTTACATCTCCACCAACACCAGACAAGTGTTCCATTTCTGCACATCCTCACCAACACTTGCTATTCCTTGTCTTTTTGATACTAGCCATTCTGACAGGTGTGAAGTGATATCTCACTGTGGTTTTTTTAAAAAAATGTTTATTTCTTTATTTTGAGAGAGAGAGAGAGAGGGCATGAGTGAGTGGGGGAGGGGCAGAGAGAGAGACAGAGAGAGAGAATCTCAAGCAGGGTACACGCTGTCAGCGCAGAGCCAGATGTGGGGCTTGATCATGAACCATTAGATCATGACCTGAGCTGAAATCAAGAATCAGATGCTTAACCAACTGAGCCAACCAGGTGCCCCTCTCACTGTGGCTTTGATTTGCATTTCCTTGATCATAAATATTGTGGAGCATCTTTTCATGTGTCTGTTGGCCATCTGTATGTCTTCTTTGGAAAAACGTTTATTCAGGATCTCTCCCCATTTTAATAGGATTATTTGTGGGTTTTTTGGGTTTTTTGGGTTTTGAGTTGTAGGATTTCTTTATATACTTTGGATATTTACCCCTTATTGGATATATTACTTGCAAATATGTTTTCCCTTTCAGTAGGCTGCCTTTTCATTCTGTTAATGGTTTCTTTTTCTGTGCCAAAGCCTTTTAGTTTGAAGTAGTTCTAATAGCTTATTTTTGCTTTTGTGTCCCTTGCCTGAGGAGACAGATCCAGAAAAAAAAAAGTTTTCTTTTAAGAGTTTTATGGTCAGGTCTCACATTTAGGTCTTTAATCCATTTTGAGTTTATTTGTGTGTATGGTGTAAGAAAGTGGCTCAGTTTCATTCTTTTGCACGTTGCTGTCCAGTTTTCCCAGCACCATTTGTTGAAGAGATAGTCTTTTTCCCACTGGATATTCTTTCTTGCTTTGTCATAAGTTAATCGTCCATTTAAGTGAAGATTTATTTTTGGATTCTGTACCTTGTTCTATTGATGTGTGCATCTATTTTTATGTCAGTACCATACTCTTTTGATTCACATAGCTTTGTATAGCTTGAAATCTGGGAGTCTTGTGTTATTCTTTCCATTTTTCTTTATGTTTGAAATTTTCCATTAGGCAAAGGTGGGGAGAAAACCCCGTGAAACCAATAAAGTCAAAACAACAACAGANGTGTATGGTGTAAGAAAGTGGCTCAGTTTCATTCTTTTGCACGTTGCTGTCCAGTTTTCCCAGCACCATTTGTTGAAGAGATAGTCTTTTTCCCACTGGATATTCTTTCTTGCTTTGTCATAAGTTAATCGTCCATTTAAGTGAAGATTTATTTTTGGATTCTGTACCTTGTTCTATTGATGTGTGCATCTATTTTTATGTCAGTACCATACTCTTTTGATTCACATAGCTTTGTATAGCTTGAAATCTGGGAGTCTTGTGTTATTCTTTCCATTTTTCTTTATGTTTGAAATTTTCCATTAGGCAAAGGTGGGGAGAAAACCCCGTGAAACCAATAAAGTCAAAACAACAACAGAAATTTAACATAGAAATCTTGCCTTATGAGAAATGAATCATGCTTTGCAGGGTGGCCAGTGGGAAGCCAGCTCCTGCTTCTGTTTTAATTTTCATGAGCACCATGCCCACAGAATGGAGTGCTGTGAGAGAGCTCCATTTTCCATCCACTTTCTCCCCCCCAAACTATCTTCAAACTTTTCATTGGACATGATGGAGTTGTTTAGCCTTCTCTTAACTTGATGCCAACACGGACATCTAAAATCTGCTGTTTGTCGTGTGTGTTTATCGTAAAACACAGTAATGCATTGGTGTCAGTATGATTCTAAATGGAAACATAGACTGCAGCCTGATGTCGCTGACAGCACTGAGCTATAAGGTGGCTCTGCACACAGTCCAGGTGCCAACGCTGGTGTTTGCCTGCTCTGCTTCCTTCCTATCAGCACACTGACTACAGTACAGTGCCAGGGTTTTAAAATTTTTTTAAATGTTTATTTATTTTTAAGAGAGAGAAAGAGAGGAGAGAGACAGAGCATGAGTAGAGGAGGGACAGAGAGAGAGGGAGACACACAATCTGAAGCAGGCTCCAGGCTCTGAGCTGTCAGCACAAAGCCCAAACTGGGGTTCGAACCCACCAACTATGAGATCATGACCCGAGTCCAAATTGGCTGCTTAACCGAATGGGCCACCCAGGTGCCCCTGCACAGTGCCAGCTTTAATGCTCATGTTCCCAAATTCTCTTGTTGCTAAACTAAACGTGGCATGTGACCCAGTTCTGGCCAATGGGATGAAAGCAGCTCATTCATTGGACAAGGTTCCTGGATAGCCTGGGCACAAGAGATACACCGGGAGGGGGTGTGGCCTCGGTCTTTAACTCTTCACTCCTCGATTTCTCCCTCGCTAAAACTGGAGGTGCCATGGCCATCTTGCAGCTGTGAGCATAAACATCCCGTAAACTAGCTAGAGTAACTGAGTCAGAAGATGGAAGGAACCCAAGTCCTTGACAATATCCTTGAACAGCTGCTTGTCCCCTAGACTGTCTTTCTCCAGACTTATTATACAGGAAAAAGAGACTCTTATGTGTTTAAGCCAGTGTTCATTGGCTTAACTTGCAAATAAATACATCCCTGAATGATTCATTCTGAATATACTAACATTAGATGTTTAGATTATCATATTGGGCA
This sequence comes from Crocuta crocuta, assembly GCF_008692635.1. Lineage (NCBI taxonomy): Eukaryota > Metazoa > Chordata > Mammalia > Carnivora > Hyaenidae > Crocuta > Crocuta crocuta. The sequence goes on from NW_027530500.1 coordinate 1,979,120, forward strand.
TGAATTGCAATGCAAAAATTCCTTTAAAAAATTTTTTAATGTTTATTCATTTTTGAGAGAGAGAGAGTAAGTGAGGGAGGGGCAGAGAGAGATGGAAACACAGAATCCAAAGCAGGCTCCAGGCTCTGAGCTGTCAACACAGCCCAAAGTGGGGTTCAAAGTCACCAACTGTGAGATCATGACCTGAGCGGAAGTTGGACGCGCAAACGACTGAGCCACCCAGGTGCCCCTAGATGCAAAAATCTTAGCAAAATATTAGCAAACAGATTTTAGCAATATATAAAAGGAATTCTACACCATGACCAAGTGGGATTTATTCCAGGGATGCAAGGCTGACTCAATATTCAAAAATCAATCAGTGCAGGGGCACCTGAGTGGCTTAGTATGTTAAGCATCTGACTCTTGATTTTGGCTCAGGTCATGATATAATGGTTCATAAGACTGAGTCCTGCATTGAGCCCCTCCCCCCACTTCAAGCCCTGTGCCATCAGTGTAGAGCCTCCTTGGGATTCTCTCTCTCCCTTTCTCTCTGCCCCTCCCCCGTCCCCCCTCCAGAAATAAATAAATAAACTTAAAAAATCAATGTAATCTATCACAATCTAAAGATGAAAAATTATATAATATCAATTGATGAAGAAAAATCATTTGACAAAATTCAATACCCATTATGATAAAAATTCAGATAACTAAGACTAGAGGGGGTTTTCTCAATGTGATAAAGAACATCTTAAAAAAACCCTACAATCAACATCATACTTAATGGTGGAAGACCAAATGCTTCCCAGATGCTCTGGGATCTCAGAGCAAAGGCACTGGCCCAGCTGGCAGACCTGGGGAGGCTTCCCGGACGGCAAGATTCTTGAATGCGGTCTAGAGGTGAGCTCGAAACAGGAAGGCAAAGCGGAGGATGCTGGTGAGATGCTGAACAGCTTCTGCTAAGGCCTGGAAGGAAGCTGGTGGGAAGGGCCCGGGCTCAGTTTGAACCTAGGAGCGCAGGGAAGGAAGGCACAGAGGCAGGTGGGAGCTGTGCAGGGCCACCAGGACCCTGCGCATTGTTATAAAGTACAGTAAGACCTTGGAGCGTTCCGCAAGATGGGCAAACATTTCTGATAAGTTTTAACTTGATAAACGAGCAAGGTCTTGCAATACGAGTGGTACGTGACATTGAACATCACATGATCACAGCTGAGCCCATGGTTCTTCTCCCTCTCTCCTCTCTACCTATCTCCCCTTCTCTCTCTCTCCTTTTCTCTTTCCTTCTCTCACTGCAGGATTGTGGGTGATCCTTTCCCATGCTTGGATGCTCTGTCTCAGGCTGTGGTGTTTGGCAGAAATCAGTGATTTTTCAGAATGTTCGAAGGTGCCCCCAACTGGCACCAGTGTATTTTTTGTCACTTCAAAGCACTTATGGACAGTCCTTTGCTTTTCCGTATGAGAGGAAGCTTAGGAATGCTTTGCGTCAATCTAGGTCAGGCTGCCTGCAGATATAGACCCTTTCCTCTAGTGCCTTACTGCCAGTTACATTAAATACAGTCTATGACAAGAGTTTATTAATACTGTACTGTAATCAACATCCGTGCAAGTGTATACAATTGCCCCCATGCAGAAAAAGGTGGGAAAGAAAGACAGTAAGAAGGAGATGATTATGGTGGAAGTTAAGGAAATCATAGAGAAGTACAAACAAGGTATGTGAGTGCTTGGAATTCCAAGATTTCATAAGAAGTCTACGTCCCCATCCTGTCTGCAGAGAAGGAGGAGAAAAAGGTGGAGAAGTCTCTCACTTCAAATGAGATGAGGGAGATGCGTAAAGTGTGGGAAACTGCAAAATTCTGTAGACAAGTGCTGCCCGAATAAGGCTATAGCAGGGCAAGCAATGAATCTGTTTAATGATAATGGAGTGTCACATTTCTGTGAAATCCTCAAAAGGAGCCAAAAACAAGTGTCATTGGGTAAGTTCTTTGTTAAAGTTGTACAAAAAGAGAAAGGCTCCATGAGCCAATAGAGAGCAGTGATTCCATTAGTGACAGTCAATGTGGTCCTGCACATCACCCTCCTCTCCTGTCTCGCTCACACCAGCCACGAAGGTTTTCAGAGGTCAGTGTAGGTTAATTTATTTTTCTTTACATTTTGTATTTTCTTTATTATTTTGTATCATATTACAGTATTGCAATCATTTTTACACGAACATTTTTGGGTTGTGGAATGGATCGTCTGAGTTTCCATTATTTCTTATAGGGAAATTTGCTTTTATATACAAATGCTTTGGATTACAAGCATGTTTCTGGAATGAATTATGCTCACTCACAAACCAAGGTTTTACTGTATTTGGAACTTTAGAACCACAGGAGGCAGCGAAGGGCAGGAGAGTGGCATGGTCAGAATAACATTTTATTTTATTTTTTATAAGCTTATTTTTTAATTTATTTTGAGAGAGAGAGAGCAGGCAAAGAAGGGGCAGAGAGAGGAGACAGAATCCCAAGCAGGATCCACACTGTCAGCACAGAGCCCAGTGCGGGGCTCCAACTCACAGACTGTGAGATCATGACCTGAGCCCAAATCAAGAGTCAGATGCTTAACCGACTGGGCCCCCCAAGTGCCCCAATTTTATTTTATTTTAAATGTTTACTTATTTATTTTTGAGGGGGAGGGGCAGAGAGAGAGAGGGAGACAAAATCCCAAGCAGGCCCTGCACTGTCAGCCTAGAGCCTGTCACAGGGCTCAGACTCATAAACCTCAAGATCAAGATCTGAGCCAAGATCAAGGATCCGACGCTTAACCGACTGAGCCACCCATAACAGCATTTTAGAAAACCTCCCTGAGCAGTCAAGAGGACAAGTGGGAGGGCAAGGCAGAGGAGAGGTGGGAGGGCTGAAGGGGAACACGCTAGGGGTACACAGGAAGCAGTCTGGGGGTGGGGACAGAGTTAACCAGGGCTATGTAGACATAACGTGGCTATAATGGTTTCAGAGCCCAGGCCAGCCCTCCTCCAAGAATCCCTGGAACACAGCTTCCTCCTGGTGGCCAAATTGTCCCCGCCTGGACCCTGGGGCAGGGTGGGTCCAGCTCCCGGCTACCTCATAGCATTCTCTGTTGAGCCAGGAGCCTGGTCATGGCTTGGGAATGTCTTAGTTTCTGTAGATGGCTTGCACCAGTGTCAGAGTTTTAGAACGGGTATGTCAAGGTGTTCATTGCAGGGGCCTCCCCTCGTGAAGGGGCTGTAGCTGCAGTTGACAAAGACCTCAGGCATAGGTCCCACACGAGGCAGCAGCTTTCCTCCGATGGTGTCTATGTTTGTGTGTCTGAAACGTGAATCAGTTCAAAACATCTACCTTGTTTGGTTTCCCCCCACTTGTGGAATTTTGGGCAACAGGTAACAGTTTATAATGTGACAGGTTATTATCTACCACAGGTAGTTCATAGTCTGTACCCTTCCAGACTAAGGACTTCTGTGGGCAGGGACCTGCTTTATTCTCCTCTGTGTGAGCCTGCAGTGTCTGGGCCAACCAGCTCGGTGCTCACTGATCGCTGATCTGGAGATTTCACTGCCTCAGGGGACAGAAATCTCTTCCAACAGCCTTGTTTCTGTATTTACAGGCAAATGCGATGTGGGTCTAATTAGACTATAAAAACACCTCCCTGCTTCATGTAGATGGCCGGGTTTACATAACCTATACGTACTATATACATAGTTTGGATAAACTGTATGTGTACATAGACTATGTATGATAGACACGGGATAGTATTGGGAACGCTAACCACTGCTTTGCCCCTCGAAATTTATGTTGCCCACAAACTTCCCTTGTTCAAACAGATGAGCTCTCTGCTTCCATTGCTTCAAGGAATGGGTCAAATTCTTGGCTCCTGACTTTTGAAACTGGACACCTGTTCCTAAGCCAGTAGACCAGGGGCAGTGCCTTATGAGTTAGCCTAGACCAAGACTTCCTCCTTTCAGATCAGAAAGCCACTCCGAGGGTGGGACTGTGGAGAGTCAGAGGGGACTTGAGCATGACTTAGATATGCTCAGTTCTAAGAGAGGCGCTGGCCCTGCTCCCCAGACCAACTCATGGGGACAAGGTCGGGGGAGTGGGTGTGGAGACAGAAATCCTAGCCCCGTCTGGGAGAATCTGAGAGCAGAGTACACTTTGCCCAGAGTCCCCTGAGCGACCATGCACAAGGTAGGGGAAACTCTGCTGCCTTGTCCAGGCGGTAGGCTGAGGAAGCCTCAGAAGGTTACCCATGGCCTCAACATGCAGGGAGAGGCAAACCAATTTCTTACATTTGTCCCCTTTCCTGAGAGGCCCCCTCCCCCGATGTTAGGTATCCTTTTTTTTTTTTAATTTTTCTTAATGTTTTTATTTATTTCTGAGAGAGAGAGGGACAGAGAGAGACAGACAGAGAGAGAGACAGCGTGAGCAGGGAAGGGTCAGAGAAAGAGGGAGACACAGAATCTGCAACAGGCTTCAGGCTCTCAGCTGGAGCTTAGAGCTTTCTAAGTCTGGAGAAATGGGAAGGAGGCAGGAATGACCTTCTGGGGAAATAAGACTTAGAGAAAGAAGAGTAAAGGAAGTCAATTAGTTCTTGTACAGCCAGGACTGTGGCTTCAGCTCTGTCCCCACTGCCTATGAATGCCCATGTATTTGGCCATTTTTTTTAAAGTTTATTTATTTATTGAGAGAGAGAGAGAGAAAGAGGGCATGAGCAGGGGATGGGCAGAGAGAGAGGCGGGGAGAAAGAATCTTTGCCGAGCACAGTGCCCCATGTGCTCGGTCTCACAAACTGGGAGATCATGATGAGCCAAAATCAAGTCAGAGGCTTAGTAACTGAGCTGCCTAGACTCCCTTCAGCCACTTTTTATTTAAGAAAGCATTGTGTTTTGGGAGCAGGAGCCATTGAATCGGACATTGTCAGATGTTTACTTAGAAGGAACAAAACCTATTGTTATGTTCTGTGTTCCACTCTGTAAAATATAAAATGCAAGAAGCATGAATTCATGGCAGGGGTGCTGGTGGCCACCTGCACTCTGTGAATGTGCATCACTGTCTGCCCTGCCGCACCCGTCTCCCGCAGGCCCGCCCGTCGGGGCTCGGCCATGCCCTCCATGCTTCCACCAGCTCCTGGGGCCAGGAGCTAGGCGAGGCTGTTAGAAGCGGGCTTTAGGAGCAAGGTAAGTGAATTAAGCATGGCCAGTGACTTATAAAACCATAAGCAAATGCAGCACACTCAGTGCAGCAAATGTTAGTAAAAGAGAGAGAGGAAGTGACAAGGGTGGGACATATGTGAAGACAGAAAGGCAGCGACTTTGATTGAATGCACTTTGCCCACTTATGAGATACCAGCTCCAGGTAGGTGTCCACCCTTTGGTGCCTTGACAGACCTTGGGTGGACCGTGCCCAGCGCCGTGGCAACGTCCTAGCACATATTTGCCGAGTGAGCGTCTGGTCTGTGCCTCACAGAGAGCAGCAGGGGTCAGACTTAACCAGACCTGTCCCCGCCTCCCAGAAGCACCAGCTGGGGGTTGTGGTTCTTACACAGAGCACGGCCTCCACTCAAAGGCAACCACAGTTCTGTGTAGGAGGTCGTCATTTCTCAACTTACAGCCCGAGAACAAAATGATTCCCCACAAAGAAGCATAGCCTCCTTCTTCTACTGTGGCCACCACCAGGCCAGGTTGGGCACAGTAGATGGATCCCTACTCACCGTCAGAATTAAGGGTTGGGTCCTAATGTGGCTTCCCCCCACAAGCACAAAGTGACTTTTGGGAGGTGTGGGGTGGAGAAAGGCGGGGGCAGGGAAGCACAGGTGAGGGTCACTCAGCCCGAGTTAGAGGCGTCAGGGAAGTCTGTCTGGAGGAGATGGCATGTGAGCTGGGTCTGAAGGGTGATGAGGGGCGGCCAGGTAGCCAGGTGAAGACGCGAGGGGAGAAGAACTGGGCCTGGTGGCACGTGTGAATGAGTCTTCAGGAAGAGTGCATTCAAGCCTGTCTGGGCAAGGATGACACGAGGGGGGCAGCTCCGCCCACCCAGGTGCCCGCTCGGAGCCCTGAGGATGCTCGGGGGCAGACACTCAGCAGAGCACACCTGGGTTTCGGGGATACATGACGAGCTTGAGCAGGGTGGGCAGGAGCAAAAGACGAATAGGGGAGAATTCATCATAAAGAAAGAAGGAGGAATCTGGTACAAGGGGAGACGTGGCCGGATGGGGTTCTAGTGGCTCTACTCTTCACCAACATTTGGTGTTGTCGGTCTTTTCAATTTTAGCTGTGTGCGTGCATGCGTGCGTGTGTGCGTGTGGCTTTCCCTAAAAACCAATGAAGTGTAGCATCTTCTCACGTGTATTTTGCCTTCTTTGGTGAAAAGCATCTTCAAATCATTTGCGTAGCTTTTTGCTGCTTTTGCTAAGATGGGGTGTCTGCCTTCTTGTCACTGAGCTGTAGCACTTGTTTGTATACTCACAGTACAAGTCCTTTGCTCGTATGTGTCATGAGTTTTTATCCGAGTGGGTGACTTCTTCACATTCATAATAGTATCTTTGCACTTGATCTTAGCCAAAAGGCTGAGAAGCGATTCATAATAGTATCTTTGGAAAAGCGGATTTTCCAATTGTGAAGAAGTCCCATTTTCCAATTTTTAGTGGGAGTTTGATATTCAAAATATCAAGGTGGCAAAATTTAGAATGGTGCTTATTTAACCAACCGATGCTTGGACATTTAAGCTGCTTCCCACTTTTCGCCTGTCGCAAGGAGCATCGCTGTACTTAAAACTGGGTTCTGAGGATCGTTTCACAAGCATCTCAGGATGCCACCTCTTGCAAAGCTCTTGTACATGCTCTGAAATGGCTTTTCCTAAAGGGCACCTGGTAACTTGTACGGGAAGCTCGTTTCAAGGGACTGTCCAGTCACCCTAAGAGTCCCCTAGCTTGTTAGTTTGTTATCTTATAGATATGCCTGGAAACACATGTGCCATTTCGTCCCTGCGCTTTGTGGGGGAAATAGTTTTTTTCACAGATAATACAAAGGCAATGCTAGTACATTTCCAGTGAGCGTTTCCAAAGGCTGGAATCTTATTTCTAAAGGAAGTCAGCAGTGATTTATTGAAGGAACGCTGGGCAAAGGGCTGTTTGCTTTTTGGCGCCTCTGTTTGCCTCTCTGTAAAGCCGGCAAAGGTCAGCGGGCTGCTTCTCACCACGGGGAGGGCCACAGACTGGATTAACTGAGAGACACTGTTCCTAGCCTTTAGGACAACGTGTCATAATAGTAACTGCCATTTATCGAGGCCACTAAGCCCTGGGCCAGGGGCCTATGTTACCTCTAATTCTCAGCAACAGCCTTGCTTGGTTCCACTTAGAAGCTGCATGCAGTGACTGGCCCAAGGTCACATGACTAATGGTGACAGAGTCTTCAGGCCTTCTGGCTCTGAGCCCATGATGGTGTCGTGTTCTTGCTCTACTGCATTTTAGCTACATTGTAGACCACACACATGACAAAAAGTTTAAAGATACGGAGAAGAAACGCAGGCAATTTGATTATCTTTTTGTTTTTTAAATGTGTATTTATTTACTTTTGAGAGAGAGAGAGCACACGCATGTGCAGGAGGGACAGAAAGAGAAAATCCCAGGCAGGCTCCCCACTGTCAGCACAGAGCCCTACCCCGGGGCTTGAATTGATGAACCTAGAGACCGTGACCTGAGCTGAGATCAAGAGTTGGAAGCTTAACTGACTGAGCTACCCAGGCGCCCCAAGCAAGTTGATTATCTTACAAGTTTTGTTTTGCTTTTGGAGACTTCATTTGCTGGTGGCAAAAGGGAGTAGCTGGTTCTTTCCAGAAACCTTGTTTCCAGAAGCCTTGGAAATATCCTGGAGCCAGTTGGTGGCCCAGTGACTGGCCTACTCTCCAGACTCCTCTTGCAGCGCCTGGTTAAATAAGATCAAGACTGGAGCTCAACATCCGGGGTGGTAGGTTTTTGGAGGCCAGGAGATAAAGCCTGGGACAGGTCTCCTCTCAGAAGGCGCTCTGGAATGTCGCTCTCCCATTTCTGGAAGGATCTCCTCGATTATGGCTGGACAGGCCCAGGAAAGTGGATAGATGTCAGTGCTCAGCACCAGCTTGCATGCAGATTGTGGACTATATGTCTTTAGTCTCCTTTTCCACCTTTATTCTTGACTCCTGTCCCTTCACTAGGTCCTCATATGTCCCAATTTGCCCAGGACAGCCCTGGTTTATGCCTACTGTCAAGTGTAATCTGCCCCTGCAACCTCTTTCGGTCTAAGGGTTAATTAATTCAGACAGACCAGTTACAGGCACTTAAAAGAAACTCTCACTTGAACACACATCAGGGAGTCATTAGAGTGGCCTCTCAGAAGGGCATTATTATGATAAGGTACACTAGCCATGACTCTTGATTGTAAATGACCTCACATTGACTTTAATAAGAAAAAGATGTATTGGTTGGCATAGCTAGACAGCTGGAGGGCTCCAGCCTGACTGGAACCAAGTTCTCAAAAAAGTTGTTACTTGTGTCTCTCTTTCTGTTTCTCTCTCTGTCCCCATCTCTCCAACTCTCAACTCCTATTGATTTCATCTTCTAGGCAGGATGGCCCACCTGGTGGGCAAGCTGGCCCCTGGACACTCAACTCACATTCCCTCAACTTAGCAACTCTCCCAGAAAGAGGAACTCACCTTTCCTACGGGCATATATCCCTTCATGTCCAGAGAAATCTGAGTGGCTCTGCTTGGGTCATGTGCACATCCTTGAGCCAATTGCTATGGCTTTGGGGTGAATAGCTCCCGTGGGTGATGTACGCATCATGGAGCAAAGGGCAAGGTCGCATCAAACCACACCAAACAAGTACGGGGTCCCTAAAGAAAGTAGGTCAGTTAGCTAAGCAGACCCCACTATATACAGCCACCTCATATTGTTACTTCTGATATTCCAGGGGCTTTATGGATAATGTTCATCATTTTCACAATTAGTTAAAGAGTATAATTTACCCCTATATTATAGAGGCAGCTTGGACAGTTTATTTCTTTATTTTTATTTTTTAATGTTTTATTTATTTCTGAGAGAGAGAGACAGCACAGAATGAGCAGGGGAGGGCAGAGAGCGAGGGAGACACAGAATCTGAAACAGGCTCCCGGCTCTGAGCTGTCAGCACAGAGCCCAATGTGGGGCTCGAACCCACGAACCGCAAGATCATGACCTGAGCTGAAGCCAGTTGCCTAACTGACTGAGCCACCCAGGCGCCCCTTGGACAGTTTAAATAACATAGCCAAGGATGGAAAAGTGGTCAGTGGAGGACTTGACTTCTGACTCCAGATCTACCTGCCCCTCCTACAATATCCTGGTGGCGTTTTACATGTGAGAGGGAATGAGGATAACCCGTCAAGGGGCCTTTCTTGGAAGCACATCACACATATGCTGCCCTGAAATAATGTTTCTGGACAGACAAGTCCCCTTCTGGTTTCTCCCTGTCTCTAAGAGCTGAAGCCTGCTGTCCCAGGAGAGAGGTAGGAAGCTGGTCCATTCCGGTCCCTGGGGATGGCCAGGTGCTGACTGATCTCACCACAGGACCCACCCTGTGCCCTGTGCCTTTGGGTCAACCCATCCGGTCTTCTCCAAGTACCGGTCATTATGTAACAATGGCAAAAGAGTCCCACTGCTACTGAACACAGGATTCTTCCGACAGTCATAAGAGTATAAGCAAAAAAATCTTGCTTCGTAAGAGAGCAGGACGACGATGAATGATGGTAGCTGTCATGGTGCTAGGGCAGAGTCTCTTCAATTCCTGACGAACAGAAGGAAAACCCGGGGGTGCTGTTATTTTCTCTCCAAGGGAAGGGAGGACTGCCCTTTGTTTATCTGCATCCTTCCTAATTCGCAAAATCATTTCCCCAGACCTCACAGCTCAGACTTGCAGGACGTCAGACACAGCACACACGTTCTGCATTTGTGCTTACGGTTCTCCTCTGCCATATTGTGGTTGCCCAACCAGTGCCCGGGGGGACAGCTTCCTCACTGCAATTTGTATTTTCCATAGCATTTCTTTCTGGTGACAAAAATAGAATGTGCCCCACATCTGGAAAATAAAAAAGGGAGAAGAAACCCTCACCCCGAAATCGCTCCGCCCAGATACCCACAGCACACTAGCAGTGAGCAGTGTGCTGTTACACAGCGTAATATCCTGCGTTATTCTGTTAACAGCACATTAGTGGCATTTCCCCATCACAAAAAACTCGGGAAGCACTGTCTGGGAAACATTCCATGCATGACTATACCATAGTTTAGTGAATTGCAGATGGTAATAGGCCTGTGTGCAGAGGTCTGGGGGTGAGCAGGACAGCTGGACCCCCAGGGTCCTCTGTGCAGAGCTGGAGGGACACAGGCGGCGGGAGACCTGGGCCCTGAAGGGGCAAAAGGAAAAAGGCAGTCCTTAACACGTTGCATATTTGCTTGTCTGTTCATTTGTTTCTGCCTGCGTGTTCGCATGTTTGAGGGCTCCACTACACCCCAGGCTCCCTCCCGTTCTCCTGCTGATGCCCGCTTCAGGTCTGTAACACCCCTCCCTCAAAGGGCATCCCTGACCCTTCCCAGACCCCCTCCGATCCCCGGTGTGGTGCCCTCCTGGAAGAGGGGCTCCAATGCACCCACGACTGTTACTGCTGAGCCCAGCCCAGCGCTGGTACCTTGTAGGTGCTGAGAACACTTGGGACCCAGCAAGTGAGCAAAGAGGAGCAATAAAAGCAAACAGTAAATAGCCAACATGCCGAAATAATAATTTCACATTATTACAATGAAGGTGATAGACATCTGCATGATTAAAGCTTTGCTAAAGTTTTAAGTTATTTTCTAGACTTGAAAGTCTAGGATTGAAGAATACAGACTTTTTAAAAAAGTTTATTTATTTTGAGAGCAAGAGCGAGTGGGGGAGGGGCAGAGAGACCGGGAGAGACAGTCCCAAGCAAGCCCTGTGCCGCCAGCTAGTGCAGGGCCTAACTTGTGGCTCTCGACCTCACAAACGGTGAGCCTTGATCTCAGAAACCTAACCATGAGATGGTGACCTCATGGTTACGAGACCTCATGGTTACGAGACCTCATGGTTACGAGATCAAGAGTCCGACACTTAACTGACTGAGCCGTGCAGGTGCCCTAAGGAATATAGACATTTTGATGGTTCTTAATACATATTGCAAGACTGCTTTCCAGAAATTCCATTATCTATCGTAATCTCAGAAGCAGTATGCGTGTCTGCCTCTCTGATTGTAACAGAGTTTAAAAAATGATTCATTGATTTGAGGAAAGTAGAGGCAGGAATGATATAATTCATCGATTTAATGAACACTTTTTAAATTTTTCTGGCAAGAGTAAACTTTTAAAGCCTGTTTATTGATCATTTGGAACTCCAATTTTGTGACTTGTCCATCTGTGCCAGTTGTTCAGTTATATTGGGTCTTAGTGGTTTTTTTTGTTTGTTCATGATAGTGAAATCAATGGGTGATAGTCATAAAAAGAAAATCAGACATTATAGCAAATCATAAAGAAGAAAGTAAAAATCTCCTACATTCCTACCTCTTGGACTTGTAACTAACATTTTTGAAGTATGTCCCTCCAAACTTTTTTTTTTAATTTTTTTAAAATTTTTATTTATTTCTAGGAGAGAGAGAGAGACAGCGTGAGCAGGGGAGGGTCAGAGAGAGTGTCCCTCCAAACTTTTAACCTTATGTGTTAATGGTATCTTTTGAAGTTAAAAAAATTAAATTTCTATGTACTCTCAAACTAGTATTGTTTATTTCAATATGTCTTCCAATGCTTTTGTGTTTAAAAAAGTCTTTCCAATCTAGATACCACATGAAGAATTATCACGTTTAGGGGCGCCTCAGTGGCTCTCTCTGTTAAGCTTCTGACTGACTTCCGCTCAGGTCATGATCTCGCAGTTCTTGAGTTCGAGCCCTGTGTTGGGCTCTGCACTGACAGCTCAGAGCCTGGAGCCTGCTTCGGATTCTGTGTCTCCCTCTCTCTATCTCTGTCCCTCCCCCGTTCACACGCTGTCTCTCTATCTCAAAAATAAATAAAACAGAAAAAAAATCAAAAATAAATAAACATTCAAAAAAAGAATTACCATGTTTAAAGATAGAGCTGTGTGTGTGTTTAGTTGTGAACGCCATATAGTATACTGCAGAATATTTAGGAAATTAAGAGGAAAAGATCAGCCATAATGCCTTGACCTTACACATCTATTTCCTTTGTGCATGGTCTTTTTGAGTCTTGGATCATGAGCACTTATATTTATTTTTAGTGGTTGCAAGGCTAAAGTGCATGCACAGTTCTTTTTGTCTTCTCCTTTTTGCTCACAATTATACCGTAAGCATTATTTTCATGTTGCTACATCTCTGGAATGGTTGTTTAGGATGATCTCCTAGCTGACTCCATCCTGCTGATAATCATCTAAGTTGCTTCCAATTTCTTTGTCAAGTGATATTTTGCAACACCAAAGCCCAGCAAAGCAGAATCTCCCACTGTTCCCTGGGTTTCCTCCTTTCCACCGAGGAGTGTCAGAAGACAGCACTCTTAGAGAATGGTTAGAAAAACGACAACCATAAAATTAGGAAAAGAGAGACCACGAGGTGAAAGCACGCTGAGCTTTTAGAAGAGTCACTTTGACAACTCAGGCTGTGCTGTTTAGGTTTTGTTTTTGTAGCTCACAAATCAGGCGTGAGTTTATAATCGTAATTTTGACAAAATCCATTCCATTTGTGCAGTACTTGGTGCTTTTTCTGGGAAACAGTTGGATATATCAGCTGAAGGCTTTAGTGCAGGAAGACCAGGGTTTGGATATCTGCTTCTCTCTTATGACCTTTAGCAGCTGCAAGCCCCAGTCTGTCTTTCTGCAAAATATTGGTAGTAATAAGCCAGGAGGGAGGACTGATTAAGATCACCCATAATGGGCGCTGAGCAGTGATGGGAAGAAGAAGGATGAAGGGCCAGAGTGCAGGAGGCCTTCCAGGTTGAGAGAAGTGAAAACCTTTTATTCCTGGGCCTCAGTCTCTCCATTTGTATGGGGGTGGGGCTTGGTGAATGGTCTGCAAAACTTTTCCTGCTCCTCCTGGGAGCCTCCCAGGGACCCCTGCCCTGACACCTGTCCACCCTCCTCAGCAGGGCGTCCAGGACTCCTCTCTCCACTCAGCTCAGCCTACTGTGTCCAAGAAACCTTCCAGGGCCGTGCCCTGACCTCCATGGCAGCAAAGGGCTGTGGCACCTTTTATAGCCTCTGACATGATTTGGGGAAGGGGTGTGAGTGGGATCCATAGATTCAACACATACTGATAAATCTCGAACAAGTGTCATTGATTTGGTGCCAAAGCTGGTTAGCAATAACCGTACCTTCTCTTTGAATAACGATCATTAATCTCCTCTCCCCCCCGCCCCCCCAAGAGAAGACAGCCCAGAGTATAGTGGTAGAGAGCCTGCAAGCAGAATCAGAGAGTTGGTTCCAGGCCTCTCTCTCTGCGCCCATTTGTAAAATGGGAATGATAATAGCACCTCCCTCATAGGGCTGTTGTGGAGGCTGGAGGCTATACTGCCTGTCCAGGAGACAGCAGAGTGCCAGGCATACAGTAAGCGCTCAGTTAATGTTAAGTTGTCGTTACTAGAGTAATAATGATCAGCAAATGGGAAGACGGAGAGCCTTGTAGGCATGGGACTAGGTGCCAAGGACAGAGATGTGATGTCCTAGAGCCCTCGCTCCAGAACCCAGGTGAAAGCTGGTGAGTCTATAGGCCAGGAGGAGGTCGAGCGTCCCGCACGAGGCCCAACCCAGGCCCGGAGAGCCGGCTCCCGCCGTGCGCTCCCAGTCGGGGCTCCCCGATACTGGGGACGCGCACCAATCGCCGCACTGAACCTCTGGGTTTGGAACGCACCCTTTCTCCAGCGAGTCTCTTCTCCCGGGAGGACTGGCGTCTTAGTCTCCGCCCCGGGGCGGTGTCTTTGGAGCGCCCCGGGAGTCCGGTTCCCTGCGGCGCCCGGCACCCCGCGCGCGCCTCCCCTCGCTCCCAGTCCGCCCAGGGTTCCGGCGCCCGCGGTGGCCCTTTAAAAGGCAGGGTCTTGTCCGGAGGGGGCAGGCGGGGGGCGCTGACCGCCGCCCGAGGCCCTGCCCCTCCTCCCCGCCCCTCCCTCGGTCCGTCCCTCCCCGGGTCCCCGCGTCGCTCTCTCGCTCGCTCGCTCGCCGGGCGAACGCTCCGCCTCCGTCAGTCGGCTCGGCTGTCTAGTGAGCGGCGTGGAGCCGGAGCCGGGGCCGGACGCGCGGCTGGGGGCTGGGGGCTGGGAGATCGGCGCCCGCCGCCGGGCGAGGCCTGAGCCGCGATGGCCGAGATGGGCAGCAAGGGGGTGACCGCAGGGAAGATCGCAAGCAACGTGCAGAAGAAGCTCACGCGCGCGCAGGAGAAGGTGAGCGAGCCAGATCCCCGGCCTCCGCGCGGTCCA
>NW_027530500.1:1993626-2025077 GCF_008692635.1 Crocuta crocuta
GCTCCGGGAATCCCGAGGCTGCCCCAGGCCCGCGGGTGCTAGAGCGCTGGCTCCAGGCCTCTGGCCGCTTCCTACGCCCTGCGTTCCCTCCTCCCCACCCGCCTCTCCACCTTCAGTCCCCGCCGGCCGAAGGAGGGATCGAGTTTCCTTTCCAGAGAGGTGCCCGCGGCCTGGACGCTCGGGCCCGGCCCCCGGGAGCAGGGCGCAGCGCGCCCCTCGGGGAGGCGCTCCCGCTCGAGCCTGGGCTTGGCGTTTCCGGCGGCTGCGGAGCGGGTGGCGGCTCCCGCTCGGGGATCCCACCGCCTGCGCGGGCAGCGGGCCCGAAGGAGCTGGGGCTACGCTGGGGGCGTGGAGGGCGCCTCAGGAAAGCCGAGCCCTCGGTGCGCCGAGCGGCGGGCGGCAGGCGGAGGGGCTGGAGCCCCGGCTTCCTGCGGCCCCCTGACAGTGCAGGATATGCAGTACTCGGGGGCGGGGGTCCGCACCGGCTGGCCGTTCTATTCCGAGCCACCTCTGTTTCATTGAATTGGATCGCGCCAGCTGCTGACGCCACTTCCCCTGCCGACTCGGACTCTGAATCTAGGATTGCAGAGTCTGCGCTCCAGCCGGGGTGCTCCTCCAGTGCCCCCAGCGGAGTCAGCCCTGCCTCCCGCCCGACGCTCAGCCGGGAGGAGGAATCTGGGGACAGGCCGGCCTTCCCCGGCCCGGCGGTGGCTGTTTATAAACAATGACTTCTGCTGCTGAGACCTGCGGGCTCCCTAAGGATGCGGCCACGTGACTGGGGGTGGGGGGAGGACGGCGGCTGGAGCTTCCCGGGCGCCTCCCTATGTCCCGATGCTCATCCTTGTAGTCTCAGGCTAAGGAGATGGGTGGCTGTGTGTGGAGGTTAGGGCCTTCAGCCAGGCTCCAGATCTGGCCTTGCCCCAGCAGCTGTACCCCCCCACCCCATCCTCCGGGCCCGGGCGGGAAGAGGGATTAGAGCACCGCAGATAGCTGGCTGGGGGCTGGGAAGGCTTCTCTGAGCATTGGTGCGGGTGGAGGGGCAGATGCTCCTGCCCTCGCTTCCTCCCCCTCCCCCTCCCTCGCCGTAGACTGGGTAATCCATCTAGGTGCCTGGAGCCGGCAGCTCTGGGCTAAGCCTACTTCCTGCTCCTAGGGGCTGAGGAAGATGAATGGGAAGCAGAAGGTTAGCTGAGACCAGTTCCCTGCCCCCACTGCTCTGACCTCCTACTCCTCGCTAGCTCCCCTTTGCTCTTTGGGTGTCCCCTTTGTCCTGGTTTGCCTTGCCTCTGCAGCAGCATCTCTCAGTAATTTCAGGGGCAGTAGGCATGAGTGTGTCCCCTCCTTGTAGATGGCAGTATGTCATCACTGACCCCACCGAGCTGCCACCGCTCCCTCTTCAGCTCCTGTTCTGTGACATGGGCAGTTGGCTGACAGCTGGTCAGCCATGGATGCTGGCCTTGGCCAAGGGCTGGCACTGCCCAAGCCTGGGTTCTAAGGGACTGCAGCTGTTTAGTGCTGCCGCTGCTCTCTGGCCCTCAGGCGCTGGTTAGGAGACCCTCTCCCCGTCGGAAGCCGGAGAGTAGCCTTCCTTCAGTCCCCTCCCTTGTGGACCCTGCTGCAGTACCCCCTTCTCGGAGCCCGATGCCTCTCCCATTTGCCCGCCTGTGGTTCAGTGTGTCGACATCTGCTGGTGGTCTTCAGGACCCCATCTACTTCACAGTGTCAGTGGTCTCAGAGCCCCCCTCCCCCAGGCTCTGCCAGATCAGTGAGTGATGGGGACAGTTTCAGTGGTCAGGTTGCCGTAGGAGGGCATTTCCTGCTCAGGGACGAGCACTAGCTTTGGTGGAGGGCCTGGATAGTGTCTGCATAGGTAGAAGGGCCCCATCTCTCCTTTCCCAGATTCCCTGCATCTGCTCCTGGCCAGTCATCCAGCAGGACTCAGAGGGTGACAGTGTGCGCAAGTTTCCTTGCCTGCCCTCTGGTGCCTGTGGAGCCAGCTCTCCTGGGGCCCCGGCCTAGTGCGTCTCTCCGTCTCTCCGTGGGTCTTGGCTTGGCACTCCCCATCCCATCGTCCCCCCACTCCCTGTGTCACTGGTCTGGGCGCTCTCCCTGAGGGGAGGGCAGATCTGTGGCCCCAGCAGATGTACAGTGACTGTTTAGGAACAAACAAGGGCATTGGAGGGGTTGTTGGCCTGGGAGCCCTGATGCAGGCCTGTGTGTGGGCTGATTTGTGCTGTGTGCCTTGGTCAGCAAATCCTGCCTTGGACACGTGCTGTGTGCCTGGTCCGGGACGAGCCGAGGGTCCCGCGGGAAGTAGGGTGTGCTGGCTCTGACTGCCCTGGAGCTTACTGTTGTAAGGTCCCATGGCCTCTGGTCATGAGGAAGGGCATAAGGGTATATCGGAAGGCTCAGCAGGCAGGGTCTGAGCTTGGCCCCGTTACCGCTCGCCTCCCGGGCCGCCGGCTGCCCCCAGAGTGCCTGGGTGCAGAGCGTGTGCCTGGAGCTCGGGCCCGGGGGCGTCATGAGGTCATCTTCCCGTTGCGTTTGGCCTGTTGGACCCTCTATAAATTACTTTGTCCATTTTAGGGCCTCAGTAGGGTGCCTGGGCAGAGCCAAAGGTAGGGTGGAGCCTGGGTCAGATGACAGAGGATTAGAGGTTGGCGGGCTGGGCCCCTTGGGGGAGGGGACGGTGGGGGAGAAGGGACAGCTGGGGTGGGGGTGGAATCTGGCCCGCTCGCCCCTGAGGCCCACTGCTCAGGCGTCCTTGCACAGCAGCGTGCTTGAGGGAGGCCGTGTGCTGGAAAAGCGGGGTGACGATGAGCGCGAGGAGGGAGGCTCTGGGGGTGGGGTATGCACTCTGTCCCCCTCGGCCACCCTGAGCCTGCTGGGAGCAGTAGGGAGGCCTGGCTGGCAGGGGGCAGGGCCCAGCACTGGCAAGTCGGCACAGATGCTCACCAGAGGGAAGGTGCGGCAGTTATTTATAGGACCCTGACACACGGCCCGGTGGCACCATGCTGGCCTGGTGGTCAAGGTCTCCCAGCAAGGTGGCCGTGTTATCCTCCGCTGGAGCGAGGCCTGTACGGGCAGGCCTTATCCTCACGGCGGCCGTGGAAGAGCCGTGCCACAGGGAAGGGCAGGTGCCCAGAGTGGGGCCCACCTGGGTCTGCAGGAGCCTGGGAGCAACCAGGCTCCTCTTGCCTCCCTCCTTCCCCAGGCCCCAGCTAAAAGCTGCTCCCCTCTCCCCACATTCTGCATTTCTCTTTATCATGTTGGAGTCTGTCGCTCTGTCCCTGGGTGTCTGAGGACTCTTCCTGCCCGCTGTTCTTGTCCGTGCCCACATCCTGCCCCGTGTCGCCTGTTCCTTGGCCTCTCTCTGTCTGCCTGCTGTGTGTCTCTTTCCTCTGAGTCTACACAAGGCTTCCGCAGCTCTCAATCCTTGAAGCAGCTCCTCCCTGAACCCGAGATATTGATGGAGAGGGTTCCCCTCACCTGCTGGACGGAAGGCATCATCTCTGGGAGCATGTCTATAGGGGCTCAGGACATCTGGCACAGAGAGATCGGAAGGCCGCCTCCAGACTTCCCTGAGCTCCAGGGGGGCCTGGCTGGACTGGGGTCTGGGGGTGAGCCTGCTGGCTCACAGCAGGACTCAGAGTGAGGGAGAGGCCGTTTTGCCCAGAGGCCTGCAGACCAGGGAGGGTGTGCTCACTGAGCCACATGGGGCACGGAGAGGGGGTTCTGGGAGGGTCCGTGTGGGCCCAGGTGCTGGGTGAGAGTGAGCACGACAGACCACCAGCTCGCCAACCCTGTCCCTGGACTAGGCATTCTTGATCCAGCTTGTCCCTTACAAGCTGTGTGACTTGCACAATGTGAAGAGAATGCTTCTGTCCCTCCCTCCTGCCTGAACCTAAGGCCAGGCCTCACACTGTTCTTCTTCCATGAGGTTCTAGAATCTCTGAGTCCTACCCTCAGTGTTAGGCCTCTTTCTTACCACAGGGAAAGAGACCACAGGGGCATGTCAGAAGGACAGCATGCTGGGCTTGGCAGAGAGGTGGCCCTGTTCCCGGCTCGGGCCTGGGGCAGGAGCTGGCACCTTCATGTATAAAGTGGGGTAATAATGGTTCCTCTGCACATAGTGGTCTTGAAGAGTAAAGCCTTGGACAGTTCTTGGCACATAGCAAGGGCTCACTACATGCCAGCTCTGTGGGGCAGGGCAGGACAACAAAGTGGCCCTGGTGCCCGCCGTCCCTGCCTAGGCCTGCTTCCCAACCCTCTCCCTGTGAGTGTCCATTACAGGCCTCTACAGTCAGCTAATCCCTGCTGAGCCCTTAGCTGATCAGGGCTTATGATGGTGTGTGTGTGTGTGTGTGTGTGTGTGTGTGTGTGTGTGTGTGTGTATTTAGAGGCACAGCCTGCAGCAGGGGAGGGAATCAGACAGTTCTGGAGTGAATCTTAACTTACCTACACATAAACTCCGTGGCCCTGGTTAAGTTTTCCACCCTCTCTGGGCTTCTTCACTTTGGCCATCAGTAAAGTGGTAGGGGATTGCTTATCCTTTCTTTTTTAATTCATGGAATGAACGTTGAGCACCCACTCTGTGCTGGGCACTGTTCTGGGGACGGGGGGACGCAGCTGAACTAAACCAAGCCCCATGCTCAGGGAGCTGACATTCTAGCTCCAGGAGAGGGTAAGGGGCAGGAGGTGGACTCTGCTGAGGACTCAGGTGTGAATGGGAACGTGGGCACTCACACAGTGCAAGGCACTAGCCAGAGAGGAGCTGAGTGGAAGCTTCTGGGCTCCAGGTAAGGAGACTTTCTGTTAGAACCTTGGAGGCTGTGTTTCTCTGAAGACCCTGGCCAGCTTTGTTTTGGGATTTAAAGTGCAAAGAAAAGGATGCCCATGCTGAACCACTCAGCAGGGCAGTGACGGAGGACAGGCCCAGGCAGCTTTGGAGGCTGGGCAGGGGGCCCTGGATTTGGGATGTAGGAGAGGGTCCGAGGGGCCACTGAAAGAGCAGGAGGGAGGTACCAAAGATGACCCAGACTTGAGGGTGGGCGCTTGTAAGCCTTTTTAGAAAGCTGAGTTTGAGTGTCTTCCTAGGCATTACTGCCCATGGGCAATCTCACTGACCTCTCTGAGCCTGTCCCCTCCCTTGGTACAGGGGTATGTGCCTTGTGGCATGCTGTGCAGACTAAGTGGATACACACAAAGAGCGAGGCTTGCCATTCCCCAAAGGAGCTGGTCTTGTGCTGTGGAAGAGGCACCCTTGTGGGAACTGGTTGGCGCCTAGGGGTCCTGGGGCCTCCCCGAAGGGGCAGTCGTTGCCTCCCAAAGAAGCCACTCACTTCAGGCAAAACTGACTCCATGCTAAGGGCTGACAGTGATCAGGGCTGGGCAGGTGAAAAGGGAAAGGCAGGCTCTTCTTGCTCCAAGGGAAGATTTGTCAAATATTAACTTGATAAGAACAGCCACGGTTTACTGTGTACCTGCTGAGTGCCAGGCGCTTGGTAAAAATTCTCGTCCCCACTGCAACCAGGTGAGGTCATTATGATTCCCATTCAGCAGATCAAGAAACTGAGGCTGAGCAGTCATATGACTTGCCCATGGGCTCTCCTGGTCAACACCCTGCATTACCAGGTCTCCTGCGGAGCCATGCAAATGAGGTGTAAATCTCTAGTGGCCCCTCCTGACCCTTCCTGACCAGGAAGGCCTTGTCTATCAGGTGGATCATGTGACAGATTTGGATCCCCAAAGTGTTCTTCCTTCCCCGTTAAATGAGATTTGGGGGCCCTTGCCCCCTGCTGGGTCTTCACCTCTGTGTAGGCTAATGCTTGGGGTGTGGCCTTAACTCTCGGGATGTGGGGTGGGCTCTGGGGTGAGGAGACTGCCCGATGTTTCCTGATGCGGTCCAATGCAAGAGTTTCTGCATGCAGATGAGGACGCAGGAGGCAATGTGGCGTGGGTTTATGGGAGCCTGTTTTCCGGAATAGAGAAGCTGTATCCAGTTCATTCAGTCTAAAGAGACACTCTTTATATGGAGATTCCATCTACTTCTGTTTATATTGTTGCAACACTGTTTCTTTTATGAAATGATGTTAATACTAGTTGCTTTTTAATGTTCTAGCAGAGGAACTGACCACATGCACATGCTCAAGTCTTTTCCTGGAGCGGGAACTAAAAGTCTGGGGCCCTCTACCCCGGGTCCTACCCCCGTGGACTTGTGTGGGGTGGGAAGGCAGCTTTCCTGGGTCCAGCCTGGGGCATGCCCTCCAGAATATCTGCTCCCCGAGGGAGGGTCCCGCCTCCTCCCCAGCTCAGCAGTGCTCATTTCACAGGGGTGCGTGGACTCCTTAGGCAGGGTCGGCAGAGGCCCGGGGGTGCCTTGAGTTTTCAGGGTGCAGGGTGGGTGCGGTAGGAGGGGCGGGACTGCGGGATTTCAGGCCTTCAGAGAGTAGATAATGCCACAGTTAGAGCTCAGGGCTCGGAGTCGGAGGGAGGGGGCACCTCCTGCCCTGCGCAGGCCACTCCGAGGGACCTGGGCATCACTGCACGGTACCGCCTCCGACAATAAAATGGCCCAGGACCCTGGTAGGCCTTACCTGAGCCAGAGGCTGCAGAGCTTGGGCCCAGAAACTGGGGTTCTCAGGAGTGGGCTGGCGCCCTGCTGGGGAGCCCTGCCTGGCCTTAGGCCAGATGCCACAGAGGACGTGGCCTGGGCCTTCTGCCAGAGTCTTCTTCCAAACTGAGAAAGCTTTTAGGTGACACACGTGCTGGGGATGGCAGGCCTGGGGGTCCGTGTGGTTTGCCGGACCGTGACCTTGCGGCAATTGCCGCCCTCGGTCCCATCTCCACTGTGCTCTTTGCCCGGCCTCTTCCCTCTGCTTCCTGGATCTTACCTGCAACCACCCTGGCCCGCGGATGGGGGGGATTGGGGCCCCAGCATGGGCGGAGGGGGGCAGTTGGAGCCTGGCCGCAGTGGTGGCCTCCGGGCGCTGAGAGCCATCTGTGGTGCCTTGCGGGTGGACATTTGTGCCCCCCATGCTGCGTCCAAGCCTGGGGCCATACGCTGGGCCCCCGCCACCTCCGCCCCTCCGCAGGGCCCTGAGCTGCAGCCGACTCCGCCTCTGCAGTCCCAGGGCCGCAGCGACTCTGGGCTGCGCCCCATAGGCTGGAGTGAGTGGGCGGCTGCCAGCAGCAGCGCCACAGGGCTGTAGGGAGGGACGCATGGCAGCTGGTGCTGGGCCAGCGCTCCCAGGCCTTCTGGGCCCCTGGAGCTCCCAGGGCACCTTCATAGGGATGTCCCTGCTGGCTCCCTGTTTTAGATGCTTCACACTGAACTCGCTCCCTCAGGTCGTGGTGACCTTATTTATCCTGGCTGTCGTTCCCGTTTGTGGCTTGCCTGCTATGGCACTGAGGGCACTGAGAGAGAACCTGACCCTGCCCTCGAGGAGCTCCCAGGGCCCGTCAAGGCACCCAGCGATACTGAGGCAAGGGCACTGGTGCCTGAAGAGCTTCACATCCACCCTGGGGCAATCAAGGAAGTCTCCTCAGAGGAGGCGGCACCCAAGCTGGGTTTGAAAGACACAGGATGTGTGTTGGGGGTGGGGCAAGGATGTTTCTGGGAGCCTGTTGAGGGTGGCTGGCATGTGTGTGAGTGAGAGGGTTGGGGGTGGGGCCCGAGACTGTAAGAATAGGTGGCGGGGGAGCAGGCCCTGAAGGGCTGGGAGGGACCCCAGACTCCTATACACCTCAGCCTGCTCATCTTTCTTCCTCACGGTGTTGCCTGAGCCATATGTCTGTCTTCCAGTCTGGGCTTAGCCGAGAACCCCATGTCTCACTGTCCAGGGCCCAGGGGGCCCCTGGCTTTGAGGAAAAGGAGGCCCAGCGTGAGAGGGTGAGTCCTGCGTCCCTTGAGGGAATGGCCTCAGGCTTGGACGGCTTGGGACCAGGTGTGCCCGGGGAAGACACAAGGGGGTGTGGGGCAGGGCTGCCCTCCTGGGGTCCACCCTGTCAGGGCTGGGGTCACAGGCGCTAGGTGACATCTGTTCCCCCAGGCTTTCTGGAAAGGGCACAACATCTTATACTCTCTGCTTCACGTGTGTACCTGCTTCTGGGTTTTGGGTCCCCAAGGTGGCACTGAGGGGGACTGATACCCCTAGGCCTAGAGAGCTTAACAGCCAGGAGGGGCTGTCAGGGCATCAGTTCACCCCTGGTCCAGGCAGTCCTGTGCTCTGCCCTTTGTGGCCAGGCCAGGGTCGGATGGCCATGTGGGGGTCCCCTCGGAGTAGGAGAGGGTCCTCAGAGGGGGAGGGTCCTCAAGGGAGGAGGGGTCCTGCCAGAGG
The DNA here is from genome assembly GCF_008692635.1 of Crocuta crocuta. Lineage (NCBI taxonomy): Eukaryota > Metazoa > Chordata > Mammalia > Carnivora > Hyaenidae > Crocuta > Crocuta crocuta. The sequence goes on from NW_027530500.1 coordinate 2,001,966, forward strand.
GTGGGGTCCCCTGGCTGTGAGCACAGACTGCCGGGTGAGGAGTGGACAAAGGAACAGTACTACTGTATGGGTGGAGGCTAAGGGGCAGTGCTGGTGGGTTTCTGCTCAGGCCTGTGGCTTGAGGGGCTCCCAGAGGCTGTGCAGCCGGAAGGGGGATTGGGTAACGGGAGAGCCTTTGTCAGACTGGCCCCTTTTCCAACAGCTGCTGCTACTTTCTTTGGACCCTTTGCTCAGCTCAGCCTCTCCCCAGGACTGTGACCAACACGCCTGAGTCCTGGACGAGTCTGGCCCCCCCCACTGGGCACCAGGGACGGGGCAGGCACAGGAGACTTGGTCCAGAAGCAACCCCTCAAGGGGACCCTACTCCCCACCCTCGCCCACCATAGAGCTGCTGTTTCTCTACTCTGAGGGGGCATCCACTTTCCCAGGACATGATACTGCCTTGGGTTTAGATATAGATGGTGGGTGATACAGGTGCTCCCCGGGGCCCGGGGCACTGGCGGCTGGGCGAGGGCAGAGACTGAGCTGGGGTTAAGAGGTGTGTGCGGGAGGAAGACAGGCCCTAACAGGAGAATGGAGTGTGGCCCCAGTGACCGCTTGCCTACTCTGTGGTCCTGGGCAGATTGTGGCCTCTCTGCACCCCCATTTCCTCCTCTGTGAATGGGATCAAGAGTTCCTGCTGTACAGGCTTGTGTAGAGGGTCCAGGAGGAAGTGAATGTAGTCAGTGCCTGGTCCCCGGGGGAGGGGGGGCTGACACATGGGTATTTTCCCAGGGAGCACCTTGGGGAAGCACCTGAGAACCCACACGTATGGACCATGCTGGCTTCTGTGTATTGAGCTGTTCTGCTTATAACAGGATTCTTGAAATGGAACTGCGGTGTACCTTTTCCCCCTCTTTTTTCCTGTATTGGCTGAAAAAGCTAAACTGGGAGGTGGTGGTATCACCTCCTCAAGGAGGGAAGTCAGAGCTCCCTGAGCCACAGCCAGATTGAATGAGGTGGAGGGGAGGGTGAATGGCTCCAGGTGGGCTGTGCTTTCAAGGACCAGGTGAGGGGGCGTAGCTGGGCTCAGAGGGGAGGGCTTGCCCATCATTCATTCATTCAATGAAGGAGTCTGATGTGCAACGGAAGACCACAGGCTTTAGAGACTTGGGCTGAGCCCTGGCTCGGCCTCCAAGCCTCAGTGAGCCCACCTGGGAAGGGACAAGCATGAGACTTTCCTCTCCGTGAGGCAAGGTGAACCCGGGGACTCCTGTCAGTGCTAGCAGCAGAGCTGTGTCCCTGCTGGCTCCAGCTGGGTCTAGAGAGTTTAGGAGGGGAGGACGGTGTTCCTGTCTCTGTGGAATTTAGTGGTCTATGAGGAACCCCCACACCCGCCATTTTTCATTTTATTTGTTGTCTTGTTGACCTGGGTGGTAGGCAACTGGGACTGGATTATGGTTCCATTCGGCAGGTGAGAACACTGAGGCTCAGAGAAACTCTGGGATTTCCTCCCTCTCGTTCATCAGACTTGGCCCCAGGTTGGTCTTCCCCAGGTGCTGCCACCCCCATCCCTAAAGCCAGGGCTAGGGTGAGACCGTTGAAGTGCCCATGTGCATGCCTCTGCATGGTGTGTGTGTGTGTGTGTGTGTGTGTGNGGGGCCTGGCTGGACTGGGGTCTGGGGGTGAGCCTGCTGGCTCACAGCAGGACTCAGAGTGAGGGAGAGGCCGTTTTGCCCAGAGGCCTGCAGACCAGGGAGGGTGTGCTCACTGAGCCACATGGGGCACGGAGAGGGGGTTCTGGGAGGGTCCGTGTGGGCCCAGGTGCTGGGTGAGAGTGAGCACGACAGACCACCAGCTCGCCAACCCTGTCCCTGGACTAGGCATTCTTGATCCAGCTTGTCCCTTACAAGCTGTGTGACTTGCACAATGTGAAGAGAATGCTTCTGTCCCTCCCTCCTGCCTGAACCTAAGGCCAGGCCTCACACTGTTCTTCTTCCATGAGGTTCTAGAATCTCTGAGTCCTACCCTCAGTGTTAGGCCTCTTTCTTACCACAGGGAAAGAGACCACAGGGGCATGTCAGAAGGACAGCATGCTGGGCTTGGCAGAGAGGTGGCCCTGTTCCCGGCTCGGGCCTGGGGCAGGAGCTGGCACCTTCATGTATAAAGTGGGGTAATAATGGTTCCTCTGCACATAGTGGTCTTGAAGAGTAAAGCCTTGGACAGTTCTTGGCACATAGCAAGGGCTCACTACATGCCAGCTCTGTGGGGCAGGGCAGGACAACAAAGTGGCCCTGGTGCCCGCCGTCCCTGCCTAGGCCTGCTTCCCAACCCTCTCCCTGTGAGTGTCCATTACAGGCCTCTACAGTCAGCTAATCCCTGCTGAGCCCTTAGCTGATCAGGGCTTATGATGGTGTGTGTGTGTGTGTGTGTGTGTGTGTGTGTGTGTGTGTGTGTATTTAGAGGCACAGCCTGCAGCAGGGGAGGGAATCAGACAGTTCTGGAGTGAATCTTAACTTACCTACACATAAACTCCGTGGCCCTGGTTAAGTTTTCCACCCTCTCTGGGCTTCTTCACTTTGGCCATCAGTAAAGTGGTAGGGGATTGCTTATCCTTTCTTTTTTAATTCATGGAATGAACGTTGAGCACCCACTCTGTGCTGGGCACTGTTCTGGGGACGGGGGGACGCAGCTGAACTAAACCAAGCCCCATGCTCAGGGAGCTGACATTCTAGCTCCAGGAGAGGGTAAGGGGCAGGAGGTGGACTCTGCTGAGGACTCAGGTGTGAATGGGAACGTGGGCACTCACACAGTGCAAGGCACTAGCCAGAGAGGAGCTGAGTGGAAGCTTCTGGGCTCCAGGTAAGGAGACTTTCTGTTAGAACCTTGGAGGCTGTGTTTCTCTGAAGACCCTGGCCAGCTTTGTTTTGGGATTTAAAGTGCAAAGAAAAGGATGCCCATGCTGAACCACTCAGCAGGGCAGTGACGGAGGACAGGCCCAGGCAGCTTTGGAGGCTGGGCAGGGGGCCCTGGATTTGGGATGTAGGAGAGGGTCCGAGGGGCCACTGAAAGAGCAGGAGGGAGGTACCAAAGATGACCCAGACTTGAGGGTGGGCGCTTGTAAGCCTTTTTAGAAAGCTGAGTTTGAGTGTCTTCCTAGGCATTACTGCCCATGGGCAATCTCACTGACCTCTCTGAGCCTGTCCCCTCCCTTGGTACAGGGGTATGTGCCTTGTGGCATGCTGTGCAGACTAAGTGGATACACACAAAGAGCGAGGCTTGCCATTCCCCAAAGGAGCTGGTCTTGTGCTGTGGAAGAGGCACCCTTGTGGGAACTGGTTGGCGCCTAGGGGTCCTGGGGCCTCCCCGAAGGGGCAGTCGTTGCCTCCCAAAGAAGCCACTCACTTCAGGCAAAACTGACTCCATGCTAAGGGCTGACAGTGATCAGGGCTGGGCAGGTGAAAAGGGAAAGGCAGGCTCTTCTTGCTCCAAGGGAAGATTTGTCAAATATTAACTTGATAAGAACAGCCACGGTTTACTGTGTACCTGCTGAGTGCCAGGCGCTTGGTAAAAATTCTCGTCCCCACTGCAACCAGGTGAGGTCATTATGATTCCCATTCAGCAGATCAAGAAACTGAGGCTGAGCAGTCATATGACTTGCCCATGGGCTCTCCTGGTCAACACCCTGCATTACCAGGTCTCCTGCGGAGCCATGCAAATGAGGTGTAAATCTCTAGTGGCCCCTCCTGACCCTTCCTGACCAGGAAGGCCTTGTCTATCAGGTGGATCATGTGACAGATTTGGATCCCCAAAGTGTTCTTCCTTCCCCGTTAAATGAGATTTGGGGGCCCTTGCCCCCTGCTGGGTCTTCACCTCTGTGTAGGCTAATGCTTGGGGTGTGGCCTTAACTCTCGGGATGTGGGGTGGGCTCTGGGGTGAGGAGACTGCCCGATGTTTCCTGATGCGGTCCAATGCAAGAGTTTCTGCATGCAGATGAGGACGCAGGAGGCAATGTGGCGTGGGTTTATGGGAGCCTGTTTTCCGGAATAGAGAAGCTGTATCCAGTTCATTCAGTCTAAAGAGACACTCTTTATATGGAGATTCCATCTACTTCTGTTTATATTGTTGCAACACTGTTTCTTTTATGAAATGATGTTAATACTAGTTGCTTTTTAATGTTCTAGCAGAGGAACTGACCACATGCACATGCTCAAGTCTTTTCCTGGAGCGGGAACTAAAAGTCTGGGGCCCTCTACCCCGGGTCCTACCCCCGTGGACTTGTGTGGGGTGGGAAGGCAGCTTTCCTGGGTCCAGCCTGGGGCATGCCCTCCAGAATATCTGCTCCCCGAGGGAGGGTCCCGCCTCCTCCCCAGCTCAGCAGTGCTCATTTCACAGGGGTGCGTGGACTCCTTAGGCAGGGTCGGCAGAGGCCCGGGGGTGCCTTGAGTTTTCAGGGTGCAGGGTGGGTGCGGTAGGAGGGGCGGGACTGCGGGATTTCAGGCCTTCAGAGAGTAGATAATGCCACAGTTAGAGCTCAGGGCTCGGAGTCGGAGGGAGGGGGCACCTCCTGCCCTGCGCAGGCCACTCCGAGGGACCTGGGCATCACTGCACGGTACCGCCTCCGACAATAAAATGGCCCAGGACCCTGGTAGGCCTTACCTGAGCCAGAGGCTGCAGAGCTTGGGCCCAGAAACTGGGGTTCTCAGGAGTGGGCTGGCGCCCTGCTGGGGAGCCCTGCCTGGCCTTAGGCCAGATGCCACAGAGGACGTGGCCTGGGCCTTCTGCCAGAGTCTTCTTCCAAACTGAGAAAGCTTTTAGGTGACACACGTGCTGGGGATGGCAGGCCTGGGGGTCCGTGTGGTTTGCCGGACCGTGACCTTGCGGCAATTGCCGCCCTCGGTCCCATCTCCACTGTGCTCTTTGCCCGGCCTCTTCCCTCTGCTTCCTGGATCTTACCTGCAACCACCCTGGCCCGCGGATGGGGGGGATTGGGGCCCCAGCATGGGCGGAGGGGGGCAGTTGGAGCCTGGCCGCAGTGGTGGCCTCCGGGCGCTGAGAGCCATCTGTGGTGCCTTGCGGGTGGACATTTGTGCCCCCCATGCTGCGTCCAAGCCTGGGGCCATACGCTGGGCCCCCGCCACCTCCGCCCCTCCGCAGGGCCCTGAGCTGCAGCCGACTCCGCCTCTGCAGTCCCAGGGCCGCAGCGACTCTGGGCTGCGCCCCATAGGCTGGAGTGAGTGGGCGGCTGCCAGCAGCAGCGCCACAGGGCTGTAGGGAGGGACGCATGGCAGCTGGTGCTGGGCCAGCGCTCCCAGGCCTTCTGGGCCCCTGGAGCTCCCAGGGCACCTTCATAGGGATGTCCCTGCTGGCTCCCTGTTTTAGATGCTTCCACTCACACTGAACTCGCTCCCTCAGGTCGTGGTGACCTTATTTATCCTGGCTGTCGTTCCCGTTTGTGGCTTGCCTGCTATGGCACTGAGGGCACTGAGAGAGAACCTGACCCTGCCCTCGAGGAGCTCCCAGGGCCCGTCAAGGCACCCAGCGATACTGAGGCAAGGGCACTGGTGCCTGAAGAGCTTCACATCCACCCTGGGGCAATCAAGGAAGTCTCCTCAGAGGAGGCGGCACCCAAGCTGGGTTTGAAAGACACAGGATGTGTGTTGGGGGTGGGGCAAGGATGTTTCTGGGAGCCTGTTGAGGGTGGCTGGCATGTGTGTGAGTGAGAGGGTTGGGGGTGGGGCCCGAGACTGTAAGAATAGGTGGCGGGGGAGCAGGCCCTGAAGGGCTGGGAGGGACCCCAGACTCCTATACACCTCAGCCTGCTCATCTTTCTTCCTCACGGTGTTGCCTGAGCCATATGTCTGTCTTCCAGTCTGGGCTTAGCCGAGAACCCCATGTCTCACTGTCCAGGGCCCAGGGGGCCCCTGGCTTTGAGGAAAAGGAGGCCCAGCGTGAGAGGGTGAGTCCTGCGTCCCTTGAGGGAATGGCCTCAGGCTTGGACGGCTTGGGACCAGGTGTGCCCGGGGAAGACACAAGGGGGTGTGGGGCAGGGCTGCCCTCCTGGGGTCCACCCTGTCAGGGCTGGGGTCACAGGCGCTAGGTGACATCTGTTCCCCCAGGCTTTCTGGAAAGGGCACAACATCTTATACTCTCTGCTTCACGTGTGTACCTGCTTCTGGGTTTTGGGTCCCCAAGGTGGCACTGAGGGGGACTGATACCCCTAGGCCTAGAGAGCTTAACAGCCAGGAGGGGCTGTCAGGGCATCAGTTCACCCCTGGTCCAGGCAGTCCTGTGCTCTGCCCTTTGTGGCCAGGCCAGGGTCGGATGGCCATGTGGGGGTCCCCTCGGAGTAGGAGAGGGTCCTCAGAGGGGGAGGGTCCTCAAGGGAGGAGGGGTCCTGCCAGAGGGTGGGGTCCCCTGGCTGTGAGCACAGACTGCCGGGTGAGGAGTGGACAAAGGAACAGTACTACTGTATGGGTGGAGGCTAAGGGGCAGTGCTGGTGGGTTTCTGCTCAGGCCTGTGGCTTGAGGGGCTCCCAGAGGCTGTGCAGCCGGAAGGGGGATTGGGTAACGGGAGAGCCTTTGTCAGACTGGCCCCTTTTCCAACAGCTGCTGCTACTTTCTTTGGACCCTTTGCTCAGCTCAGCCTCTCCCCAGGACTGTGACCAACACGCCCGAGTCCTGGACGAGTCTGGCCCCCCCCACTGGGCACCAGGGACGGGGCAGGCACAGGAGACTTGGTCCAGAAGCAACCCCTCAAGGGGACCCTACTCCCCACCCTCGCCCACCATAGAGCTGCTGTTTCTCTACTCTGAGGGGGCATCCACTTTCCCAGGACATGATACTGCCTTGGGTTTAGATATAGATGGTGGGTGATACAGGTGCTCCCCGGGGCCCGGGGCACTGGCGGCTGGGCGAGGGCAGAGACTGAGCTGGGGTTAAGAGGTGTGTGCGGGAGGAAGACAGGCCCTAACAGGAGAATGGAGTGTGGCCCCAGTGACCGCTTGCCTACTCTGTGGTCCTGGGCAGATTGTGGCCTCTCTGCACCCCCATTTCCTCCTCTGTGAATGGGATCAAGAGTTCCTGCTGTACAGGCTTGTGTAGAGGGTCCAGGAGGAAGTGAATGTAGTCAGTGCCTGGTCCCCGGGGGAGGGGGGGCTGACACATGGGTATTTTCCCAGGGAGCACCTTGGGGAAGCACCTGAGAACCCACACGTATGGACCATGCTGGCTTCTGTGTATTGAGCTGTTCTGCTTATAACAGGATTCTTGAAATGGAACTGCGGTGTACCTTTTCCCCCTCTTTTTTCCTGTATTGGCTGAAAAAGCTAAACTGGGAGGTGGTGGTATCACCTCCTCAAGGAGGGAAGTCAGAGCTCCCTGAGCCACAGCCAGATTGAATGAGGTGGAGGGGAGGGTGAATGGCTCCAGGTGGGCTGTGCTTTCAAGGACCAGGTGAGGGGGCGTAGCTGGGCTCAGAGGGGAGGGCTTGCCCATCATTCATTCATTCAATGAAGGAGTCTGATGTGCAACGGAAGACCACAGGCTTTAGAGACTTGGGCTGAGCCCTGGCTCGGCCTCCAAGCCTCAGTGAGCCCACCTGGGAAGGGACAAGCATGAGACTTTCCTCTCCGTGAGGCAAGGTGAACCCGGGGACTCCTGTCAGTGCTAGCAGCAGAGCTGTGTCCCTGCTGGCTCCAGCTGGGTCTAGAGAGTTTAGGAGGGGAGGACGGTGTTCCTGTCTCTGTGGAATTTAGTGGTCTATGAGGAACCCCCACACCCGCCATTTTTCATTTTATTTGTTGTCTTGTTGACCTGGGTGGTAGGCAACTGGGACTGGATTATGGTTCCATTCGGCAGGTGAGAACACTGAGGCTCAGAGAAACTCTGGGATTTCCTCCCTCTCGTTCATCAGACTTGGCCCCAGGTTGGTCTTCCCCAGGTGCTGCCACCCCCATCCCTAAAGCCAGGGCTAGGGTGAGACCGTTGAAGTGCCCATGTGCATGCCTCTGCATGGTGTGTGTGTGTGTGTGTGTGTGTGTGTGGTGGGGAAGCCAGCTCTTGTGAAGTTGCAGAACTGGCCCTTCCCTGAGTTGAGGCGTTTCCTCCTAGGCTGACATTTGCCAACCAACTTCACGAGAGAGGTGGGAACGTGGCTGCCCCAGGAATCAAGGGACCTCAGAGTCAGGTTTGGAGAGAGTGGGTCTGATCCACACTCTCCGGGGACCCCAAAGGTAGAGGGGGAGCTGGGCACAGGCACCAACGCTCCCACCTCCCATGAAGAAAGAGCTTTAGGGGTCCCTAGAGGTAGGGGAGACTTCCAGATGAGCTAATGGTGGGGAGTGCTAGCTGAGTCCTGATCTAAAATGAGAAACAAAATCCACAATTAATTGGATGCATTTGCTGAACTTGGGACAGGACCCAAATACTGTTGTTTTTCTGAAATATTAAACTAAGCCAGGGGTTTATTTGTTTGTATCCCCTTTCTCTGCCTCACGGATTTGGTCTAATGGTCTGTCCTGGCAGTGGGCTCGAATGAGCTAGAATGTCAACACCCTCCCCAGGTTGGCTGCCTCCCCCTCCTGGCTGGACGGACTGCAGGTCTGGAGGAGGCCACAGCCAAGGGGGGCCCGGGGCCCAGGGTGAGGATTTGGGGGGAGGCCCTGCTGTGGATCTGGTGGACCTGTGGGGACCTCACCCTCGTGTCTGATCCAGGCGCTGCTGGCCTAGGGCACTGCAGAAACTACCTTGAGGTGGGGCAGGAGGACTGAGTCAGCACTGTGGGGAACCCATGGGCAGCAGCGGGCAGGACCCAGCACCTGCCTCTCCACATGGTGCCTCTGCACTCATGGGTCACCCTGTCTGCTGTGCACCCCAGGAGACCTGGGGAGGGGAGGCTGCCACCCGGCTCTGCAGCTGGTACAGCACCGCTCCTGAGCAATGTGCCCTCAGCACTCCCCGAGACCTGGGGTTCTAGCTTGTGCTCTCCCTCCCCCACTTTTTTAAGAAAAAAATTTTATCTATTTATGTATTTATTTAGCACAAGTTGGGGAGAGGCGGAGAGAAAGAGAATCTCAGGCAGGCACTGCACGGTCAGCGCAGAGCCTGACACAGGGCCTGAACTCATGAACCATGAGATCATGACCTGAGCTGAAAGCTCAACCAGCTGAGCCACCCCGGTGCGTCTCCTCCCCTTTACCTGGGACTTGGGCCAGGTACTTCACCCCTCCCACTATGGTTTGCTCCTTCATAGAATGCGGTAGCCGTCTTCCCTCTACACCCAGAGTCCTGAGGGCGGAGGCTGGCCCCGTGTGGAGTCTGTGATAGTCGACACTTAATGCTAAAAGGCTTGGAGTGTGAGGCTCTAGGGCAGAAGCAGTGGGGAAGGTTTTCAAAGCCCCTTGTCTAGTGCGGCAAGGTGCAAGGCCTGGGCTCAAAGCCTCGCTGTCTTTGGGCAGGTTACTTACCCCTCAGAGCCTCACTTTTCCTATTTGTGAAGACTAACTGGAGAACAGTGTCTGCATTTCACACCAAGGATACTGACAGTTGGTGTGCCAGCTCACGGGCCCAGCTCTCCACCGGGTGGGGGTGGCTGAGGCACCTTAGGTGGGTGCGGGGTGTGCGACTCTGCCTTGGCACTCTGTGCAGGGCCTGTGGGGCTCTCCTGGCTGAGTCCAGGGCATCCCTGGCCCAGCTGTGGGGCAGGACACGGTGGGTCTGAGGGTTCTGGGGAGGAACGAAAGAGGCAATGCCTCGAGAGGGCCTCATGGGGGCAGGGTGACAAGAGGGACATCCCTTCACTTCCCACCCTTTCAGCCCTCCACTCTGATTCCTTCTCCTTGTAGGCAACAGAATCCCTTCCAGCTTTTAGAAGTTTCCAGAGCTGTAGCAAGGGATGGCCAGGGGCTCGCCAGCAGAATCTGGGGCTGAGCGTCCATCTGATGTTTCCTGTGCCCTCCTTTGGCACATTCCTGTGATTTTATTTATTTTTTTTAAAGGAATTGGTAACTCTCTTGGTGTTCAGCTTTCCCTTGGTGTCGGATCGAATTGTGTTTCTCCTGGTAATGAGGGCCCTGGAGAAGAAAGGGCAGCAGGCATGAACTCAGCAGGCAGAGGGTGAGCTGGTGTTTGCTATGATTTCTGGGGGTCTCTGCCATCCCTCCCTGTCCTCGCTGCCTCAGACCTTCTGGAGCCTTGGGTGTGAGCCTCGATGTTTGAGTGGAGGGCCATAGGCCAGACGCTTGGGGTCCCTCCTTAGTCGGTGAGATAGGGACCCCTGAGCTGATGGTCTGCCCAAGCCCTGGGAAGCTGGAGTGGACGGGCTTCTCACGCTCACCTGGTCCTCACCTCCCTCCTTTGATTATAGAGGTAGGCCACTGCCACCTGGAGCATGATGACCTGTCCAGGCCTCCGGGGGCCCGCACACCCTCCCCCTGAGCTGTCTGCTGAGCCAGTGAGCCCTCCGGCCCCTGCTCCTGCTTGCTGTGCACTGGCCTCCTGCGTCTGCTGGGGCTGGGGGAGATGCTGCCTTCCCCTTCGGTCTGCCCCTTGCCCACCCTATTTCTCTAACCGCCCCCCTCCAAAGCACAGAAAAGTAGGGTGCAAGATTATCAGAAGGAAGCCTGAAGGGGCACCTGGGTGGCTCAGGCGGTTGAATGTCTGACTCTTGACTTTGGCCTAGGTCATGATCTTGATGTTCGTTCATGCACGGAGCCTGCTTGGGATTCTCTCCCTCCCTCTCCCTCTGCCCCTCCCCTGTGCGCGCACACACACTCGCTCTCTAAATAAATAAATGAACTTGAAAAAGAAACAAAGAAGGAAGCCTAGGCATTCATTCCGCCAGGCACGTGGCACCCCTGGTCTGTTGGTGGCCCCTCTATCTTCCCCCACCCCAGGCCTCACCCTTGACTGGATTACCTGGGGGTCAGCCTGTCCTTCCCCTCCAGCCCCTTCCCAGGTCTCCTCCTGCCTCTGCTAGTGGAATGCAGTGGAACAGGCCTACCCCGCTGGGGAGCCCTCAGCCAGCCAGGCCCTAGCCCTTGACTCCTCATCTGTGAAGCTGGGGGTCCGTGGGGTGCCCTCCTGGTACCAGGGACTTGTGGACGGTTCAGGGCTGTGGCCTGGAAGCTTCCTGGCAGATAAGGGCCTGGGAGTCAGCACAGGGGCCTGGGTGAGACCCCCCCCCAATCTTCCCCTGACTGCTGGGCCACAGCTGCTTATCTGTGCTTTGGTGGCTGGACTGGGTGGGAGCTATTTAAAGGTGGTTCTGGGCATCCACTGCCTTGAATAACAAAAATATCAACAATAACCAAAATAGTAGTGATAATGTGTTTGAAAAAAATACCACTTATCTTGTCTCCTTTAGGTGTTATTTATTTATTTATTTTGTATTTATTTTTGAGAGAGAGAATGAGCGGGGGAGGTGCAGGCAGATAGTGGGGACAGAGGATCCAAAGCAGGCTCTGTGCCGACAGCAGAGAGCCCGACGTGGGACTCGAACTCACGAACCACGAGATCATGACCTCGATCATGAGTTGAAGTCGAATGCTCAGTCAACTGAGCCACCCAGGTGCCCATAGGAACTATTTAATAGCTACAATTTCACAGATGTGGACACAGAGCATTCCAATTGGTGAAATAAACAAATGGCCTGTTTGCATATTTAGGTTGACCTTCTCTGACAGGAATAGACATGTGTAAAGGGCTAAGGGCATCCACTGGGGCAAGTGAGTCTCTGTGACTCGGATGGAGTCAGGGAAGGCTGCCTGGAGGAGGTGATGTGAAATAGTAGCGATGGGCTGGTGTCATTGAGGAAGCAGGGTTTCCAGATGGAGATTTTGGGGGCCCAGGGCTGACCTTTGTGCCTTAACGCAGGTGGGTGCTGGCAGGGACTTCACCTTCCCCTCCCCCAGCCCTGGCTTTGTGCTCTGCACAAGCTGTTCCCCCACCGGGCTAAGCAAGCAGCTGATGAGGGGTCTGTGGGAGGCCGTGCCCTGGAGGGACAGATTCCACCCCTCTGTTGATGGCTAGTGTCCTGGAGCCTGGGGCTGAGAATAGCACCCACACTTGCATGGAGAGGACAGGTGGGGCAGGGTGGTGGCTCTGGGGGTGGTTGTGCTGACATCTCTGAACAGGTGGTGTGGGGTGCTGGGCCAAGGATGGGGTCGTTCCTGTCCACTGCAGGCCCCGCCCAGCATGACAGGAGACTAGCGGGTGGCCCCGTGTCACTCATGCCCTGGCTGTGAGCCTTCTCTGGCCTCCCCCTACAGGGGCTGCATCCCAGGCTCAGAGCCAGCAAAGTCAAGGTGCATCAGGGCTGCTCCTGGTGGCTGCTGGGGGTCACGAGAGGCCAGGACTCTTAGGCACCACTTGGTTTCCATGGGGCCTCCACCATTTTGCCCTCTTACCACCAGAGGGGGCCCGGGTAAGGGGGTGGCTTGCAGGGTCCCAGCAGAGCTGTGGGAGGAGTGCCTGGGCGGNGAGGGCGGGAGGGGGTGGGGACTAGGTGGCCTGAACTTTCTAGCTTGGCTGTGAGGACCCCCAGGTTAAGATTGGGGGTGGGGAGGAACAGAAAGGAAATCACCTACTCAAGCACACTTCATCCTTATTCTTCCCCTGAGAGAGAGGTCTTGGCTCCGTTTTACTGATGAGGCTCAGGGCTCAGAGAGGTGTACTCCCTGCCTAGGGTTGCACAGCCTGAACCTTCTGCCCTGAGGCCCTCCCACTGGAAGAGGTCCTGGGCACAGACAATCCTCCCTCCCTCCCTCCCCTTAGCAGCTGTCCAGAGCTGGTCCTCGGGGGCAGGAGTGANACCCTGGCCAGCTCAGCAGGGCCCTTCCGGACTCTGCCTAACCTCTTCCCCGTGCTGACGCTGGGCCCTGCTGCTTCAGCTCCCCTGTGCCCCTGTGCTCTGTTCTGGCTGTTCCCACCTCCCTACCGCAGCCCACCCTAGCTTCCTCTGGGCTTTGGGTGGCCCTACCCTGGCAGCTGGCCACAGGCTTATCTGCTGAACAGTCTGGAATTTCAGGCCCCCTGGGAGGGAGGACAGAAGGGGAGGGGAGCGCATTTTGGCCCACAGTCACCTGGGGTGAGCGCCTTCCTGTCCACCTGGAGAGATGGGTGTGGAGGAGTGGGAGACCCCCCAGGCTCCCCACCTGTGTCAGCGGCTAGGCCTCCAGCCCCTGGATGGAGGAGGGCCTCAGGGCTCTCTGCCCTCTGGCTTTTGACCAATGAGTCCAATCTCAAGGCCTTGTGGTGGGGCTGATCCAGTTCAGGACACAAAGAAGAAAACCAAACATCACTCTTGACTCTCACCCGCGTTTCGTAAAGGAAAGGGAAAATCGCCAAAAGAGGAAGGAGGTAATTTTAGAGTGACCGTCTCCCAAGCAAGGCCGTGGGCTTCCTCAGACGGGGGTCCACAGAAAACGACGAGGGGCGTTTATGGACTGGTGTCAGGGGCCAGCGGCTTCCAGAGCAGGAAGACTTGTCAAAAGAACAGCCGGCCAGGTGGGGGCAAGGCCAGGAGCTTTCTGGGATGGGGGAGGGGCGGGGTGGTGCCGCCCAGCCTGGACTGGCCAGTAGGAACTTGGAAATACTTTTCTAGTTTGTTATTGCACTGGAAAAATGGTGACAACTTTGCATTCTGCTACACATCTGTCTGTGTTGGTTATGTCACAAAAACGCTTCCGTTACCAGTGACGTCTTCGGAATGCAGCAAGGGGAGTCGTGGCAGCAGGATGAATCTTCTGTAGTGAACCTCAGGCGCTGCCTGTCCCGCTGGGCATCCGTTGAGAATTGCCAGTTGAGTCTGAGCTTTCGAAACCATCAGGTCTGGGGGCCTCTCTGAACCCCAGTTTCTTCATCTATATAATGAGACCATAGTCACCACCTCAGGATGTCCTGCTGCCCCCGAAAGCGGGTTAGGGTGGTGGGCTTCCCTCCCTCCACCTTTGCCCTGGGGTCCTGCTTTGCAGTGCAATATTCAGGGAGCTTAGAAGGAGGGGCGGTTGTGGTGCCCTTAGCCAGAGCCTCCCAGGCGCCAGGCCGGTGAGGGGAGCCCTCCGGAATGTGAGGTGGGCTGACGGCATTTGTCCCCCTGGGAGGAAGGCCGGATGTGAGATGCCTGTCCTCAGAGCCAGTCTCTCCTGCCACCACCTCGCAGCCAGCCTGGGGAAATGGCGGTGCTGGACAGCGGTGCAGAGAGACCAGCAGAAGGGACGGAGGCCCCTTGGCCAGCCTTGTCTTTTGGGAGCAGCGATGTGTGCATGCATGTGTGTGTGTGTGTGTGTGTGTGTGTGTGTTTGGGGGTAGAGACAGGGAGCTGGAGTCTAGCGGCTCCCTCTCCTCCCTGAGACCCACCTGCCTGCGGCCGGCCCATCCCTGGCCTGGAGCCCAGCTTGCCACCCTCAGCTACTGTCAGTTTCCCTTTCTCTGGTTTTCTCTCCGTCTCCCCTTCCTCATTCTGGGTTCTCCTTGCGCAGCGTGTCCTGGCCTCAGCTCTGCTCCTTGCCTGGCCCTGCGGCCTCCTGATGGTTCTCGCTGCCTTCCCATAGTGCTTGGGGGCGGCCCCGTCGGGAAGTGTGTGCACAGACACGTGGGTGGGCGTCAGCAGGTGGGTGTGTGGGTATTGGGCGTGCCTGCTGCCTGTGCGTGGGAGCCGGTGAGTGTGCACAGGGGCGCTGTGTGGGGGGCCTGGGCGCCCGGGAGCATTCCTGCCTCCTGGGGATGGAATGCTGCTCTTGGCTCTTGCCCAAGGCCAGTGTTTCAACATTTATCTTTCTTGAAAAGTCTTTGAGCCTTCGGGAAGTTGTAAGGGAAAGCCTGATGCGCGGCCAGCCTGGCCCTGAAGGAGGGCCTGGGAGCTTTACTAGCCAGGGCCACTCTGCTGTGTGTTCTGGACCTGCTTTCTGGGGCCCTGGGCTCTGCTCCCAGGCAGGAGCCTGCGTGGCTTCTCCTCCTGCGGGCCACAGCTGGGCTGGAGTGGGGCCACACTCCTTCCAAGAGAGGTCAGGCCCCTCATTTTATCCCTTTCCCCTGGGTCCCTGCCCAATGCAAAGGCATAGCAGGAGCCCTGGGGCTGCTAAGTCATCAGGAGACCACCAGGGAGGAAGCAAGGCTGCTTGCTCGGAAGGCAGAGCTGCCTGACTGCTCTGCGCGGCTGGGTGGGTGGGTCCGCAAGTCTCTCTGAGGGAGGGGCAAGCTTCGCTGGGGCTGGGTGCTGAGAACGAGAAGAGGAAGCTATTTCCTTATGGCCACGGTCAAAGCCACACCTCAGGGGTGGCACCCAGTGGAAGGACCCAGATGTAAGGAGCCCTGGGGTCTAACCTTGGCCAGGCCACAGGCCACCTCAGCGCTCTGTCCCTCGGTCTTCTTTCTCATTAAATGGGAGTGCCAGATGGCCACCATAGAAGAGGCCAAGGAGGAAGCATCCTGGGCAAGGCACTCAGCCTGCAGCTCAGCGCTGGGAAGGGTTCAGCAAGGCTTGGGGGTGGGGGGGTGGTCCTTGGCCAGACTCACCTGCTGGAGGAGCCCATTGGGGCTGATGTGCAACCCCAGCACATCAGTCACTGGCTAGAGTAGGCCCATGGGCGGTGTGGCCTTGGCTGGAGCGCGGTGATGGGTCTAGAGGTCTGGTTCATCTGCCACCACAGCTGAGACCTGAGCCACACTTGTTCACGGCCACCACAAAGCCACAGGGTCCTGGCTGGCCGGCCAAATTACTTAATGTCTCAGCCTTACTTTTCTTATCTCTAAATTGGGGGTAAGAGTATGTAGTCAGGATATGGCCTAGAGGTTAAATGAGATACTCCTCAATAGCAAGGAACACACCTCCCCCTGAAGACAGCGAGAGCTCCTTGCAGGAATGGTTCAGCCTAGGGGCATATGCAGTGTGGCAGTGGGTCCCGGACTTGGGGGCCTGCCTCTGTCCTGTCCTTCTGTGCCCTCACTTGGGTGCTGCCGGGGTCCTGCCCAGAGCCTGGGTCACTGGGGGCGGGTCTGAGACCAGGGTGGGAACAGGCTCGGGCCGCTAGTGTCAGAGCCTGTCGCAGGGGTTGAGGGACCTGCAGCATTGGAGTGGGAGAACAGAAGGCCAGCTGTGCAGCTCCCTAGCCCGGCCCACCCCAGCTGTGTGTGGGAGAAAGGGTGGAGAGGGAGGCACTCAGGGCCAAGGGACGAGAGAAAGCCCCGGGGTGTCGGGGTGGGGAAGGGCGTGTGAGTCAGAAACACAGAGGCCCACAGTGGGGTGGGCAGAATATGCCAAATTGGCAGGTCTTCCCTGGAGGAGGGGCGGCCCTGGCCTTTCCCCCCATTGAGGTGTCTGAGCCTCAGGATGGAGCCCAGCTGTGTGTGCTGAGTGCCCTGTGGGAAAGGCTGGCCTCCTACCTGCCTGCCCCTCTGCCTGTCTGTTGGCCTGTCCTGCCTGTCTGGGAGCCTCTGTATGAGGTGCAAAAACCGGCATCCTGTCACTGTGGTTCCCTGACCGCGAGCTCCCCTGGGAGGAAGCAGTGAGGTGGCAGCGAGGGCCCAGCCCCCCGGTGCAGCTCACTTCTCCACCGACCGGACAGAGGCGTTGGTGCCGGGAGATGATGAGGAAGGTGAATGGGGTCTCGGCGGCTGGGGGGGTCGGTTCCTGCAGGGAGCTGGATGAGCCCCCTGATACCTCTCATGTTGTGGGTGTGTGTGATGGACGTGCTGGGCGAAGTGCGGGCGGGTCCCCGTCTCAGCCAGCTGTGTGACACGCCGCTGCAGCAGTCATCACAAGGCTGCCATGGCTGCTGCAGGAGCCCTGGCTTTCCTGCCTGGCCCAGAGGCTGGGCCCCGGGGCTGACTGGGGACACCGGCCGGCCTCCCTCGGGCTTCCCTCCCGGGGCCCTGGACGTGGCTCTGCTCCCCAGCCTTGGGTTCTAAAAAGCACTTACTCCTGCCCTGGGCCGTGCCATTCAGATGTGAGCATGTGTCCCCTCAGTGCAGGGGAAGCCAGCCCCTCTCTGGAGGAAGGAGGCCTTAGAGCCACCTCCCCCCGCCCGCCCCACCCCACAGGGGGGTGTCTCAGGGCTCCAAGCAGGGCCACCCAGGGTAGCCCCGGGGGTGAGCACCTGCAGACCTCACATCCACACCGTGTCTGCTGGGCTGGAGTGGCTGGTGCTGGGTGAGGTCTACTGGGTGCTGCTCCGCAGTTTCGGAGGTTAGGAGCAGCAGGGCGGCTCAGAGCTTACTCCTGGCTGTCGTGTCCTGGCTTATCTGCACTCGCCTGCCCTCTGTCACGTGGAGGTGAAGACACTTACCTATAGGAGGGTGCGCCTGGTATCTGTAAAGATTTACTTTACTGGCGCTCAGTGAGCAATGAGTGATAAACTGCTCCTAGTGCAAACAAGCCTGGCCCTGGGGGGACCTTCCTTTTCCTCTGGGTTTGGTGGTCACACAACACAGCTGTGTAGAGGCACACATGCCTGTCCCCAGGGGGCCGTTTGCTGACTGGGAGGAGGAGAGCTGAAGGTCTGTCAGGACTCCCCATTTCGGGCCGTGGGAGCCGGATGCTCTGGGCTGTGAGGGGCTGAGGAAGGGGCCCTCCTTCCTCCGAAGCTCACCAAGCTCTGGTGAGCCTCCTGCCCTGCGCAGGGAGGGGCTGCCGGCCCCGGTTCACAGCGCAGGCTCGGTGAGGCTGAACCGTGGATGTTGTCAGAAGGAGGTTTGTCCTCTCCACCCTGCCCTGGACTGTCCCTCCTGAGGACGGCAGCTCCACTGCTCTGGGCAGGCTGAGGGTGTGTTGAGAAGCAGGAGGGGCACTGATCTGAAGCTCTCCCACCTGCTGAGCTGTCCTCACTCCCTCCCCCGGGCAAGCACCAAGATGTGCCAGGGTCTGTGCGCCTGTCGTCCTCTGCCCCAGCATGAGAAGGGCTTGTGTTTATCACAGAGGGAGACACGTGTGACAAGTGCCCGAGTGTGTCACTGGTGTGTCTGGGGCTCTCCCCCTGCAGAACCCTGGACAGACCATGGGAATCTTGCCTCTCTCCCCACCTCCCGCTCATCCCAGAAGACCATCTTGGTTGTCCTGCATTCTCTGGGCCCCCGGGGCCAGGCCCCTCTGGATGTCCAGAGTTCCCCTGCCGCTGTCAGTGGTCTGTGTGTGCGCGGGGCACCAGGTGGCCCCACTAACCAACCGCGTACTGAGTGGGCAGAGCACCTGTGTCCTTAAGGCCTGAGGCCTTGGCTATGGCTTGCCTCTTGGTGAGTAGAGGGCCGGGTGTGTGCGTGTGTGTCCTAGGTGAAGGCACGGGTGGCGACTGGAGAGGGCAGCCTCGAGGCCTTCCCCGGGGATGCGGACAGATTGCAGCATGGCCGAACAGCTGCTAGGTGATGGGGAGCAGAGCGGGTGGGTCATGGTCTGGGCTCACAAAGGCCTCTTGACCAGCAGCTGGGCCATGGAAGGAGTCCAGTTACAGAAGCTGGAGAAAAGGAACCTGGTAGTGGGGAAGCTGTGGGATTTTAACAGACAAATTTATCTTCGTCCTTGCTCCGAGGTGGGCAGGGCCTAGCCTGCTTTTCCCTTTAGTAGCCACACCAGCAGCACCTTGAGAGCGGGAACCCAGCTGTGCCACCTATAAAATGGGGTAGGTACAGTGGGGATTAATGAGGCCGAGAGCAGCATGCGCCTCACCGGGCGTTCTCCTGAGCCTCAGCCTGTGGACGTGCCGTACTGACCATAGGTGTGGAGAGGTTAGGCAGTTAGCCGAGGCCATGTGGAGCCAGACCAGCCTACCTTCCCAAGCTGGTCATTCCCCTGCATACGGGCTCTTCAGGCTTGGAACCCCTGGAGTGGGCCCAGATTGTCCAAGACCAGCCCTTAGGTTACGCGAGTGCCAATTCTAACCCGAATTCTAACGTTGACCCTTCACGGTCAGCTTTCCGTCCCTGTGTCAGGTTGAGTACTTTCTATACACAGCCCTCCCATTTTGCCTAAGAGGATACTTAGCCTGAGAGATGGGATGTTTTTGTTGAAGGTCATGGCTTAGATTAGCCAGCAGCCACCAAGAACAAGCTGTGTCTGTCCTGTTCTCAGTCAGCCCTTTGCAGGAGCTGGGGACGCACAAGAGGCTGGACACCATCTCCAACCTCAGGCTGCTTGTGTGGCCCAGTGTCTCCGACCTCAGGCTGCTTGTCTGGCCAGGGCAGAGAGCCAGAGGCAGACACTGGGCACCTCCCACAGCAGTGAGGAGAGTAGGTCCCAGCCGTTAAGTGGTACAGAGTGGTGTTGGGGGGAGAGCGGGCAGGGACGCCTTCATGGAGGAGGTAGCGTATGAGCAGCGTTTTGACGGGTGGATAGGAGTTCACTGTGTGTGCACGCATGCCCACACATGTATGTTCGGTGCGTGTGCACCTGAATTCTGTCTGGCTTCTTGGGAAGCTCTCAGTCTGCACCGGGCATGGGGGTTGCCTGGTGTTAGGCCTGGCCCCCAATCGCGTGAAGGCTGCTCGGAAGGCCTTGTAGGAGATTGCTGTCGAGTATGCCAGGTACAGAGATAAATTTTACAGATAGGAGCCTTAAGGTGGGTGCTGCCATTCTCTTGATTTATCAGACAAGGCGCTTGAGGCTCAGAGAGAAAGTGCCTTTTCTGATGGGTCTTCTCACTGCCTGGCGTAGCTCGCTGTGGCTGGCCGCTCTCAAGGCTGTCTGGGTGGAGCACATAGCCAGCTGTGCGTGCATGTGCAGGCCTGGGGGCTAGGAGACCTCGGGCTCTGGTGGCACAGTGGGCACCAGGGACTTGTGCTGACTGAGTACATCTCCTCGGGGAGAAGGGAGGCAGGGGGTGGACAGGGCCACCTTCCCAGTCTTCCGGCCTTGAGGGCCGACCAGGCCTGGACCCTGCTTCCCGGGAGCCTCTTCCTCACCTTTGTGGCTGCTGTCGGCTTCTAGAAGTTCTTTCCCACCTAGTGTTCCATTTCTGTCTTTGGAGGTGGCGGGGCCAAGGGGCCAGCGTCTGATAGCGGGGTGAGTCACCTACTCCAGTTCCATGCAGAGCGGGCCAGGTGCCTCCACAGCTCCACCCCGTTTCCACGGGACCAGCTGGGTGCTGCTGCCAAAGGGGAGGAGTGGGGGAGCCCGTGGATGGCGGGAAATGCCCATTTTCTTGCTCAGGGTGGTTTTGTTTTGCCTTTTTCCTCTCCCCTCGACATTAGCCCGCAGCTGTGCTTGCCTGAGATACCGCGTTCTGACCGCTGTAGCACAGGCTGTCAGTGGGCCGCTGTCCCATGCGCACACTGCCCCTGTGCTGCCCATGTCCTCCCTCATCGTCCGCTGTGACTTCTGGTCACCCTGAGCTATTTGGAAGTTCCTGGTAATGTACCACATCTCTCTGCTCTCCTTGCTTGGCTGCAAGTTCATCCCTGCCGGCTAAGCTGCCCCTTCCCCCAGGAAGTCTTCCCTGATTGCCCAGGCTGCATGGGATCCCTACTCTGGGCTCCCACAGCCCCAGGTGCTTCCCTCTGTCTGGCTGCATCCATGTCTGATTGATGTCTGCTGCCCCAGCAGAGAAGCCCACGGCAGGCACTTGACGAGACGGCTGAATGTGCTCCATGCTGAGAGTCAGTCTGAGAGCCCATGGACCTCGCCATGGCCCCAGAGCCAGCCAGACAGGGGGCAACACCGCTGAGAAGGGCCCGGACTCTGTTCAGGGACAGGGTCTCCCTTGGTTTGGGCAGCCTTTTCCCCCCTCTACCTGCCACGCCCACCCACCGCCACCTTTCCTTCCCATGCTTGTCAGGCTGTGGCTACTGCCTGTACCGAATGTCTCAGTGTCCTCCTGCTTCCCATGGGGGTGCCAGAAGCGGGGGTCTCTGCCTCCCTCTCTCGCTGTAAACCCACCCCGTCTCTACCACAGTTTCCCCTTTCTGCCTCCATCCCTCATCTTTCTCGTTCAGGCCCTCTCCTCTCCTGCTGCCTTCACCCCTCCCGGCCTCCACCCCCTTCCCTCTCTCATCAGACTTCCTCTCTGACTCCTGATCCGGCTCCTTCTCTTTTAGGTCTTTCCTCCTCTTCTGGCTTCAGGTCTCCCTGCCCTTACCCATCCGTCTCTGCTCCCCCCACACAGCTGAGAAGGCACAGTGTGACTCACCCGGGGACAGTCCACTTCTGGGACATCTAGCTGGGAGGAGAGTGGGTGGCTGTGAGCCCGTGTGTGTGTGTGTGTGTGTATTTTTGTGTGTTAGTGTGTGTGGGCCCGGTGTGGCCTGCTGGGCTGTAGAGGAGGGAGCAGGGTGGCTGGCACAGGTCACTTCTGAAAATCTAGTCAGCTTGAGACACCAGGAGTCTGACCTAAGCCACCCTTTGCTGCCCTCCTTGTCCTGGGGTGTCACCTCCCACTCGGGGCTGTTCCGCCTTTGGAGCTCCCCTCCTCCTGGTTTCAGCCCCTGCAGCAAACCTGACCTGAGCTCCTCCTCTTGGCCAATGGGCGAGCCCTGGATGGAGGACGGGGAGGTCTCAGGACTGGATGGACTCAGGGCTGCCTTTCGGGCTCACGGCAGCCATGAGGCCTTCTGAGGGTCCTAGTGCCCTGGGCTGGGTGATGCTGGCCACGGGCCTCCAGGACCCTGGTGGGGGTGGGGAGCATCTGTGGTGTTGGCGATCAGGCACTCTGGGTTTGACAGTCGCTTTCTCAATGTAATGCTTCCTTCTCTCTCGGCCTTGGCAGGTTCTCCAGAAACTAGGGAAGGCAGATGAGACGAAGGATGAGCAGTTTGAACAGTGTGTCCAGAATTTCAACAAACAGCTGGTGAGTGTGGGTGGTCTTTGGCCTCGGAGCTTGTGCAAAATGGAATTGTGGCTGCCAGGTAGGAAATGTCAAGAGCTGAATTTATGGAGTAAGAGAACGGGAAGCAGGGGACAGAGGTGAGGTTACAGAAGACTTCCTGGAGGAGGGAGCAGTGGTTCTGGGCATGGACCATGGGGAAGATTGGAGGCCTGGGGGGTGGGCGTGGAATTTGGATGGGAGCAGGCAGTGGGTTTTGGCCAGACTCTAGAAACCCTTGAATGTCAAGGCAAGGAGCTAAAGAAGCCTCCTGGGAGGAGAGTGGTATTGGAGAGTTTGCTATGGGAGCAGAGCAGACAGGATCTGATCTGAGCAGCTGCTGGACGTGGCCCGTGTGTGCCTCCCAGCATCCTTATAAGCTTTCCGGTATCATTGTTCCCTTTTTATAGATGAAACAGTCAGGGCTCAGAGAAGCTGGGTACTTTGTCCAAGGCCATCTTGTTTTGGGAGTGTATTTAGATCCACACTTGTTTGATCCCAAAGATTGCAGTGGCACGATTATCAAGTCCCTTTGCATAGGTCAGAGACCAGTGACAGAGGGGATTAATCACACTGGTAGCCTGGGGGCAGTGGTTCAATACCAGGGAGGACTTCCTGTACCTTCTTGACTGAAGGACCCTGAATGCCTCAACTGGGACGTCCCTGAAACCTTTTTCCTTACATACATCTGCTAAGTCTAGAATAAGTCACTTCTGCAGCTGTGTCTGAGGGCATAGAAGCCAGGAATGAGATGACCTTGGTGATTATCCCCTCCCTGGGAAGGGCCAAGGTCATGGGAAGGGAGGGAGAGCTAGGCCATGGCCCTATGGCTTCTGCAGTTCATGCTCTGAGTGACAGATGGGAATGGAGGCCAGGAGACGCCACTAGGAATGAGAATGGGGGTGGGGTCAGGGTCTAAGCGGCACTAGGAAAGGGGCCAGATAGGCCCAGACCAGTCCTCTTCCTCCTCCTTGTCCATGTCTGAGGCCCCTGAAAGCACTGAAGCTGCCCACCAATGCCTCTGCAGCTGGGATGCAACCTGGGCGGGGGTGTTTTCTTTGGAGAACCTTGACAGGTCACTGGCTGGGGGCTGGGGGCTGGGGAGCATGCTGGGAGACGGCTGGGGTGACGGCGGGGGGGAGAAGGAGCATACTGGGAGGGTTAAGGAGCAGCTGGGAGAAGGTCAGAAAGAAGCTGGGAGAGGGCCAGGGAACATGTGGGGATAGGGGGTGGAGGCATGCTGGGTCAGAGTGGGGGGCATGCAGGGAGAGTCCCAGGGAGGATGCTGGGAGTGGGCCGGGGTCATGCTGGGAGAGAGTAGGGGGCATGCTGGGAGAGGGGCAGGGGC
>NW_027530500.1:2025342-2036104 GCF_008692635.1 Crocuta crocuta
ATGCAGGGGGCAGGGCTGGGGGATGCTGGGGGAGGCTGGGGGAAGGCCTGGAGGCATGTTGGGAGAGAGTAGGGGGCATGCTGGGAAAGGGCCAGGGGGCATGATAAGGATGGGCTGCTGTGGGGGGCAGGGCTGAGTCTACTGCCTCTGTGGCCCTGCATGAGCCTCTGCTCCTTGGGCCTCAGTTGTCTCACCTGCAAAATGGCGGCTTGGATAAGAAACCTGACGTCTTTGCTTCTGATGCTGTCTCCTGAAACCTCCCGGGGTCTGTGCCCTACTCAGCTGGCTTCCTCAGGCTGCAGGATGTTCTGAAAGTCTTTTAGGGAATCACTAGAGTGCCTACTATAGACTAGGTACTGCTGGGGTTTCAGACATTAACCTTGCCTTCTTGAGGCAGACGCTGATATTTCCCATTTTATAGATGGGTACTTGGAGCTCTAAGTGACTCTGCCAAGGACACACAGTGGTCTGGTGTCCAGATCTGCCCACTCTCAGGCACCCCTGCTGGAGCTGAGCCCCAGTCCTGAGGACACCTGTCTGGGCTAGGGAGAGAGATTAGGCGGCTCCTGAGCTGGACGGGGTGGGAGGGGGGTGACCTGAGCTGGGTGGGGGGTGACTGAGCTGGGGAGGGTGACTGAGCTGGGGGGTCGACTGAGCTGGGTCGGGGTTGACCTGCGCTGGGGAGGGTGACCTGAGCTGGGCAGAGGGTGACCTGACCTGAGAGGGTGACTGAGCTGGGTGGGGGTGACGGGGCTGCCTCAGAGCAGGCTGGGCTGTTCGGTGGAAGGTGAAGAAAGCACAGGTTTGGGAGCTGAGTTTCCCTGTGGTCTGGCCCCAGTGCTGTGACCACAGCGTTGCTCTCCACCTTCGTCCCTCAGTCACCCCCTCTGGGCCCCAGCTCTGGACAGAGAGTCACTCAGTGATCCTTGGGCACAGGGGCCAGGCAGCGAGGCCAGGGCTAAAGATAGCCAGTGCGGGTGGTGGACACAGAATGGTCACTTGAGCTGGGCTCTGTCTGTCCTCAGATTGGGTAGGGTGGCTGGCATGTCAGAGGGGGAGGATGTGAGGCTTCATTTGAAGCTTGGGGTGACGCTCTCTTGGAGTTGAAGGCAGCTATGCAGTTCTGGATTTGATTGGGGCGTGGGGGTAGCCAGGGCCCTGGGCCTGGGTGACCCTGGGAAAGGCAGGTGGAAGTGGAGTGTGGAAGGTCTCCTGCTGTGTACCTGTGAAGAGCAAGCACAGCGGGCCCAGAGCCAGTCGGGGGCTAGGGTGACAGGAATATGGTTCTCAAGGAAGCAAATCTCCTCCTCCCTCCCCCCGCCCCCCCCATGAGTGCCCTAGGTGAGGGTGTAGGTCACCCAGCTGTCCCAGGGGCACGTTTCAGAGCGCCTCCTGGCCCCACTTGGTGGCAGTCTTGGCACTTCTGCCCTCTGTCTCTGCACTGGGAAAACCCAAGGGCCCACTCACATCCTTGCCTACTGTCCCGCAGCTCAGGTCCAACTCAGGCCTTCCTGGAAGCCATCCTGGGTCCGCCTGGTGGGCCAAGCGCTTCCTCAGGGGCCACCTGTAGCTTGCACCCCAGGGCTCATTTGTACTATTTGCTTCTCTGTCGCTGAGATGGCGCAGGTCAGATTCCTTCTTGATCTTAGGGCCTGCTCGGTTCAAAGAGGGTGTCCCTGGCGATTGGGTGAGGACCCTCTGGAACTGAAGGCAGAGAAGCAAGAGTCAAAGGGGCCGGAGGGGGTTCCATGCTGTCGGGGCTGGTGTCAGAGAGGGCAGGAAGCACCCATTGCAGGGAGGTAGAGCAGGGATGTGGGGAGTGGCCAAGCCACCCGTGGAACTACCCTGGGTTTTCGTATGGGGCTGTGGGTCCTTCTAGATTCCTCTGAGTCCAGAGCCAGGAGGGCAGGCTGAAGGGCTGTGCTCCAAGCCTTATGCTTCCCTCGGCTGCTCTGCGAGGGGTGTTAGAGCCCTGGGAACCTCCAGAGAGTCCTTTCTCGGTGCCCTGTAGGGGGGCCATAGAGCCAGCTTGGGAGCAAACACACAGGTTCTGTGTCGGCCTGCCTGGGCGCTGGGCTTGGCAGGCAGCTGTGTGGCCGAGGGCTGTGTCTGACCCTGGGGGGCAGACTGGGGGAGGGCTGCCTCTGACCCCGGGACTGACTGGGGGGCGTGGCTCCGGGGCCCAGCTGCGGTTGGCACGTGCGAGGCAGGCTCTGGCGGGCCCCTTGCACATCTGTGCCCAGTGTGCCTGCTCACAGCGAGGCCCTTGTTTGGGGGACACAAGGAGCCCTGGTACGGCCTGAGGCCCGGGTAAGCGCAGCAGCCCACCCCACAGAGACCCCTTCCTCGGGGTGCAGTGTAGGAACAGTGGGGAGGGGAGTGGGATGACCGAGCTTGGCAGGAAGAGGAGCTGAGCCTGGAAGATTCTGCAGGATCAGATGACCAATAGAATCACATCATGAGCACACTTGAATCGTCACCTCAGCCACCAAAGCATCAAGAATGGGGATGGCCCTTCGTCATTCCCGGTCCCACACGGGCGCATCTGATCCGAGATGGAACTCCAGACAGCTTTGGATCCAGTGCTCTGTACCGGCCTCTCGTTTCTTCCTTTAATCTCTAACCAACAAGTCTCCAACTTTTACGTTCCTCAGAGTTAGGTGTGGCCACAGTTCGACAGGCTACTTTGGGGGGACTGGAGGACTTTTGGGGAGGGGTTCCCCCCAACTGTACATTGCATGCACTGACCTGAAGCCTCCCTGCACCACACCTCTGCTGTCTTCTGGAAGCATTCGCTGTACTACACAGGCAGCTGCAAGTGGCGTTGGAGGGTGCAGGCTGCGGGGGGCTCCCACCCACCCCACCAGGCTGTGAACACTGGGGGAGCCGCTGAGCCACTCAGCTTCTCCAGTCCTCAGCCAGGAAGATGGCCCAGGGGGAGAAGCGGCTGGTGCGCCATGCCCTGAGGACACCAGGGAGGAAGAGTGGGCCCCAGCCAGGAGGAGGGAGGGCCTGCTTGGGAGGGGCAGGGCAGGAGAGGTTTGAGGGTGCCTGGGGTGAGCCTGGGAGGTTGGCTGTGTCCCTGCTTGCCCTTAGCTGGAGTCAAGACCACCTTCCATCTGCAGAAGCCCCAGGCTGGCCAGGAGGGTGGGCTGCGGCTGGTGCCGGTCCGCATCTCTCTCACCCCCCACCAAGGCAAGGGGACCCAGGGGTGTTGCTGCTGTGCAAGCAGGGAGGGCAGGGAGGTGTGAGGAGGGTGCTCTTCCCCGTTCCAGAGGCCCTGCCCTCCTCATGCCCCGCTTCCCCTCTGCCCCAGGTCACCACCCTCAGCATAGAGCTGAGCCTTTAAGTCTGGGCGCCTGGCCTGGCCCACTTAGGCTTGTGGTCTGCAGGGGGCGGGGGGTCATTCACCCCCAGCTGACAGAAGAGGAGACTGAGGCTCAGAGAGTTTCGGTAACTTCCTTGAGGCTACACGCCTACTAAGGGCCGGACTTGGGTCTTCATAGCGCCAACGCCTATGCGCACGCTCCCACTTTACACACGGCCTCAGGAGACTTGCACATCTTGCTGTCCATCACCTGTTGCCTCAGCCTGTTGGCCCCCTCTCTCCCCTGGCACTCAGCTCTCCCGCTCCTGCCTCGTGTGGTATTGATAATCCACAGGGACTGTGGGCTCTGTCTGTGGGGCCACCCCTGTGCTGGCTTTGCTGTCTCCGGGAGCCCCTGGGCTGCCTCCCCAGCTCAGGGTCTTCACCGCCTGGCCCGGCCTTCGGGCCAGGCTTTTCTTCCTACATACTACACCCTCCCTCTTGGCTGGGCCAGTGTCCTGAGATTCCCACCCTTCTCTGAAGCCTGGCTAAGCCATTCCCTTCCACCTTCCACAGCCTACCTACCCACCCACCTCCAGCGCCACGCTCTGTCCCTGCACAGCGCACTGGGAGCCTGCTGGCGTGGGCTTTCAGGACAAGGTGCTGGGTGTCCCACTCCTGTGCTCTGTGCTCACTGGTCACCTGGCCCACGCCTGGTGGGTGTGTGCACTGTGCTGTGTGTGTCATTCAGCCTGTGCCCCAGTGTCTTAGTCAAGGTGGAGGGCGATTCTATTTCCCTGCCTTCCTTACAGGGCTGCTAAGAGTGCCTGGAAGAGACAGGTGCCAGCAAACTCAGGACGCCTTCCCAGGGGCACAGGGCTCCTGGGGCAGGGATGGTGCTGAGGAACGCTGGATGCCCAGGACGCATCTGTGGCCAGAGAGGCAATAGCCGCTGTGCTCCAAGGGGTCAGGAGCAGCCTGCATCTGTCCACAGGGGGTGCAGGAACGCCAGGGGCAGGCACAGGGTGTGCCCTAGGCCCTCATGCTGCCCTCATCATTCTCTTTGCAGACTGAGGGCACTCGACTGCAGAAGGATCTCCGGACCTACCTGGCCTCAGTCAAAGGTAAGGGGCAGGTGGGGCTCCTGGGTAGGTGGGCTTCATGGGACACTGAGGGACCTTTGCCGAGTGATGCTGATGGGTGCAGTGCTGGGAAGGGGAGCAGGGTTTGTGGTGGAGGGATGAGGGCTGGCAGTCGGGACCCCCATACCTCCTGGGCCTTTGGGGGTCTGGGCAAGGGTGACCCGCGGCCCTGGCTGCAGCATGGCCCTTCTGCCCCACAGCCATGCACGAGGCCTCCAAGAAACTAAACGAATGTCTGCAGGAGGTGTACGAGCCCGAATGGCCCGGCAGGGATGAAGCAAACAAGATAGCTGAGGTGAGCGGGAGGCAGGTGGCCGCAGTCCTTCCCCGAGGGCCCTCCTCAGCTCCCCTCTCAGCCTGCCTTGCCCTCTGGGACACGCCTTTCTGGTTTTCAGGAGGCACATGCTGTGTGCCCTTGGGCAAGTCCACCTCTGCTCCCTGGCCCTGGGCTTCTCTGCTCCTTATGGTTGCCCCACAAGAGGCTATAGGGCAGGAGTTATTATATAGTACCCCCATCTTATACCCGAGGAAGCTGAGCTTCTGAGAAGCTTCTGAGCTGCGAAGTGAGGGGCTAAAGCTGACCCCAGGTCTCTGGGAGGAGAGGGATGGGGGCTGGGTATGGACCAGCTCCCCTGGCGCTGTGCTCAGGAGCTCTCACGTCCTTCAGAACAACGACCTCCTCTGGCTGGATTACCACCAGAAGCTGGTGGACCAGGCGCTGCTGACCATGGACACATACCTGGGCCAGTTCCCTGACATCAAGGTGAGAGGCCCTCTGTGTAGACCTGGTACACAGATCTGGTAGGCTGGGCGGGGGAGCAGGAGGGGGCGCAGAGGGATGGGGGGAAAGCTCAAGCACTGAGGTGACTGTGCCCTGAAGGCAGGCATCTCCTTCACCCAGCAATTCATCCCTCCAGGGCTGCTCCCTCTGAGGTCAGCCCACCAGCCCCCAGACCTGGGCCCTTCTGAGCTGAGGGCTTTGGGGGCCCAGTACCTTTGCATCTCTGGGCTATGGGAAGAGACCCCGTGGTGCATGTGTGTGTGTGTGGCCGTGTCCCTGTGCAGTGACTATAGGGTCGTATAAGATATATTAAGGGGGTGTGAGGCCTGGGCCTGTGTTATAGGCTATAGGGTCACTGTGTTAGGCTATGTGTGCTTAGAAGGGAATGTGTGCATAGTTATGTGTGTTCCCTTTTCTCTGGGTGTATTTGTATTATATTGTGTGTCCAGAGAGCCAGCCCCCAGGTACTGGGAGTGGTCAGTATACCAGGGTCTCAGGCCAGTGGACCCAGGTGCTTCAGACATGAAGGCAGAGGTGTTTGGCCCAGTCCCCTGGGGGTCAGGCCCCATGCTGGCCCCCATGGCCACCCAGTGCAGATGCCTCAGGCTCCTGAAGGTGCCTAATGAAGAGTATGGAAGGGAGGCTGATGGTGTTGGCCTGGGAGAAGAGAAGCAGGGGTCCGGGGGGTGTCTTCAAGGAGCTGAGGGCCAGGCCAGGGAAGAGGCTTGTCCCCCTCAGTAGCGGCTGGCGGGCACTGACAAAAATAGGTGGATATTGAGCACATGGTCTGGCCTCTGTGTGAGAAAGGACCCCAGAGGGCAAGGACTGCCTTGAAGGGGTGCGCTCTTTGTCACCAGAAATGCTGGAGGGAATGTTTCCAGCGTGCATGAGATGCCCTCCTTGAGCCCAGGGTCGACTGCCCTGTGCCCTCCGTCTCCCCCCAGTTTCTTTGGGCCCAGCCTGGGCAGGGTCTCAGCACGGGTGAGGCCCTCTCAGCACCGCTCCCCGACCCCGTCTGTCCTCCAGGCACGCATTGCCAAGCGAGGGAGGAAGCTGGTGGACTACGACAGTGCCCGGCACCATTACGAGTCCCTCCAAACCGCCAAAAAGAAGGACGAAGCCAAAATTGCCAAGGTAAGGGCCAGAGGGCAGGGTTGCAGGAGCGTCCTCAGGCCAGGTACCCAGGTCCTCTGGATGGGCCTCCCTCTGCGCTGCGGCCCTTTGCGCTGTTGATGTTCGCTGCTCCCCAGGAACCACCAGCCCCACTTGCAGATGGGTGTAGAGCCGGTGACCCTTCAGGTAGCAGAGCGGGGTGGGGGCTGGTGCTGGGCCCACGGAGGGCGAGTGAAAGTCCCCTCTGGGCACCTGGGCGAAGGCCCACTTCCTGCCCATCCCCTGGTGCTTGCTCTGGCCCGTGGCCCCTCCGCCCTGCTCTGAGGCCACTTTCCAGGATGAGAACAGGCCTGGCTCCGGTTTTGCTGGAAGGGCCCTGCCCGACCTGGCGTGCTCTGAGTGGAATTCTGTCATGGGATCCGCCGTGACCCTGTCTCAGCTGGAACAAGCCTGGGAGCACAGGGCTTGGGCTGGTCACACTGTCCGCAGCTGAGGGGCTGAGGGTGGGTCCCCTCCCCAGCCCACCCCAGGGCGGGACCAAGCTTGCTGAGCCCCTCTTCTCTCACTAACCATTCTCACATTTTTGCTTTGCAGTTGGAGTTCACTCCCTTCTCTGCCCTTTGCCTGGGGCTCCCCTTAATTCTCTTTACCTCCAGGGGCCTTTACCTGCTGGGGGGTGGCCCCCTGGAGGGGCAGCCAGCTTGTCTGTCACTGTGTTCGGGACGTTTGGACTTGGTGTTTAATATCTGTGTCTCTGTTTCTCTCTCCCCATGTCCCTCCTGTTTCTCTCTCCTTCGCCTTGACCTCCCCTCCCCACCCCCAGCCTGTCTCGCTGCTTGAGAAAGCCGCCCCCCAGTGGTGCCAAGGCAAACTGCAGGCTCACCTCGTAGCTCAAACTAACCTGCTCCGAAATCAGGTGACACTGGCTTCTAACCTTGCACGTGCTGGCGCCTTCTGGTCTGTTGTCCTGTCCTTGGCGCTGGGTGCCCGTCTTGCACTGCCTGGGGCGGGGGGAGGGCACAGTCTCTTTCCTGGGTTGGGGGGCAGGGCTGTTTTCAAATGCCTCCGCTGGGAGAGCTCCTGTGTCAGAGGAGACCTGAGGTCAAATGTGGGCGACTCAGGGAGGCTTGGGGCTCTGGTTAACCTGGGAGGACCCCAGTCTGCTGCTTCTTGCCCTGGTCTCTGGTAGTCCTGAGAATCTATGAAATCCTAGCCTCTGGGAATGCAGGAAAGCCATTTGTCCTCTCTGAGGGCTCCTGTCCAGACATGTGTCGTCCTTTATGCCTAGTAAAAGTTGTGAGGGTATCCAGAATTTACTGAAGACACTACCCTGCCCAGAGAGGCGAAATCTCCAGCTCACAGGGACCCTTGGGACCTGTGGGCCCTCATAGTGCCCCCTAGAGGGGACTCCCTGTGAAGTCTCTTCAGCTGTGGCCGGGATCTGAGACCTGGGGCCTGGAGGTCGGCTCTTTGGGGATTTCACAAAGGGCAAACTATGCACCACGGTGGTTCTGGAGGGCTTCTTGGAGGAGGCTTTTTGTACAGAACTCCTGACTGATCTTAATACCCTGGTAACACTTCACTCTTCACAGTCCTCTGCCCTTGGGACGGACTGGGTTTCGGGTGAGCACAGCGTGGCCAGGGACGGCTAGGTATACCCTGGGAGAGGTGGCCTCATGGTTTTCTCTCCAGGGACACTCACAGGACCCCAGCACCCCTTCATGGTCCTGAGGTGGGGGTGGGCAACGGAGCTCTGACCCAGCAGGTCGGGTTTCTCTTTGGGCAGCTGCCCCATTTTTTTCTGGGCCACCTCCTGATTTCATCATCTTCAACCCACATGTGTTGAACGCTTGTGATGTGGAGGGCTCTGGGCTCAGCATGGGCTCGCGGCCCAATTTCTTACCTGACCTGCTGCCTGATTTCTTTCAGGCCAAAGTTATGGGCTGACTTTGGAGGCACTGAGTGGTCAACAGCCCTGCCCCGAGGGTGGCATGACCCTGGATGTCCAAGATGGTCCCCAGGAGGTGGAGGAAGGAGCTAGAGGCTGGGGCCCCAGCCCTGCCTGTAGAGTTCAGGACTTCTGGCTGGAGGGGGTTGGGGCCACTGACCTAGACCCAGGGTTTCTGCATAGTTTTCCTGGAGATGGGTTTGGCAGGAGACCAGGTGAAGGTTTTGTTGCTTCTGGGAGATTGGAGCTTGGGGTGGTGCCTGTGGCTGCCTTTGGGCTCCCGGGTTGGGTGTGGGTAGGGCGTCCTGCTGGGAGGGCCCCATCCCCCCCACCTCAGAGGAGCCGCTAGGGAGGCGAAGGCACATGATCTCATCTTTGGATGTTGGACTGCAGATGTTTGGCCTTTCAGCCCAATTGGCTTTCCCATTTGGACCCAGTTTTTATTTGAGCACATCCTCTCTCTGCCCCCACCCTGCCTTGCGCCTGGCTGGAGGCTGGGGCGTCTTCTGAGTTCCCACGGGCAGCTGGCTGGCCGTGAGCTGGGGCCCTGGGGCCCTGGGGCTGCCCTGCTGGCTGGCTTGACTCTGGGGAGACAGCGCGACCCAGGCAGGCTGTGCTCTCTAAGCTGACCAGTGCCACATGTCCCCTGGGCTCTCCTCAAGGGCCACAGTCCCCTAAACCCGCTTGCAGGACCCTGGTGCCCTGTGCACAGCCAGCAGGCCTGCTTCAGTCTGCTCCATGTGTCCATTGGCCTGTAGCCCAGCCACCAGGGCTGGCGAGCTCTCCTGGACCCCCACCCCCTCCAGCGCTTCAGAAACAGCCAGAATAGGAAAAATGTGACCCGAAGGGAATAATAGATACAGGCCCTGACTTCCAGGAATGCTGAAACAGGGCCACCCCGTGCTTCGCAGCATTGCTGGGCACACGGGCAGGGCCTGGCCTACAGCGTCGAGCTGCGGGCCACCCTCACCGTCACTGTCACTGCTGTTCATCTGGGGCGTCAGGGCCGGCGTCGTCGTGGGGTAGAGGCCAAGTCTCCACGGAGAGGTGGCCTCTGGGGAAACTGGGCCGGACCAGAGCAGCTCCCCGGGGAACGTGGCCTCGAGCCAGCGCCCAGACTGTCAGGTGGGAGGGCTGTGTGACCAGGCCAGAACTCATCCTGCAAGTGCCCCCCAGTCCCGCTCGGATGCCCAGCGCAGTGCGGCCGGGCAGGCCTGCTGGGTCCTATCCTCTCCCAGAGATGCCCGAGGCAAGTGTGTCCGGACTCTTTTCTTTCCTTGTTTTTCACCCTCTTGCACCTTCAGGTTTAGAATTAGATTTTAAGCAGTTGGGAGAGGAGCTCATGCTCACTCTCGAAAGCTCCAGCACCCTGAGGTAATTGTCATCAGGGGCGAGGGGGTGGCTCTCTCCTGCAGCCCCATCACCGTCACCGAGGCAGGCTGGCAGGGTGCAGCGCTGATAGGGCCCGAGGCTGGACAGGACAGCTGGGTGGGCTGCGGAAATCGTGTGCCTGGTGGCAGTTTGTCGCCCTGGTCAGGTGGCTGGTCTGCCAGGGGCCTGAGGACGTGAGGCTGCTGGCCGGAGCTTTCTCCCGGGGAGGGGCCTGCCACGTTCCTCGGCTGTGACTCAGACCTCGAATCCCCAGTCACTGTTTCCAGCAGCGCCCTCTTGATGAGCAAGCAGAGCCCCTGGGCGGCCTGGGGTCTGTGACTCAGCGCCTCCCTCGCCCGGCTCCGCCCTCAGCTCTGGGACGGGGCCTGGGCGCCACCTCCTGGTGGGGGTGAGCGGGCCTGGAGGGCGCTGTGCGGGCCTGGGAGGGGGAGGGCTCTGGGGTGAGCACTGGCGCGCTTCGAGCAGCCTAGCTCCCTCCTCCCCTGGCCCTGCCCTCTCCCCCCTCTCCCCCATCTTTCCTGGACGTGCCTGAGGACACGCCGCTGGGCTCTGTCTGGTGGGGACAGGTCACAGAGGAGAGAGGAGTGAGCAGTGTGTCCTACCTCCTCCTCCAGAGGTGAAATGAAATGCAGGCTGCTGGCTGAGGCTGAGTAGGAGCCTGCTTGAGAAAGGGACACTCAGGCAGGAAGTCCGAGGGAGCTGGGCAGCAGGCTGACTCTCAGCCTGAGAGGGGTTCACACATGTAAGTGGGCAGAGTTCCTGCCGGCTGGGTCTGGGGTCTGCCTCTGTGCCCCAGCCTCCGGGCTCCTTGTCTGGAGCTTTCTTGTCCCCTGTTCTTCCCTCCTCTGCTTCCTGGCCCACCTTGGCCTGATGAGGGGGGTCGCCCTTTTACCAGGACTGCTCAGTTTTCCCTTCCTGGAGCAAATGCTATAAATCTAGCTGTAGGGGCCTAAGGGGCTGCATGGGGAGGTTCTGCTGAGCGTTTTCATCCAGTTCACCCCCATTTTGCCCAGAGCTCTGGTCCCAGTGGGGCAGATGGGAGGTTAGGAGGAGCAGGTGCTGGGGGGTGGGTGGGAGGT
>NW_027530500.1:2036178-2039390 GCF_008692635.1 Crocuta crocuta
TGGGGGACGGATGGTTAGGGGGAGCAGGGCCTGGGGGATGGGTGGTTAGGGGGAGCAGGGCCTGGGGGCTGGCTGGGACAGAGGCCCAGCAGGGGGCAGTGACCTGTCCTGCCCCTCAGGCAGAGGAGGAGCTCATCAAAGCCCAGAAGGTGTTTGAGGAGATGAACGTGGATCTGCAGGAAGAGCTGCCTTCCCTATGGAACAGGTGAGTCCTGG
Source organism: Crocuta crocuta (assembly GCF_008692635.1). NCBI lineage: Eukaryota > Metazoa > Chordata > Mammalia > Carnivora > Hyaenidae > Crocuta > Crocuta crocuta. Next base: position 2,036,395 of record NW_027530500.1, read on the forward strand.
GAGGGGAGGCAGCGGTGCTGAGCCTTGGCCTGCCTCTCTCCCCCTCCCGAGGATGCATGTGTCTCGTCTCTGCACCCTCCCCTGGTTTGTGTCTGGGGAGGGTGTAGGTGTGACTTTGTGACTTTGTGTGTGTCTCCTGGGCGCCCAAGCTGACCTGTGTGTTCCCCACCCCCACAGCCGTGTAGGTTTCTACGTCAACACGTTCCAGAGCATTGCGGGCCTGGAGGAGAACTTCCACAAGGAGATGAGTAAGGTGGGTCCCGGTGGCCCCTTTGGGCCATGCTCTCTGCCGAGGGAGGCCACCCCCCTCTTCCCTGCTGGGGAGGCTGTGAGCGGGGCCCGCCCCCAGTCCCCCTGCCTGGAGGGAACCAGTCCGTCCTGAGGTGCCGTGTGTTCTCAGGCGCAGGCTCAGGGAGCTCTGTCAGAGAATGGTGGTGGCCCTTTCCCATTCGATGGCAAATGGTCCATAAATTACTAGAATTTCCTCAGTTTTTTTCTCATGTTTCTTAAGACATTGAAACTTGTCTGCTTCATCTGCCAGAATCCGGTGTACGAAGGGGTCTCATTAGCTAAAATTCCCAAGGTGTATTATTTTCATTTTAACTGGCGGTTAAACTACAAAGCAGAGTTGGACAGGCCCAGTATTGGCGGTCCCTCGCTCCAGGCACTCGAGGGGCCACGGACTCTGTCTCTTGGGCGCAGAGGAACCAAGTGATGGTGGTGGAGTCCAGGCCAGGGCAGGGGAGAAAAAGCAGCTTGGGGTCTGTCCCTGAGTCACCACCCTGACTGTGATTTCCTGCCCTTTACATCTTCCCATTCTTTTCCTTCCTGAGACAACGTATGAAAAGTTTAAAAAACAAACAGGAAGAGAGGTTTGGGGGAAGAAAACATTTATGTGAAGTTGGAGGAAAATTCACTTCTGAGCTTCCTAGTGGCCAGCGCGAGAGAGGGAAATGTATTTCAGGAATGAGAATCACTGTGTACTCTTATCCCAGCTGTGAAATCGTTTTTAGTGAAATCTCTGGCAGTTGTAGTGTGGCCTGAAAACCTCTTGGCAAAATGACCTTAACAATTACAATCAACAGTTAGTTTGCAAAAATAATTTTAAAAAATTTAAAAACAGTACAAGCTGCATGAGGTGTTTTAGGAAATTTCTGCAAGTAGAAAGAAGAGAGAAGACGGTCCTCAGAAGCAGTAATGATTAGCACTGTCGTCCACTCCCTCTGTTTTTTCCCTTCGTGTTTCTGGGTTTGGTGTGCCTTTCCCAGCACCCACCCATGGGGTACGAAACGCTTATTCCTGGTAAGGGGCAGGGGTGCACGACAGGGCTAGGTGTGGGGAGGAGCAGGGGAGGGGGGGTGTTTGGCAGCCCCAGAGGCTCTTCCCATCTACTTGCCATTCCTCCTGCAGCTCAACCAGAACCTCAACGATGTGCTGGTCAGCCTGGAGAAGCAGCACGGGAGCAACTCGTTCACAGTCAAGGCCCAGCCCAGGTGCGGAAGCCCAGTGCCCTCCCGCCAGCAGGTGGGGGGTGGGAGGGAGGTGTAGTCTGGGGCAGGGCCCTGGCTCTTGCTCTTTCCTGGAAAGAACAGGGCTGTGTGTGCCCCACCCTGGGAGTTTGGCCTCTCTGTGCTCAGGGGAACAGGCTAGGGCACCCCACATTCCTCTGTGTGTCCCATGAGGGAAGGAGCACTCCTGGGTCGGCTGCATCTCACCTGGGCCTGGCTCACCCTCCTGTGGGGCCCCAGCAGCCAGGGCTCCTGCACAGCCTTGGGGGTGGGCCTGGGGACTCCATGCTTCATGCTGGTAGGGGCCACCTGGAGGGGGGGGCCTGCCTCCTCGAGCAGGGGTGTAGTGTACCTCCTCCTTTTCCTGCTCCTGGGAGAGCCTGAGTCCCTGGATTATGGCATCCTGCGCATACACAGAAGCATCCTTGTTCTTGGTCTTGGACAGGCATGGCNAGGCAGGAGGGGAGTGCCTGGCCCTCTGGCCATGGGTCAAGGGAAACAATAGCCGGTCTGGGATTTCCCTTCCTTTTTGGCTTGCGCCTGATGTGTGCAGGGCTGGATGGACCTCAGCATCCTCTCTGTAGAGCAGAGAACATGTCTGCCTCTCAGGGTAACTAGGGGATCACCTAGGACTAAGGAGGGATTCAGTGAGTGCTGCCTTCCTCTTGTCCCTGAAAATAAAACAGAATATGTGTGATTCAGAGAAAGGGGCCCACAGGGTGCCCTGAGGCCCTTGAGGGTGAGCAGGGGGCAGGGTGGGGGTGGGGAACAAAGGCCAGGTCCTTGCAGAGAAGGGCCTTCCTCTGCACTGAGCCTACAGATAACGGTGGGCATGCCCCAGACGAGGAGGGTGGTGAGTGGCTGGACCCAGGCTTCCTGTGGGAGACGTCTGGGGACAGACAGAGAAGAAGTGGAGCTCTGTGAACCTCCTTCACAGCAAGGTGGCCCATTTTGCAGCCTCGTTGCCTCCTCTCAGAGGCCCCACACCGGCCAGCTGCATCCCCCTCCTTCCTGGTGCTGTGGGTCTCCAGATCCCCTGTGTGCTCCCAGAGCCCCTGTGTGCTCCCACAGCCCATGTGTGCTCCCCACAGCCCCTATGTGCTCCCACAGCCCCTGTGTGCCCCCACAGCCCCTGTGTGCTCCCCACAGCCCGGTGTGCCCCCACAGCCCTTGTGGGTCTCCACAGCCCCTGTGTGCTCCCCAGAGCCCCTGTGTGCTCCTCCCACAGCCCCTGTGTGCTCCCAGAGGCCCTGTGTGCTCCCCAGAGCCCATGAGTGCCCCCACAGCCCCTGCGTGCCCCCACAGCCCCTGCGTGCTCCCAGAGGCCATCTGTGCTCCCACAGCCCCTGTGTGTTCCCACAGCCCCAGGGTGCCCCCACAGCCCCTGTGTGCTCCCCACAGCACCTGTGTGCCCCCACAGCCCGGTGTGCCCCCACAGCCCTTGTGGGTCTCCACAGCCCCTGTGTGCTCCCCACAGCCCCTGCGTGC
>NW_027530500.1:2039680-2081918 GCF_008692635.1 Crocuta crocuta
CCCCAGAGCCCCTGCGTGTCCCCACAGCCCCTGTGTGCCCCCCACAGCCCCCGTGTGCTGAACCACAGGCAGGGAGGGTGGCCGGCAGTCCCCCCAACTCGGCAGCCCTGTTTCAGGGTTGTGCCCTCTCGTTTTGTCAGCTCCATCCCTGGGCACCAGGCAGCACACCCAGGTCAGGGGGGTCCCCGGGACTGGACGATGGGAGCCCAAAGGTAGGTTCAGGCCTTCTTCACGGCCGTCGAACGTTAGGGGAGGCTCTGCCCCGTTGCACCCCTCTGAGCAGAGGGGTTGCTGATGAGGAGGAAAGGGAACAGGCCAGCCTCGAACTGGGCACTGCCCCAAAATGAAGGCCTCTGCGTCCCGTCCGTTCCCACAGAAAGAAAACTAAACTGCTCTCCCGGCTGCTCAGAAAGAAGAACAGGTACCCACCTGAGTGCTGCATTGTGGGGGGTCTGAGGCTGGCACCCCGGCCGGCCTACCCCGTGCATGCGCCTAGCGCCCTGCTCTGCGGGTGCCACTAACCCCTAACCTGTGTCCCCGTCTGTGGTGCTGCCGGCAGTGTGTGGTGCGCGCGCGTGTGTGTGTGTGTGTGTGTGTGTGTGTGTCCAGACCTGGAGGTTCACCCGAGGAAGGGAGCCCTGAGGGAGCCCTGGGGGGAGGGCAGGGGAAGGGCCCTTGTAGCACAGTGGCGGGTGTTAAAATGTGTGCGCGCGCAGTATGTTCATACGTATGCTTTAAGGAGGCAAATACATTCCCATGAAACACAAATTCAGTAGCTGTGAGAAGGGACCATGATGTCCCTCACACGCCTGCCCCATCATCTAGCCCCCCGCTCCTCCCTGCCCCCCAGGCGATGTGGTCACTAGCTTCTTTGGATCCTTCTAGAACTGCCGTCCAGCACTTGCCCCAGGAGGCTGGTGAGCACCTGAAATGCGACCAGTGTGACTGGCAGCTGAACTTTTAGTTTCACTTAATGTAACTTTACGTAACTTAATGTAACTTTAAACAGCTGTCTGCTGCCAGGGGCTGGCCTTTATCCGCACTGCTCTACAGTTTCCAAGGGAACAAATATGCGTTTTTGTTTTCTGCCCCCTGCCCCCCACGTGGTGGTTATGCACACCAGTTGCCCTTGTTCTCTATACCGAACTTCACCTCTCATCCCCAGATGCCACTCTGTCTGTGGCCTCTGCTTGGCTTCCTTTTTTTTCCCCCCAAATGGCCTGCGGGTGCAAAGGTGTGGCTGGTGACCTCAGTGTGGACGGGGAGCGTGGGCCCCGAGAGTGGGGCAGTGGTCCGTGTCTGGTGTGGGTGGGTGGACTGACAGGGAGGCTGGCCAGGCCCTCGGAGTTGGGGGGCAGCCTGGGCGCAGGGGCTGCTGGGGACGTGTGGGATGAGACTCATTTGCCTCTAGGCTGTTTGGCTTTCTCGTGCTGTGGAGCGCTGCTCCCTGGGGGAGCCCGGCGGTGGCCTGTGGGGTGGCTTCCCTGGGGACCCAACACCTCCAGCTCAGACCTCCTCCTGGGCCGTCACCGTCTCCAAGGCAGGCCGTGTGCACACACCCCTGCATTTCCACCCATTCTGATCCATGAGTACGTGACTTCTCACCTGCAAGCACGGGGACACACACACTCGCGGCCATGTGGACATCACATTTCACAGTGAATCTGTGTGAACACACAGACATACACACCCTCTCGATTCACATGTTAACACACAGACACGCACACATTTTCACACAGGGATCTGTGCGCACATCCCTCACAGGCACACCTGTGCATTTGCACATTCCCTCTTGTACGCAGCGACTTCCCCCCATTGAGCTTCCTCCCTGGTCTCGCCTCCACAGTGACAACGCCCCTGCAAAAGGAGACAAGAGCCCTTCGCCTCCTCCGGGTGGTTCCCCGGCCGCCGCCCCAGAGATCAGAGTCAACCACGAGCCCGAGCCGCCCGCAGCAGGGGGGGCCAGTCTCCCCAAGTCCCCGTCTCAGGTAGGCACGGTGCCCCCTCGTCCCCTCCCCCTTCTTCCTGCTTCACGACTCCCTCCTTCCCGGTCCTGTGTCCCCAGCACCGGCCGTGCCTTCTCTCGGGGACACCTGTGAGCCTGTGTCTCCCTCTGCTCCCCGCACCACCCCCTTCTTCCCTCTCTCCCTGACCCTTGGGGCTGCCGACTTCCTCCATCTTCCTTCCCGCAGCCCCGGAGCATCCAGATCCACAGAGGCGGTTGCTTTCTCTCCTCCTCACCTTCTCTCTTGGCATGGGGCCATGCAGGACCTCTACAGGGTCAGCGGGGCAAAGGGCTCAGTGAGGGGACTGTGAAGTCCAAGGGGCACAGGCCCCAAGAAGTCTGGCCCCATCCCCAGCAGGTTTCTCCAGCTTTCTGCCTCGTCCCCAGGAGCTGGCCTGTGGCCCCGTCGGAACTGATAACCTCCCCCAGCTGCCAGCCCCTGGCAGCAGGCCCCGTGTTGGTGGGCTGTGCCCGTCCCGCAGCTGATTAGGGTATAAGGGTGTGAAGAGTGTGACAAGAGCCCCACTTGAACAGCACTTGCTCTGCGCCCTGACACTGTGCCAGCACTCCCCACATTTCCATTCATTAAATTGTCACGGCCACAGCCGTCCAGTGAGGCAGATGCCCGCCCCACCTGACCAATGAGGAAACCAAGGCTGGGGGCTGCCGAGGCGCCGAGCCCGCCACGTGGGCAGATGCGTGGCCGTCCTGCCCGGCCCTCTGCTGGGCCCGGGTGCCAGCCCCTCACTGGCCAGACAGAGCTCCTCCCGCAGAAGGGCAGACAGGGTGCTGGGAGGGCAGAGAGCCCAGCCTGGGAGGGAGGCTCTTTCTCAGCTACAGCTTCTCTCCTGAGTATCACCCAGGTGGGTGCCGGCCCAGACCTCCTGCAGCGCCCCTCCCACCCGGGCCAGCCAGCCTGCTGTTCCTTCTCTCTCCTCTTCTCTGTTCCCTCCCTGTCTCTCCTTTCACTTCCTCCCCCCTCCCCTCCCCTCCCCTGTCATCCTCTCTCTCCCAACAGCGTTTCTGGACTTCCCTCCTCAGTCTCCCTCTAGAGGTGGCCCCGTGGTCCTGCACCTCGGGCAGTGTCATTCTTTTCGTCTTCCTCAGTTGCCTGGGTGGGGCTGAGGCCTGGGGTGTGACTAACCGTGGCTTTGTCTCTGTCTGTCCCCCACCCCCACGCCCTGCTGTGCCTCGCTGTGCGGCCCCTCACCTGCTGCCGACCCACAGCTCCGGAAAGGGCCTCCAGTCCCTCCACCTCCCAAACACACCCCGTCCAAGGAGGTCAAGCAGGAGCAGATCCTCAGCCTGTTTGATGACGCGTTTGTCCCTGAGATCAGCGTGACCACCCCCTCCCAGGTCAGCTGAGGCCACCGCGGCCCAGCCCTCTCTTGCTCTTTCGGGATGTGCATGGCCTTCTTCCTCCATCCCATGCCCTGCGTCTCCACCTCAAGAGCCAGATGCTGGCCCAGAGGTTGGCCCAGAGCCTCCCCCATGCTCATTCATGCATCCCTTCCTCCATCCTCCCTCATCCATCAATCTTTGAGCATGTGCTGTGGCCAGATGCAGGGGCACAGGTGGGTGGTCCTCGGGGAGCCCATCAGCCTCCCCTGGGGCGATGGCTGAAGAGGCATCAGTGGGGAGGATTCAGGCCAGTCCAGGAAAGCTTCCTGGAGCAGGTGACATTTGCTGGGTGGCTGCATGTTGCGTTAGCCAGAGCCAGTAGTATATGTAGGCCAGGATGGGTAGGACATGGGCTCAGAAGCTTCTAGGAGCTAGAGGTCAGTGTGTGTGCAGAGTGCAGCAGTGGGCAGTGAGAGGAGGCAGTGGGAACAGTTGGGAAGGCCCTGGAACATCTGGCCAAGGCACCTAGACCTTAGCTGGCAGATACACTGACCGGCCTCAGACCTGGGACGACATGGGCCACAGAGCAGGGCTGCTGCTTGGAAGTGCCCTGAGAAGGCACGTTGCTCATCCATAGGTGGCGGAAGGAGGGCTGGGCAGGAAGGTCACAGCGGTGGCCTGGGCACAGGCTGCGCAAGGTTGCGTGGGCTCGCAGAGGCCACAACATGCTCTTTCCCCTGCGCCTGGTGTCCAGGCCTTGAAGCCCGGGCCCTTCCCACTGGGGCCTTGCTGGTGGTGCAGCCTGGCCCATCTCAGGCTGTGGCTGGCCTGTGCCGGAGGGCTGCCATAGAGAGCTACTCTGCTCTGCCCGTGGCCTCTGGGCTCTGCCTCCTGTCCTTCCCTTTGCACNCCAAGGCTGGTGGTCTCTGCTCAGTGTAGGCTTCAAGCCCCAACAGGAGGGCTCTGAGTTAGAACTAGGAGCTTCCAATATGGAGTTGCTGGGGGACAGGTGGGCGATCCACTGGGTTGGGACCTGGGAGGCACGGGAGCCCCTCTCTAGAAGGTGGCTGGGGCTGGTCTAGGGGCGCTCCGAGAAGTGAGGACACTGGGCCGCGCCACCTCTGGGGCATCTGGCTGCTGGAGCGCTCAGCAGCCCAGGTATGTCTCCACCCTGGAGATGCACACGAGGGACACAGGGGGACAGAACGTGAGGAAACACTGAGTAGGGCCTGGTGCCAGCCACTTATCTACGCGACTTTGCTGGGTTTTCACCTACACTCTGGGAGGGGACCGTTGCCCCCCTTTAACAGGTGAGGAGCCCGCAGGCCTGTCCGGTGGCCAGAGTGCTCGCCCCGGGTATGTCAGCCTTCCTGTGCTCAGCGCATGCCTCCCTCACTACCCCCTCTGCCCTCTCTGGGGAGCCAGGTCTCTGCCCTGAGTGTGGGAAGCGAACACCGTGGGTGCTGTTGCTGGGGGCTGGGGTGGGCTGTCCATGAAGCCGTGCTAACAGGGCTCAGCAGGGCTGAGGTGAGTGGCCTGCGTCCCTGTACCGAAGGACCATTCTGGTCCTGCATGGTGGGCCAGCTGGCCCGCTGGGAGGCACGGAAGGAGTGGTCTGCACTTCGGCTGGTGACCCTGTCCCCTTGGAGCACGAGAGGGCAGCTGTCTGGGCCTGAGTGACCTCGAGAAGGAGCTGGTGGCAGGGCTACTTGGGGGAGAGAAATACTACTACCAGCTGGGGGGGCACCTACAGGCCACGCACCCACAGTGTCCTGGGCACTCAGTCACTCAGAGAGGGCAGGGTCATGAGAACAGAGCAGTGGCCCCACCCTCAGGCTCATCAGACAGGGATCAGCCTAAAGAAACTCAGCTGGGGTGGGCCTGGGGCAGGGACTCGGGAGTCAGGGCCCCTTGTCCAGAGACAGCACTCAGCCCAGGCTCTCTGAGGTCTGTGCCTTGTCCCCTGGGCTGTGGGACAGCTGGCACCAAGGGTTCTCAGCACGGAGAGTCGTGGGTCTCTGCTGACAGACTGCAGCTCAGCTGTGAAGCCTGTCTCCCTGACCCAGGTCTTGGGTCCTTCTGGAAGGAAGGCCTTGGGTGGACGCAGTGGGTGCCGGCAAGAGCGGGTGGACAGGGGGAGCTGGGCTGGCCTGTGTTGTTGGGGTCTCACCCCTCCTACCACCCGTGAAGTGGGGCCAGAGCCAGGCCAAGCCAGGGCCCTCTGCTCTCCGGCCAAGTGTTCCCTGGCTCCCAGAGGGAATCCGCATGTCTTCCGGGGGCTGGTGCTGACCCAGCCCATTCTCCTTCAAGGGCCGCTCTGCCACCATCGCCTGGGCCGGCTAACGGGGAGCTGGTGCCTCAGCCTGTGCACTCAGCCTCCTGGGGCCACGCCTGTTACCAGCACAGCCCTGGGCTGCACTTAGGCCCACTGAATAGGGGTCCCTGGGGTGGGGCCTGCGGTTTGGGCACAGGGAACCCAAGCTGAAGACTGGGCTCCAAGGTGGTGTGTGTGCCGGCTCAGCCCTGTCCTCGCCCTGTGGAGCTGGTGGGAGGGTGGGTGTCGCCACACGTGACCTGTCTGTGTGGGGCAGCCTGGGGAGGCCTGTCCTAGGGGCCCTCTCCTGGTTAGAGGGAGGGCAGGGGACTGTGCAGCTNGCGCGCCTGCCGTGCGCGCCCCGGGGAGTGCGCGAAGCCGGTCACTAACTGCCTTCCTCCTCTGCCACGCTGCCAAGTTTGAGGCCCCCGGGCCTTTCTCGGAGCAGGCCAGTCTGCTGGACTTGGACTTTGACCCCCTCCCGCCTGTGGCGAGCCCCGTGAAGGCGCCCACACCCTCTGGTCAGGTTGGTCTGGGCCCGCCACCGCCTGCGGGCCCGCGGGTCTCTGGGGCACCGGGCCGTGGGCTCACGTCCGGCCATGAGTGCCCATCTAAGCCAGGCCTTCGGGGTCCTGGGTCAACAGGCTTTCCTCTCGTTAAGTGCCCCTTCCTGGCGCCCCAGCCCCCAGCAGACACATGCGGGGAGAGGGCCGTCAGGAGGAGGGGCAGCTGAACACTCACGTGGTCACTGACGGCCTCTGTCGGCACCCTGCCCTCTCCGGCCGCAGCTCCGTGTCTGGGCACTGCTGGCCTGGGGTCTTGGCCCCTGGCAGGTGTCCAGGACGTGGCCCAATGCATACAGTGGGGCCTGGCTCCGTGCGGCCCGTGCCTGCTGGGCTCCAGGGCCTTGGGGTGGGGGGTCACTGGGGTTGCTTGTCTGCCCCCTGTCACTAACCTCTGTACTAACTCTGTCCTTCTTCCCCTCTGCTGCGCCTAGTCAATTCCGTGGGACCTCTGGGAGGTAAGCTGTGTTTGCTCGGTGCCCACCCCCGGGGGGCGCTGCTCCTCCCCGGCCCACCCTGCCTGGTCCTGCACCTGGCGGATTCACAGGTGCGGGCACACGCACGCCAGGGCCGGCGCTGCCTGTCCCACTGCCGCCCCTCTGCAGAGAAAGTGCCCCGCGGCCAGGCCCCGCGGGGAAGGGGCTTCTCGCTTCAGCCAGAGAAGGTCGTCTGTGGTTCGGCTCAGCGGTGGGGTCTGCGAGTGGCTCCCTAGGATGGGTGTGGTGTCCTCGTGCTGGGCCAAGGCCCGCGAGGCAGGGCGGCCTTGGGGGTGGAGGAGGTCTGTGTCTCTGGGGGCCCCACAGGGCACGGCATCCGGGAGCCGTTGGGATGGAGGGGAGGGGGGGTGGTTCGAGGGACGGGAGAAGCAGGGTGAGGCCAGGAGCCTTATGTGAGCAGCCCTGGTGGCGCGGGCGTGGGGCCCCGGCAGCACCGTGCAGCTTCTGCGGGAGTGGGAGCCGCTGCTGAGCGCATTCTCCCAGGAGCTCCAAGGCCCCGAATAGTCTTAGGCTGGAGGAGTTCAGGGCAGAGCCCGGCGCAGGCAGCCATTTTGTTGAGGGGACTTTGGGGGGCGCTGTGGCTCATTTGCGCCTGCGCATCCCCGTGGCAGGCGTAGGCGCAAGGAGGTGGGCGTGGTTTTCCCTTCAGGAGGTCCGCGTGTGTCCCGTGAGGGGCCTGGCTTCCCGCCGCAGGCGCCCAGTCTCCCCTCTGCCAACACCGGGCTGCTCACGACTCTCTCCTCTTGTCTTGTGTCCTTGCCCAACGCCCCCTCCTCCCTGGTCTCCCCCCCTCCCGCCCCGTTCTCCCTGGTGGCCCGTCACTAGCCCACAGAGAGTCCAGCTGGCAGCCTGCCTTCCAGGGAGCCCAGTGCTGCCGACGGCACCTTTGCCGTGGCCTGGCCCAGCCAGACGGCCGAGCCCGGGCCGGCCCAAGTAAGTGCCCCCCCCCCCGCCTGTTCCCAGTTGTCCCCGGTCCCTGGGGGTGTCGCAGCGAGGATGGGCCAGCAGGAGGCGACGCAGGAGGGACAAGGCCGCTGTGGGCCTGAGGGTGAGGTCAGGGCCGTGAATCCGCCGGCCCCTGACCCGCTTAGCCGGCTGCTCGCTGTGATTGAGGCCAGACGGGCCCTCCCTCCTCGCCAGCCCCGCCTCCCAGCGTGGGGGGGAGGAGCCTTCAGAGCGTTTCTTGGTCTGTGGCAGGTACTTTCCAGAGTTTCCTCATTTAACTTTCACCCTAACCTAGACGTTTCCTCCTTTTACAGATGAGGAGGTGGGGGCTAGGCAGCTTGAGCGATGGCTCCCAGGGCTCAGAAGTGGCCGAGTGTGAGTGTTGGCCGGGGTCAGCCTGACTGAGGCCGGCAGTGTCCGCTGTGCGGTGGCCAGGCCCCCCAGCATGGTGCCCAGCACTGTGCTGCGCCCCCCCCTTGGGGAGCAGGGGGCCAGGGCTGGGCCAGGGCTGCTCCAGCCTGCCCTGACTTGTTTGGCCCGGGACAGGCACTTGTTGCTGTCCCCGAGCGTGCGGGTCAGCTGCCTCAGCCCGCCGGCCAGGCAGGTGGGAAGAGCCTGAGGTTTGGCCGGGCCCTGGGCTTGGAGGGCAGGGCCTGTGAGAGCAGGTTGGGGGGCGCCCCGGGGCCTCTGTGCTGCCAGCACCTTCTCCAGCAGCTTCCCGTGGCAGCGACCCGGCCTCTCCTCCGGGAACTCCCTGGACTGCCCGGCTCCCCACGGCCTTCCCCTTGCCCTGGCCACAGCGTCCGTCCGTGTCTGACCCCATGCCGGCGTTTGTGTTGCAGCCAGCAGAGGCCTCCGAGGTGGCGGGCGGGACCCAACCTGCGGCTGGAGCGCAGGAGCCCGGGGAGACGGCAGCAAGTGAAGCAGCTTCCGTAAGACGCCAGGGACCAAGGCCCCGCCTTCTCTTCCCTGCTGTCCGCCCGCCCTCCCGCTCCTGGCTCCTGAGCCCAGTGTCTGCCTGTGCTCCTTGCTCGGTGCTGGTCCAGGTCGCGAGGAACCCGGAGGCAGACCCGTCTGGCGTCAGCCACAGAGGCCCTCCCCTTCCCTTGCCCCCGTGGCCCCTGCCCTCCGGGGACCCGCTCCCCGACCACGCTGACTGCGCTTCCTCCCCACAGAGCTCTCTCCCTGCCGTGGTGGTAGAGACCTTCTCAGCAACTGTGAACGGCACCGTGGAGGGCAGCAGTGGGGCGGGACGCTTGGATCTGCCCCCAGGGTTCATGTTCAAGGTAAGCCCTGGCCAGCTGACCCCACAGCCTCTGCTGCCGTCTGAGCCGACGGTGCCCTGGTGGTGGGGTCCCCCCCTTTCACAGATGAGGACGCTGAGCTAGGAGGCTGTGTGGGTTTGCCCCAAGTTCCCCTGCCCCCACTACCCCTGCTACCCAGTTGGCGAGGTGGCGTCCGGGTCCCCATGCTGCCACAGCATGCAGAAGCCACCGAAAGGCCTGGGCACTGCACTAGGTTGCAGGAGGGAACAAAGGCCTCTGCGGAAGGGGTGTTGAACTCTTCCCCAACCTCTGCAGGTACAGGCCCAGCACGACTACGTGGCCACCGACACGGATGAGCTGCAGCTCAAGGCTGGTGACGTGGTACTGGTGATCCCTTTCCAGAACCCCGAGGAGCAGGTGAGGGCTCTGGCTGGCTGAGGCGGGAGCGGCCAGCAGGGGGCAGCAGAGGCCCGACAGCCACAGACCTGCAGGCACCGCGCCCGGCTGCTCTCCCCTCTAGCCAGCAGGGGGCAGCAGAGGCCCGCCAACCACAGACCTGCAGGCACAGTGCCCGGCTGCTCTCCCCTCTAGCCAGCAGGGGGCAGCAGAGGCCCGCCAGCCACAGACCTGCAGATACGTTGCCAGGCTGCTCTCCCCTCCCGCTAATTCCTTTTCTCTGTCTTCTTGCCCTTCTCCCCTGACTCATTTCCCTTCGCTTCACCTCTCCCCACTCTCTCTCCCTTCCCTTTGGCCCCTTTCCCGTGCCACCACATGTCCCCTGGTCTCTTTCCCTGTCTCTGCCTCCTCTCTGTTTCCTTAGTCCCCTTTCCTTCTTCCTGCCTCCTCCTTTCCTCTGCTCTGCCTTTCTCTCAGTTTTTTGCCTCTAAGTCTCTTTCTCCCCTCTTCCCTCCCCTGCCCCTGTCCTCCACGGCCTCCTTTTTTCTAGGACAGGATCCCTGGCCGCCCCCTGTGAGCCCTCCTGCCTGGCGGTGAGCTGGCAAGGTGTCTGCTCTGCAGCCTCACATTGGGCCGCCTCCTCCAGGCTGGCCTTGCCCTCTGCCCACAGGGACGGCGTGGGGGTTCCAGCAGGCCCCCCTGAACACCCTCAGCTGTGTCCCCAGCTGTTTCCCTGGCCAGATACCTCCCAGACCCTTCCCCTGCTGTGGCTTCTCTTGGTTGGTTAGTCTCCCGCAGAGCCTGGGGCTGGTACAGAGCCGGGACTGCCCTCCAAATTTCCAAATTTCCCACAGGCTGCTTGGTTCAGACTGGGAGGTGTGAGTAACAAGGGCTCCCCTCAATCCCTGGGTCTCCACTCATGTCCTCTGTGGGCGAGCCCTGGGCTAGGTGGGATTTTAAGAAGCAGAGTCCTGGCCCCTGACTCACAGTGGGGGTCATGTGGGTGGGTGGGTGTGGGTCAGAGAGGACATACAGAGGCTCTGTGACAGGCAGGTAATGACATAACGAAAACCTAGGGAGGTCCCGGGCAGAGCAAGGTCAGTGGTGGCATCTGCCACGGCCAGGGATGTATGGCCCCTGTGGTTCTAGGGATCAGGGTCTGGGGCTAGGGACAGTGCCTGGGCTTGGGTAGATGGCCCCTGTGAGGGGTCAGTATGAAAGCAAAGGCCAGGTATGAGTCTGAGGGCTTGATGGGGTGGTCTTAGGTCACTTGAGGAGCATTTAACTGGTCAGTGCTCACCAGAAATTGCTGGTATTGTTTGTGGAAGTCTGAAAGGACAGCTGATGTGCTCTGTGAGCACCAGACAGTGGGAAGCTCCTTGGCCTGGGGTTCAGGGAGTCTACACACATTCAGACCAGTGCAGAAGTCAGGCTGCCTTTCTAGAGAGAAGAGAACTCACCCAAATGATAGTTAAATACACATGCTGAAGGGCAGAGGGCACCTAGCTTGGGCAGGTTTGGGTCTGGGATAGCAAGGAAGGCTGCCTGGAGGAGGCATTCTTGCAGGTGGGTGTGACAGTCTCGAGGAAATGATCAGGCAGAGGAGGGGATATCCTCCCAGCAGATCCTAAGTGAGCCCGTGTCCAGTAGGGTTTGAGTGGGCTCGGTCCCCATCCCTGTGTGACCCGCGCCCCGCTTCACTCTCAGGATGAAGGCTGGCTCATGGGCGTGAAGGAGAGTGACTGGAACCAGCACAAGGAGCTGGAGAAATGCCGGGGCGTCTTCCCCGAGAACTTCACTGAGCGGGTTCAGTGAGGGCGCGGCAGGTGCAGCTCTCTGGGCGTGTGAAGAACACCTTTTCCCGAAAAATGTGTGTTTCTTTCTTTCTTTCTTTTCTTTCTTTTTTTTTTTCTTCCTGATTTTGTTTTTAAACTTTTGAAAAGCAAAGGGAAGTCAAGAGGAGAGACCTAAGCCAAGAGGTCTTCTCCCAAAGATTAGGGTGTTTTCCAAAGAGCCTGTTTTCGGCGAGTCCAGTGGAGTCACCAGTGCTCCTGAAGCGGCTGTGTCCCCTAGTCGAGTTCCCGCCGCGCCCGCATGAGTGCCCGGCCGTGGCACGGGGCCTGGCGGCTTGCTGGGGCTTCGGCCGAGCAGTCTGGGCAAGGTAGCTTTCTCCTGGCAGCTGCTTTGGGTGGTGTCGGGTCTTTGCAGAGACCTCGGGGCCCAGACATCAGCCTGGCCCGGCCCCGCCCCGCAGACCGTCTGTGTGCTGTTTGAAAATAAATCTTAGTGTTCCAAACAAAATGAAACAAACTGAACAAAAACCACTCAGAGACTGTGTGTTGGTTTCTTTGCTCTCCCTCCATTTCTGTCTGCAGTGCAATGGAACCGTGGTTACCTGTGGCTTTTCTACTGGGACACTCCGCCCTCCCCCCACCCCCGCCAGGGCAGGTGGTGCTGGGCCAGGGGCTCCATTCTTGCTGCGGCCTCACCAGCTATGGTGTGCCCGACACTTCCTTTTGAGCCCCTCCGGGTCGTCGGGACCCACCGGAGCGCTTCAGCCCCTGCCCCCCGGCGTTTTTACCGGTGGTTGGTTGGGATACAGGTGACGGGGGCTGAGAGACGGAGAGGGGAAGGGGCTTGAAGAGCCAGCTGCATGCCACCCTATTTATTAATTTAATACATTGGAGACCTTGGAGATCAGGTGCCAGCGACTCCATTTCCCAGATGAGGGAACTGAGGCCCAAGGAGGTTCAATTGCTTGCTGATGAGCAGTGGGACTGGGTTCTGGACCTGAGCAGTCGGCCCTGGGTGCATGGGAAGGTCTGGGCCTGGTGGCGGGAAGGACAAGTTCAGCCACCCTGCTGCTACCTCTTGGAGCCGCCTGCCTCCCTTTCCAATAGGAAGGTCCCCATTGCACGCAGCCCCATTCTTCAGCCCCTCCGTAGACTTGGGCTGCCCTGAGAAGCCTGTGGCATGTGCCTGTGGTGGCCTGGGTCCCTCCCAGAAGCCACTGGAGCTGTGCCCGTGTGCCCAGGGACCAGCTGGACTTCCAGGTGGAAGGGACTTCTCTCTACAGAAATTTGGACGGTGGTAAGAAGCCAGTGAAGGAGATGAACGTCAGAATCTTAGCTTTATTTTTGGGTAAAACCCCGGAGCTTTGCCTCAGGTGGCAGCATCGTCACTGCTGGGGCCCTGCCCTGTCTGTGGCTGGCAGTGTTGGCTCTGCCAGCCATAGTTTCTGTGAGCAAAGGGAGGCATGGGACTCATTTCCAGTCACCCCTGCTTCAAAAGCTTTAGCTTTTCATTCCTTGTTCCGTTCCTTCCGTGTTGACAGCAATTGCTGGTGGAGCCAGGCTTGAAGCCCACTTGGTCAGCTCCAGTGTGCCTCAGAGCCTGGGGTGTGCACCCTGGGGTGTGGGGTGTGTGCCCTGGGGTATGGGGGTGTTCTCCCTGGGGTATAGGGATATGCCATGAGAGTCTTCATTTTTATTTCATAATGAAACATTAAACGCATTATGCAGGAGAAAGTATTTACCTTAATGTTTATCCCAGCATGAAATTCATGGATGGATCAAATGGTGGCTTAGAGTGATACCCCCTGACCCTCAAGGAGGGTATCTGGGCTGAAGCCCCTGCATCTGGGCTGAAGTTGTCAGGAAAAGCCCTTCTCTGTATCACAGGAGTGCTCCATTCAGGCAGTAGGAGGAAGCTGACCTGCAGAGAGAGCTCCCAGAGGGAGGGAGCCTGGGTGCCGTGCTCCTGTCCAAGTGAGTAGGCAGTTGGCCTGAAGCCTGAGCGGGGCTAAGTGGGAGCTGGGGCACTACCAGGTTTATGTCCACCTGACAAAAATTAGAAATTCAGAGCCGAGCAGCACACACTTTGTCGGTGCTAATGGTCCCTCCCTCTCCATGCCCAAGGCCGTAGACTATGCACACACAGTTACCAGGCTGTCTTAGAAGTTCCCAGCCAGGGAATTCCCGGATTCCTCTCCCTTCTGCCTGCTCCCAAGCGCTTCCCGGTGACCCTGACACTGGCCAGTTCTGGCTGGTCTCTTGCTTCTCATCCTTGGTTGGATTTGGTAACCACACTGGCCCTGACACCCTTGGTTCTGCCTCTGGGAATTTATTCACTCCCCTCGTGACACCCAGTCCCAAACACCAGGTCTGAACTGGGACCCTGGGACCAAACATTGGGTTCATTTGCTCAGCAAGCCTCGGCTGGGTGTTCTTAGCATCCAGAGTAGGTGGGCACTCGGGCTGCAGCTCAGGCCCTCCACGATGCCCTGGGGACCCCTGTTCCCTGGGTGCTGGCTTCATCTTTGGACAGGGTCCCCGACAGTTCCAGGCTTGATGCCTGTGCATTGCGGTGTGCAGCAGAGACTTCCACAGAGAACGAGTCTTCCTTCCCAGAAGCCCTCAGCAAGTCTCCTTTGTCTCGTTGGCCTGCGTCCCCAGTGCTGAGCCAGTTTCTGTGGGTGGGGGTGGACCTCTAATTGGCTTCAAAATTACAAGACCTTGAGCTGGAGGGTGGGACTGGGCTGCGTGGAGGAGGGTGGACACCTGAACACAAATTTGGCCATGGTTTCCAAGGAGAAGGGGTATGGGTTGTACGAGCCCAAACCAGTGAATGTGCACTGCATGGTGTCTTCTAGAAAGGCCATGAGATCAGGGAAGGTGGCTGACGGAGGCTACCCGTGTGTGTTTGTAAGTGTGAGTGTGTGTGTGAGACTTGGGAGACCCTTACTTTACTCCCTCCGTGCAGCCTAACTAGGGCTGACCTCGAAAGGGTCAGTGTGTGGCCAGGGAACAGGACCCATGTGGGAGTGTTCTTCCATGTTCCAGGAGGAAGTCCTCTTAACCCCCACCCCAGAACTTGTCCCACCATGGGAGATGGTGTAGACAGTGCACATCATTCCTCAACATATGTGGTTGTATCTATACAGGAGACGGGTGTATAGATCTAGTCTCCTGAGCGTTCATTCAGTGCCTCATTCTTTCATTCAATCATTCGCTCATTAGCCATTTCCCACACAGTCACTGAGATTATGGAGAAGATTCAGGTGTGGTTCCTACCCCTGATGCCCTCACAGTTTGGGGGGAAAGCAGGCAAGAACAGGTAGGACCACAGCAGGGGGTCTCATGGGTGTGAGTTCAAGGCTCTGGACACAAATAGGAGCTAGCCCCCTGGGGTCCTGTGGGAAGAGGTTCCCCGCTGAGCCTGTCAGGGTGATGGGCGTCTACAGGAGCTGATGCGTGGGAGGCGTGTCTCAGGCCGGGAGAAGCCGGTGGACCAGGAGGCAAGTCTGGCCAAGAGGGGGTGGTGGTGGTTGGAGAGGGCTGTGGGGGCTCAGGCTCTCCCTGGGGGGCCTGCAGCTCAGGAGAGAGGTGGAGACTGAGGTGGAGACTGGCCAGGGAAGAGATGAGGGCACTTGCGAGGTGTGTGTGTGTGGGGGGGAGGGTTGTAGAGGAGGCAGGAGGAGGGCCCCTGGGGCAGCCTGATCACCAATGTCAAGAGGGAGGAGGTTTCTAGGCAGGACTGAGGACTGAAAAATGCTTTCTTTTAAGAAGAGCTTCTTCCTCAGAAGCCACTTATGGTCCATGAGGCCGGAGAGAGTGAAGGCGGTCAGGACAGCCTGCCTGGCCGGGGCTCCTGGGAGGGGCCGCCATGGGCCTGCTGGACAGGCGGCATCCCAGGTCCCGCTCTGGCTGCGAAAGAGCAAATCCCCGAGGAAAGACCCTTCTCAGCATAATTAAAGAGGATAATTAACAAGCAAGGAAGCACCTTCCTGACAGCCCCTGATTACAGATGAGGACCCCAGCTGAGGCGGGGGAGGGGGAGAAGATCCCCTCTCCCAGTCAGCCAAGGCCAGCACACAGTGGCACAGAGGGACATTGAGTCTCACTAAAGGAAAGGCTTTGTCTGAGTCCCAGGGTGGCCAGTCCCTGGCCCCCCAGCCTGTCACCCCCCCAGCATTTATCTCACATCCCCGCTGTACCCTGTTCTGTGTGACCTGCAGGCAGTGACCAGGAAGGAGGCAAAGCTCCTTCCCAAGGAGGTGAGAAGCCAAGGGTCACACACAGAACCACCCCAGAGCTAAGGCCACAGGATTCTTTCCTCTGGAAGCCTGATACAACACTGCCGTTCTTATTTTGGTAGTTCTGGAGGATGGGCAGTTTCCACAGTGTGGAATCCTAGGGAATTGCCTGGGAACTTCTGTAAGGTCGTCCTTCAGTATAAGCCAGTGACTGCACATCTATGGCTTCAGATGGGTGCCCTCACTCACGCTTCGGATGTATCTAAGTGCCCATCTTCTCTGGATGTGCTTGGGCACCTCAAGCTGTGTGTGCCTCTAAGCGGGGCTTATCAAACCTGGGGTATCCCCCACACCCCACTTCCCCCCTGGGGCAGACACTGCTGGGTACCCAGCCAATAGTCAACTGTTTCTCTTCTCCAGCCAAACCAATTTTTTTTATTACCAATAAACTCCACTGAAGTCACTCAGCCTTCCTTGCAGCTACAGGAGGGGGCCTTCTGACACAGTCCTGGCCAATGAGATAAAGGAGGACACCCCTTCCCAAATAGCAAGTCAAAGCTTCCTCAAGACAGGCCCTTGCCTCCTTCCCGGCTTGGAATGAAGGCTGCAGGTACAGCACCATCTTGTGACCCCAAGGCCACACGCATGAGGACAAAGAACCGCTCAGGACTTCCAGGTGGGGGGATGGCGTCCCAGGGCTGTGCTCGTTCCAAACTGCCTGCCATCTCCCGACTTTGAGTGTGNAGCATTTATCTCACATCCCCGCTGTACCCTGTTCTGTGTGACCTGCAGGCAGTGACCAGGAAGGAGGCAAAGCTCCTTCCCAAGGAGGTGAGAAGCCAAGGGTCACACACAGAACCACCCCAGAGCTAAGGCCACAGGATTCTTTCCTCTGGAAGCCTGATACAACACTGCCGTTCTTATTTTGGTAGTTCTGGAGGATGGGCAGTTTCCACAGTGTGGAATCCTAGGGAATTGCCTGGGAACTTCTGTAAGGTCGTCCTTCAGTATAAGCCAGTGACTGCACATCTATGGCTTCAGATGGGTGCCCTCACTCACGCTTCGGATGTATCTAAGTGCCCATCTTCTCTGGATGTGCTTGGGCACCTCAAGCTGTGTGTGCCTCTAAGCGGGGCTTATCAAACCTGGGGTATCCCCCACACCCCACTTCCCCCCTGGGGCAGACACTGCTGGGTACCCAGCCAATAGTCAACTGTTTCTCTTCTCCAGCCAAACCAATTTTTTTTATTACCAATAAACTCCACTGAAGTCACTCAGCCTTCCTTGCAGCTACAGGAGGGGGCCTTCTGACACAGTCCTGGCCAATGAGATAAAGGAGGACACCCCTTCCCAAATAGCAAGTCAAAGCTTCCTCAAGACAGGCCCTTGCCTCCTTCCCGGCTTGGAATGAAGGCTGCAGGTACAGCACCATCTTGTGACCCCAAGGCCACACGCATGAGGACAAAGAACCGCTCAGGACTTCCAGGTGGGGGGATGGCGTCCCAGGGCTGTGCTCGTTCCAAACTGCCTGCCATCTCCCGACTTTGAGTGTGACACAAACATGCCCGTCCCATTTGTGGGGTGTTCCTGATGGCGCCACGCTCCCGTGTCTGTCTCTGTGCCCTCTGACTCCTCTTAAAGAGTTCTGAATCAGCCCACCTGCGCTTCCTCCTGGTTCAGGCTTGTCACCTCCTGCACCAATGTGACAGTGCTCTGGTGGCCCCATTGCCACTCTGGCATCTCCCGCCGGTCTGTCCCTGGAAGGTACTGTGGCTGCCCAGACAGCTTTTCAGAGACTCATTCCTGACCACATGGCTCCTGTACTTTCCCACCCAAGCCCAGATCCCTCACCAAGGTCTTTCAGGACCTCGCCTCTGACCATCTCTCTACTCCGTCTTCCTCCATTCCCTGCCTTGAATCCGCTGCCCCAGTGACAGGGCTGAGTCGCATGGCCTCTTCCCGCCTTTATCTGCCATGCTGTGGCCCAGTGACCTCCATTCCTACTGACACCCACTCCCCTTTAGACCTGGGTGCCCAGCCCTAGGGGTCGGCCACCTCCTCCAGGCTCAGCCCCATCAGTTTATCTGTCTGTCCCAGCAGTTCTCAGGCTGCACGTAGCAGGCTGAGCTCAGCTGCTCCCCCCCGCCCCCCCGCCGTCACCCCGCGGCAGGAGCCCTCTGTGGCCCTTGGCTCCTCTGGCTCATGGTCCTGCCTTGGGGTGTTCAGACCATGCTCTGCTCAGACTCTGCCCTGTGGCCACCACAGAGTATTGCAGAAGCCACAGGGCATTGCATACCAAAAACTGGAACAAAGGAGTGCCAATCCCATCACCCCAACCCAGTGACCTGTTTCATTTTTGCCTGTTTTAGAGTGTAGTTTTTATTTAAAACATTTTAAATCAATTTTTAAAAAAATTTTTAATGTTTATTTTTGAGAGACAGAGAATGAGGAGGAGGCAGAGAGAAAGGGAGCCACAGAATATGAAGTGGGCTCCAGCCTCTGAGCTGTCGGCACAGAGCCTGATGCGGGGCTTGAACTCCCAAACCGTGAGATCATGACCTGAGCCAAAGTCGGACGCCTAACCGACTGAGCCACCCAGGTGCCCCTAATCAATTTTTTAAAAGTTTACTTATTTTGAGAGAGAGAGAGAGAGCAGAGAAAAGGCAGAGAGAGAGCAGGATAGAGGATCTGAAGTGGGCTCTGCACTGAGAGCCTAATGTGGGGCTTGGACTCACCAACCACGGATCCATGAGCTCATGACTTGAGCTAAAGTCCAAGGCTTAACCCACTGAGCCACCCAGACGACCAAGAGTGGAGTTTTTAAGTACTCAAGGGCAGACTGGTGCTTCTGGCTGCCTTTTACCTGATTCATTGAACCCAGTGACTGAGGCTTGCCAGCCCTCTGTGGGCCCTCAGTCTGCCACAGCCGACTCCTGGCCCAGCCTGTGTCCTAATGTGGGTGAAGCCCGGCACCCAGAGCGGTGGGCCGGTGGGCAGGAGACCCAGTCCTGACCCTACTCGAGCCCTCTGCCGGATCCCCAGTGCTCCGCTTTGAGGCCTTGAACTTGGCTTCTCCGTATTTAAGTAAGGAGGTTGACGACAAGATCAGGCATAATAAAATCTGAACTCCACAGAGCTACTCCTGCAGAGCCCTGAGGCACAGACTCACGCTTGCTCAGATACTCTCTTCTTAAATGTTGGTTCCCCCAGCCCCCTGCCCCCTATCTTGTGAGCTGCGAATCTTTCTCTATTTTGTTCACAAGAAGTCTCTGAGAGACCAGAGGCAAGATGAGTGTCCATAATTTCTTGAGCCATCAATTCATGCAAATGAATGTTATCTTCCAAAGTAGTACACTGTGTGTATGTGTCCTTTTTACAACAAAAGACTGCAGTTGCTCAGCACATTCTGGAATTTCCTCTCTGGGAAGCATCTTCAGGCCTGCAGCAATGCTGTTTGGATGCATTCCATGCTGACAGATTATCACCTTCTGTAGGGGAATTCGGTTTTTGTGTAATAGGAAGAAAACAATTCTTATTAGAAAAGTTGCCTATAGTTTGAAGTTGAAATGGATTGGGCTAGCAGGAAACAAAAAATTCCTCTAACAGTCAAAAGGTCATTTGTTGGGGAGCTAAAAAACACCCTTCAGATCATATTTAGTTCTGAAACATGCTACTCTCTCCCACATGGCCTGAATAGCAGAAGCCAAAGAGGTGAGTTGTTCTTCATGATAATTTTGCCTGTGCCCATGGGGCATGAGGGAGGTGGGTGTGAGGACCCCACAAGGGGAAGGGTGGAAAGAATGGAAGAGTCTGGAAGAAGACAGGGGCCTGAGGAAGGAGCAGTGAGCCAGGCCTGAGGAAGGACCAAGGGCAAGAAATTTCGTGGCAAATTTCTGGTATTTGTGAGACATTGAAGACTAATACTTAATTTAACTTGTTTCTAATTCTGTGCTGGTTTGAAAATCCCACCTTTTGATCCTACACCTCTAGTGTGTCCATGTTGCTTTGGGGAAACCAAGAAGCAGGACACAGTTGTGTGCAGGAGCTGACCCAGGGCAGAGAGGGGAGCCGCCGGGGATGCAGGAGGTGCTGGGAGCAGAGGAGGGGCAGAGCAGTGCTTGGGGAAAAAGCCATATCCCCCCAGCCCTCTGCCTCGAGGAGGAAGCCCTAGGAGATAGTGGAGCAGGAACTGAAAATCTCAAAATACAAAGGGAAAGGACAGTGAGCCCTTTGACTCAGGACCACAGGAAACTGCAGAGGGAACAAGGGCGCAAGGCACTAACAAGGCTGATGTCTGGGTTGTATCCAGGTCCCTGTGAGCAGGCGCGAGGGGTGCTTGACAACTGGGTTCCGGCACTGGAGGCATGTAGCCCTGACGGTGCGACCCAGCCTTGGGTGTCAGTTTGTGTCCTATCAAATAGTGGTGACAGCACTTAATTCACAGAGTGGTAGTGGGAATAAGGAGCGTTGCTCCTGGGGCGTCTGGGGGGCTCAGTCAGTTGAGCGTCCAACTCACGGTCTTGCTGGACATGAGTTCTAGTCCTGTGTCAGGCTCTGTGCTGGTGCACGGAGCCTGCTTGGAATTCTCTCTCTCTCTCTCTCTCTCTCTCTCTGCCTCTCCCTGCTCATGTTTTCTCTCTCTGTCTCTCAAAATAAAGAAATACACTTAAAATAAAGAGGCATTACAGGATAATTTTAGAAAGTAAAAGCATATATTTATATACACATGTCTTATGCAAATAGAATGCAACACATTTTATTTAACTAATTAATGAGGGGCCAGTGAGCTGCTACAGGAAGTTTACATGAGAACTGGATTTACAGAGATTTATAGCTTCTCCTGGACAAGACTTACGTGCATCTCGGTCAACCCGCATTAGCTAACGCTGTCTCTGCAGAGCTGCAAAACAGCCCAGCCCCAGACACTCAACACTGTGTGCCCCGTAGGATCAGAAGACCCCAAGGCCCCTAGGCCATGCCCAAATTTCCCATGCAGAGACACACAGTAATTCTTTTGCCTATTTAAAGTCTTTCATACTTAAAAAAAAAGTCTTCCCCTCTCTCCCCCAGGATCATAATAATCTCAGAAAATTATTCTTGATCCCAAAACAATGGGTCTCATCAGGCTTGGCCTGATTATTTACACTGGCACAGTAAGAAAGTTCATTAAGTTACAGTTCCTCCTTGACCGGGCTTTGAAATCCAGGGAGCTGTGCAGCACCAAGCGACCACAAAAGCCCTGGAATTCGTGTCTGTCTGGAAGTTTTCATGAGGATTCTCAGCCTCGATTTTTAAAAGCTTCTATTATTTCCCAAGGAAATGGAGCCCAAGGAACCGTCCATGGCAGGTAGCTGGATGATTTCCTCTCTTTTCAAAGTTCCCAGACTGGGGAATGCTCTTTGTCCACAGGAAGCCATCGTGTTTCCCACCGTGAGGGTGGCGTCAGCTTGCTCTCCAGGGAAGGCCTCGGGGCATTGATTCTGTACGCAGAGTGACTCCTTATACCTGGTTAAATGAGAGTTGTCCCCAGGCATTGCATCCCAAATGCACAATCTAATTATACTTCCGGTAAAAAGGAGGACAGTTTCTCATTGAAAGTATGACAACAACTATACTCCCATGAAGAGTCAAAAGAACAAAGTAAGAGTTTCGGAATTCTGGGGGGTCAGTGGGAATCAGACGAAAATGTTTCTTTTCATGCTCAGCTGTGAGCTGTCTTAACGGCTAATCACAATGCCTGTTTTCCATGGGAGGTTCTTCTCCTTGGTAAGCTGGTCATGAGAGTCGTACAACATGTTTAGCGCACATCACTTGCACTGACAGTGGCAGAAGCCTAAATGTCCACTGACAGGAAGTGGATAAAGTCTAGTCACCCCATGGGGAAATGAATGAGCAAGAACAGTATCTATCAACATGGATACATCTCAAAATCAGTGTTCACCACCTTCTCCCCAAAAGAGAAAGATGCAGACAGAGACGTACAACCTGATCCCAATTTTATGAAGATTAAAAGCTCGAAAACTCTGCCATGTATCACTAATGGATATCTATATATAACACCATGTTTAAAAATGCATGAGGATAATATATATTAAATTCAGATGAATAGCCGTTTCTGAGGAGGGAGGTACATGGGAAAAAAGGCACCCAGGGACTTTGGCCATTTCTTGGGGGGAAAAAATGTCTCTTTCCAATTTACAAAAGCAAAGTCTATTAAATTGTAGGTTCAGAAGGAAGAGAAAGGGCTTCCTTACAAATCTGTACATGAGAGAACTAAAGCAACAAGGTTCCAAAAAATAATCACAGTAAAATGGCCTCATTCAATGTGAAATAATTCTTGATTGTTGTTGGCTTTCAGAAAGCTTCTCCCCATCCTGCAAATGTTTATATTTTACTTTTGAAAGAGAGAGAGAGAGAGAGTGGGCAGGGACAGAGAGAGGGTGGGGACAGAGGATCTGTAGCCAGCTCTGCACAGAGAGCCCAGTGTGGGAGTTCAAACTCACCAACTGTGAGATCACGACCTGAGGTGAGATCACTACCTGAGCTGATACCATGACCTGAGCTGCAGTTGGACGCTTAACCAGCTGGGCCACCCAGGCACCCCCCTGAAAGTTTCTGCTTTGAACCAAGTCCTAGAAATCCTGGTCCATCCATTGGTGTGGTCTGAAGCTTGTGCAGGTGAGGTCAGCTGAGCAGTCTGTCCCCAGAAGTGACTCATCAGGTGTTGGTGGTTGGCGCCACTGGTACAGTCCCCTCACGACGACCTCAGCTTGCCCTTCTGTGCTGGACACAGCCTGTGACAGATAGTAGAGCTCCCCAACAAACAGCAGAGTAAACTAAAAGGTGACTTGTGAAAAAACTGTGGTTAATTTTTTATAGCAGCCAGTAATACAAAGACGGAAGAGAATGAAATACTATATTGGAAGTAACTACTTCACAAGAGTTTTGATGAGTGTTTCCCTGAGGATAAGAGATATGATGGACACTGACAAGCCTTCAGGGCCTTCCTGTAAAGCAGGCAATGTCTGGAATACTCATACTGATGACATGTACGGAAACAAACTTAACCTAGGGAAGGCTGAGGGCCTCCTCTGAAGTCATAACCCTTCCAATGGAGCTCTGATGCAGGAATAGGGGACCCATTACACAAACCTAACAACAAACATTACTTAGCACCTCTCGTCCTCGTTTCATAAGATGAAGGAACAAATCTTTGTGTTTTGTTCCAGGGGCTTTCTGAGAAGTTTCAAAGAACATTTTCATTGAAGATATCTGAAAGTTTTGTTTTACTGTTTCTGTATTTAGGATCTGGTCTTGAGAAGAAGGAACCAAAAGAGTTGTCAGAGAATATTTGGGTGCTTGATTAAGACAGTATCATGGGCACCCAGAAACAATACTTGCTCACCTATTTACTATTAATAGAAGATTGTAGGAGTGCCAGGGTGGTTCAATATTCACAAATCAATCCATGTGACACATTACGTTAATAAAAGAAAGGATAAGAACAGTATGATCCTCTCAGTATATGCAGAAAAAGCATTTGACAAAGTACAACATCCATTCATGATCAAAGCCCTCAACAAGGTAAGTCAAGAGGGAACATACCTCCGCATAATGAAACCATATATGACAAAGACACAGAAAACATCATTCTCAATGGAGAAGAACTGAGAGCTAGCTTTCTCCCTATGGTCAGGAATAAGACAGGGTAGTCCATTCTCACCACTTATACTTTTAATGTAGTATTGGAAGTCTTATCCACAGTAATCAGACAACAAAAAGAAATACAAGGCAACCAAATTGGTGAGGCGGAAGTAAAACTTTCACTATTTGCAGATGACATGTTACTGTCTATAGGAAATTGAAAGAATCCACCAAAAAACTGCCCAAGTTGATAACAAATTTAGTAAAGTAGCAGGATATAAAATCAGTGTAGAGAAATCTGCTGCATTTCTATACAGTAATAAGCAGCAGAAAGAGAAATTAAGAAAACAATCCCATTTGCAAATGCACCCAAAACAATAAGATACCTAGGAATAAACCTAGTCAAAGAGTAAAAGACATACTCTGAAAAGTATAAACCGCTGATGAAGAAATTAAAGACTACACAAATAAATGGAAAGACATTCCATTCTCATGGATTGGAAGAAGAAATATTGTCAAAATTTCTATATTAACCAAAGCAATCTACACATTTAATGTGATCCCTATCAAAACACCAACAGCATTTTTCACAGAGCTAGTACAAGCAATCCTAAAATTTGTATGCAACCACCAAAGACACCAAGTAGCTAAAGCAATTTTTTAAAATAGGCTTCACACTCAGCACGGAGCCCAATGAAGGGCTTGTGTCACAACCCAGAGATCAAGATCTGAGTTGAGATCAAGAGTCAGATGCTTAACTGAGCCACCCAGGTGCCCTGTCAAGGCAAAGGACTAGGCAAAAAGCAAAGCAAAGCAAAGCTGGAGTCATCAAAATTCTAGACTTCAAGTTATGTTACAAAGCTTAGTGATCAAAACAGTATGGTACTTGCTGGAGCCTCACCAGCCTCACTGGATGACAGTCACAGCGAGGAAATGGCAGCATTTGCACAGCTCCTCCCATGAGAAACGAAAACTGGTATCTCCTTCTGCTACCACTGGCTCATGTTGGAAGTGAGCCTGCTGGTATTGCTGATATTCCAGATCAGACCGATATTCCCCACACAGATACCTCATAAGGAAAAGCATATTCCTGCCCATTCAAAAGAGATTTTTAGATGAAAGCACTGTGGATGATTATCAAAAGACTCTTCCTATGGGCCTTGTAGATCCAAGACTTAGATAATAAAGAAGGTTAAGAACACAGGAGTTACGCTTGAGCCTGGCCCCGAGACAAAGAGCCTAATTTAGAGTTAAGGAACAGATAAGGGCAGAACTTAAGTTAATACTTATACCTTTTCTACCTGGTGATGTATGGTGGTCCCTTCCCTAAGGCCTACTTTCCACAAACACCCTGCCTTACACTGGCTGGGATGAGGATAGATAAGAGTAGCTAAAACATAACCCAAAAACAAAGGCCAACACATTTAAGGCCTCCATGGTATTTACACATTCAGCATCAAGGCAAAAAGGTTTCCACAAACAACTTATTAACCAGCTCAAAAACATTCGTCCTCTTGTGAGCCAGACAAAATGACTCCTAGCCCATCTATACACTTAACCTATGTCCTAATCCTAGAGTTATTAACTTAGAACAAATATGTATGTCATCCTGTTTTTCACTAAGAACACCCTGTTAATTCCTTAGTTATAAGATTTACTCAACCTCACTATGATTGGAGTAGTTCTGCAAGAATATTTCTGTAAAACCTGCTTCTGTACACTTTCCAAAGTAGCTTATCACAAAGAGTTATCCATTGTAAAAGTTCCTTTTTCTGATCTCATGTTATCATTTAACCTATAAATAAAGACACCAAAGCCAACAGGATGGAGATGCCTCTCTGGTGATCAGAAAGAATCTCGGGGCTCTCTCACGCTCTCTTCCCCAACACCGTCCATCCTTCAGTAACCCCTGGATCTGCTGGAATGGGATTCCAGCAGGTACTGGCACAAAAATAGACACATAGATCCATAGAACAGAACAGAAAACCCAGAAATAAGCCCATGTTTATATGGCCAATTAATCTTTGACAAAGCAGGAAAGAATAGCCAATGGGAAAAAGACAGACTTTTCAAAACATGGTGTTGGGAAAACTGGAAAGCAACATGCAAACGAATGAAACTGGACCACTTTCTTACACCACACACAAAAGTAAACTCAAAATAGATGAAATACCTAAATGTGAGACCTGAAACCATAAAAATCCTAAAGAAGAATACAGGCAGTAGCCTCTTTAACATCCACCGTAGCAACTTCTTTATAGGTAAATCTTCTGAGACAAAGGAAACAAAAGCAAAAAATTAACTATTGGGACTTCATCAAAATAGAAATTTTCTGCACAGTGAAGGAAACAATTAACAAAACTAAAAGGCAACCTATGGAATGGGAGAAGATATTTGCAAATGACATATCCGACATAGGGTTAGTATTCAAAATATAAGAAAAACTTCTAAAACTCAACAACCACAAGCCCAATAATCCAGTTAAAAATGGGCAGAAGACATTTATCCAAAGAAGACAACCAGATGGCCAACAGACACATGAGAAGATGCTCAACATCACTCATCATCAGGGAAATGCAAATCAAAACAACAAGATATCACCTCACATCTATCAGAATGGCTAAAATCAACAACCCAAGAAACAAGTGTTGATGATGATGTGGATAAAGGGGGAACCCTCTCGTACTGTTGATGGGAAAGCAAACTGGTGCAGCCACTGTGGAAGTAAGTATAAAGCTTCCTAAAAAAGTTAAAAATAGAACTACCCTAAAATCTAGCAATTGTACTACAAGAGCACCAATTCAAAGGGATACACATGCCCCAATGTTATAGTAGCACTGTTTACAATAGTGAAATTATGGAAACAGCCCAAGTGTCCACTAACTGATAAACAGATAAAGAAGACTTTATATATATATACATATATATATATGTATACATATATATATATGTATATATATATATAATGAAATATTATTCAGTCACAAAAACAGTGAAGTCTAGCCATTTGCAACAACATGGATGGAGCTAGAGAGTATAATGCTAAATGAAATAAGTCAGTCAGGGAAAGACAAATACCATATGATTTCACTCATATGTGGAATTTAAGAAACAAAACAAATGAGCAAAGGATGAAAAAGAGAGAGAGAAAGAGAGAGACACCAAGAAATGACTCTTTTTTCCTAATGTTTATTTTTATTTTTGAGAGAGATAGGGAGAGAGTGTGAGCAAGGTATGGGCAGAGAGAGAGGGAGACACAGAATCTGAAGCAGGCTCCAGGCTCTGAGCTGTCAGCACAGAGCCCAATGCAAGGCTTGAACTCATGAACTGTGAGATCATGATCTGAGATGAAATCAGTCACTTAACTGACTGAGCCATGCAGGCGTCCCAGAAATAGACTCTTAAATATGGAGAACAAACTGATGGTTACCAGAGGGGAGGTGGGTGGGGGGGATGGATGAAATGGGTGTTGAGGATTAAGGAGAGCACTTGCTGCAATGAGCACAGAGAGATGCATGGAAATGTCGAATCACTATATTATACACCTGCAATTAATATTACACTGTATGTCAACTAACTGAAATTTAAATAAAAATTGAAAGAAAGAAAGATGTATTATATATTTTTTAATGTTTTATTTATTTCTGAGAGAAAGAGGCAGCATGAGCAGGGGAGGGTCAGAGAGAGGGAGACATAGAATCTGAAGCAGGCTCCAGGCTCTGAGCTGTCAGCACAGAGCCCAATGTGGGGCTTGAACCCACAAACCATGAGATCATGACCTGAGCCGAAGTCAGACACTCAACCAACTCAGCCACCCAGGAGCCCTGAAAGATGTATTTATTATAAAGTAAACATAGAACTAGGTAATATCATTTTGAAGACCTACATCTATTTCACAAGTGAGGTTTTGTGTGTATTTCGTTTTTTAGTAATCAGGGACATAATAGGGGCGCCTGGGTGGCTTAGTCGGTTGAGCGTCCGACTTTCGCTTAGGTCATGATCTCGCGGTTCGTGGGTTCGAGCCCCGCGTCGGGCTCTGTGCTGACTGCCAGCTCAGAGCCTGGAGCCTGTTTCAGTCTGTGACTCCCTCTCTCTCTGAGCCTCCCCTGCTCACGCTGTCTCTCTCTCTCTCCTAGAAATAAATAAAAATATTAAAAAAAAAAATCAGGGACATAATAAAGTCAACATAAAGCACATCTGTTTTTATGGTAGCACTCAAGCTATCTACTATATGGGCAGATTACATGTAGGTAAAGAATCACCTTCTGCATTGTAGACAAAGGCACTTCCCAATAAACCAAGGCAACAAATCCATCAACAATGAGTCAGTTTTGCCAAATTTTTAAATGTATCTCCTAGTTTTATTTCAGATTCAGGTGTTATAAACCAAGGCAAATACGTTGTACTTTTTTAGTTTTGTCCTTCACTGTTCACATTCCTGAACAAAACCTCTCTTTACTGCCTCACGAAACAAAAGCTCATACACAATTGTATTTCTTTGTTACTACCATTTTACAAGAAAAAACCGGGAGGTGGGTGGAAAAATGAGAACTACCTCTGTCCAGTCTGTGAGCAGACAAACAGTGGGCACAAGTACACATGCACACATTTCTACAGCCACATGAATCCGTTTTACTTCTTAAAGTGGCAAACATGAATACATTTATCAGTTAACTAAATATGTAGACTTTGTGTAGCATATAAAAATAAAAAGTGAAATACTATAAACAAAGTTATGCTTCATAATTAGGTTTTAGTATCATATCTTAGAAATTACCTAGGTAGCCAACGATCGTCCATTAATTAGCTCCATGCAATATCAGTTTAGGGTTTTAAGTTATCTGAAGATATTGGAAATTCACTTAGTTGGATATACCACAAAATATATGATAAATTTGTCTGAATAATGGTTCAAAATTTAGAGGAACATCAATTTACTGTTTTGATCATTGTACCATGTAAAAGAAGGCCAACTTTTTGATCATTCATCAGTAAATATTTAGGAAGTTCAGATGAACTATTCTCTTCATGATAAAGCAAAGCAAAGGAAATGTGTACTTGCATTATACTTGTCAAAGATAAATCGAAGGAAAAACATGCCTTTTTATTTAAAACCAAAGTTGTTAAGCTAATGTGATTTACTTTATGTGAATATGGATTTATAAAACATTTCTAAGTTAGCAGTTTCTTTATGAAGGATATTTTTCAAAGCCTAACACTCAAAAGTATTGTTAAGTTAGGAATATTAGATTTAATAAGTGCTTACTTTTTTCCTATAAAAGAATCAGAATAGGACTCCTTTGATTTAAGAGGCATAAGAACCTAATGTATTTTACACTCATTCACCAAGAGGTCAGGACCTTTTTCACGGTAGGCTCATAGACACATGGATAGACAGACACATCAAGAGATATTGGCTTCTGTCCCACAGTTTCAGCCACAGGCCAAAAATAAACACAAAATTTGACCAATCCTAGATCTCAAAGAGATATTCTTCTCAGGGGGGCATGAAAATTATTAACGGTCTTGAGCCCCAAACGGACAAAAACTAACAAGCTGGATTTTCCATTGTTTCTCACCCAAAAGTGGCTAGATCACTGTCATCTATCTACAGAGATCGCAAGTGGTCAAGTAGTCAGACTGACTATAAAACCAAATGGTCAGACTGACTGTAAAACCAAATTTTCAACCACCATCGCCAAGAACGGAGAATACATTAGCTGTCATGCAAGAACCAGAAGTAAAAACACAAACACAAATTCAGTAAAGATTAGAAAAACAGAACCAGAGAGACAGAGGGTGAGCAAAGGCAAAGTTCTGTTGTGGGTTGGAACTCACTCTGGGGGGCTAGAAAAGCTCTATCTGAGCTCAGCAACTGGGAAGTGCCCTCTCCAGCGGCTCATTTAGCTGACTCTGACCAGTGAGTCTACTGGGTATCTCAAGGAACCTCGGAAACTACTAAAGAATAATTTCAAAGAGATTTAGTTATGACTCTTATACAAAATAAACACTTTGAAGAATTTATTTAACTACTACTGAACAAGGAAGCCAGTTCAAATTATAATTGGGCTTACACAGATTGTATTCTCCACCGATACAATCCGTTTGCATTGCTATGGACAACAACAAAAAAAATCTTCATCACCACCAGCCTTCCAAAACTCAATTTCTCTCTCTCCAGGCTTGCCAAATAGCCCAACTAAAAACAACCAAGGGCCCATGTCCTCATAAAATCAGACAGTTCCTGGAGGGTCTGCTAGCCAGAATTCCACTGAAAGGATCCCCTGTAATCTTTTTTTCCTAAGTGCACCTGTCACAGAGGAGAACCTAGGTAAATGGCAACCATTGGTCAAGTCAAAGACAAAGAGCCATGACAAAGAGTCAGCAGGTGGTCAACAATTTTTTCAGGCAGGAAGGAACTAAACAAAATTCCAGGGCATTGTCCAGACTTGGCTTGTGCCCTGATGTCTCTGAGTTGACTTCTTTTTTCCTGGGAAAGGGTAGTAAGTGCTGGTGAGGGTAGGCTCAAATAGAGGGGAGAAAGGGGAGGAAGACATCTGCTAAGGAAATGGGTTTGCTGGCTTCCTGCAGGTGTTTGCAGAGTTGTTGTTATTCCCCCAGTTTTTCTGGAAAGTTGCACAGATTCTTCACAAAGAAACATTTATTTCTAATTCACTGGACTTTACACAGAAATGGGAAGTATAATAATTAAAAAATAAGTGCACCATTTTTCTTATTACAGAAGTGACTTAAAAAGTTTTTGGCAACCAAAATGGTACAGACAGTGACAATTAAGTCCCCACGCTGACCAATGAGAATGGCTGTGGGCTGTGAACACACTAGTTCATTTTGGGCATCCAATTCCTTCCTGGAAATGTCAGCTTGCTCATCACAAAAATCGGAAAATGCTCCACAGGAGTACAGCCTCAGCTAATATTTTGTGCCTATACTCTGAGGTTTTTCTATTTATCTGTGTTTCCCTACATCTCTACTTTCAAATATGGATTAACACTATCTGTTATTTTGCAATTAAAATGAAATATGGAGAAAATCGGCTATATCTGAAACACCCTTTGTAAGTCTGATAACTGTCTACAGACCGTGTGGATATACTGTTCACCAGTGTCTTCTGTTGAGCTCTTATGCTATTTCTAATGTTTACTATTACAGACTTCACATCTGTAACTTATTCTCTGTTTACATCCTTATTTATTTCCTCAGGATACATTTCCCCAAATGGAATTTCTGGGTCAAAGGACATGCTTAAATAAAAACCAGTCATTATTTTAGAAGTTATAGATTTACAGAGAAGTTGTAAAGATAGCATAGATTTCCTATGTATCCTGCATCCAGTTTGCTCTTATTAACATCTTACGTGAGTGTGATGCATTTGTTATGATTCATGAGCCCATACTGGTACATTATTATTAACTGACATTCAGATTTCTTCAGTTTTTCCCTAATGTCCCTTTTCTGTTCCAGAATCCCATGTAGGGATCTATATTACATTTAATTGTCACGTCTCCTTAGACTCCTCTTGGTTGTGACAGCTTTTCAGATTTTCCTTGTTTTGTTTTTTTTTTTGACCTTTATGGTGTTGAAATTTTCAAGTATTTTGTAGAATGTCCCTCAATTGGGATTTGTCTGATGTTTTCCTCATGATTAAAATAGGGTAATGTGTTTTGGGGTTGAGGGCCACAGAGATAAAGTGCCCTTTTCATTATACAGTATCAGGAGCACATATTATTGATATGCCTTCACTGTTGGAATTGACATTGATCACTTGGCCAAGGTAAGGTAGTGTTTGTTAGGTTTCTCCACTGTAAGATTACTCTCTTTTCCCACTTCTTTTCATGGTCTCTGGAAGGAAGTCATTATGCACAACCTACACTTAAGAGAAGAGAAATTTTGCTCTACCTCTTTGAGGGAGGAGTGTTACACAAATTACTTGGAATGCATGCGTGATTTGCCTGTTCTCATTTATTTAATTACTTATTCATTCCATTGTTCATTTATATTAGAATGGACTCATGGTTAATGGTTTTACACTCTGGGTTATTATCCAATACAACTTTGTTTTGTCTGCTCAAATGGTTCCAGCTTTGGTCATTTGGAGCTCTTTCAGTTGACTCCTGTGTCTCTTTGACATAACCCCATCATTGTGTGTTGTTTTGTTTTTTCCTTCATTACTTTCTGACACTACACGATGCTCCAGGCTCATCTTGAATATTTCCCTTCCCAGTCCAAGAAGCAGCCATTTCTCCAAGATGCCAAGGGCATACGTTTCTCAAGGTCTTTAGTACATGTTGCTAAATTTCCTGCCAGAATGTTTACACAATTTATAATCTAGCCAGCAGTATATGTGTGTCTATTTCTCATCACACTGTAATGACTTCAAAAAATATTTAAAAATAATTTTCATCACTTTTAATTTGATTCCTTTGGTAATTAGTGACTTTCTCTAATTTTTGTAAGTTTACTAGCCATTTGTAACTAGGTAAGTTGCCTTTTCATTGTCCTTAACCTATCCTTTTATTAGAGTGTTCACTTTTATCTTAACATGTTGTAAGAACTGTTAACCTAGAACGGATATTAACCTTTTGGCTATCATGTAAATTGCAAATGTTTGTCCTAGTTTCTTATTTAACTTTTGAATTTATTGACTGTTTTTAACTTACACAAACCATAGACACTTATTTGGAAATTTTAAACATAGAAAGAAGTTAAAGAGAATAATGTAATAAAGTGTTCTTATGTATCCACCCCCAGTTTCAATAATTGTCACTATTTTGCCATCTCTATTTGAGCTACCACTTCTCTCACATTATTTTTTAAAAACTGTAGTCCTTTAAGCAAATCCCAGACAGCATGTAATTTTACCTATAAATACTACAACAAGAACATTCAAAAAACACAAACACTGTGTTTTATCACACCTACCAAATTAAACAAACCATAGTTCCTTAATATCATGTAATGCACAGTTAATGGTCATATTCCCCAAAATTGTCTTTTAGAGTTGATTTGTCTGGATCAGGATCCAAAGCAGACCCACACATCATTTGGGATATATCTTAAATATCCTTTGTTCTTTTCACTTAATTTATTACTATTATTACTATGGAAAATGCCATTGATTGGTCAGAGAAACTAGCTCATTGGACTTCTAGAATGTCCTGTACCTTAAATTTGGCTGATTATTGCATAGAGGGACTCTTTAACTTCTTCCCCTCTCTCCTGTATTTCTTATAAAATGGTGGTAGGATCCCAGAGATTTGATTAAATTCAGGTTTCCTTTTTAAGGCAAAAACCCTTAGAGATGGTGATTTCTACTGCATCCCACTGTGGTGATGTTGGGGGGAAACTCATCATATCTGTTTTACTTTTAGTGATAAGATTGATCATAGTTTCAGGTGGGGTCAACCTGTTTCCTCTGTTATAAAGTTCTCTATCAAAATTTCACCCAATAGATTCTTTGGTCCTTCTGAAATATGTTTATGAGGGAAAGATGGAATGAATGCTTGATTTTCTCCCTTTATCAATCTATCAATTCTCACAGTAATGAGTTGATGTACTAACAAATTCCCACGATGACTGAAGATTTAAAAAAAATGTTTAATGAAATTTTATTAAAAAAATGTTTAATTAAATGATGAAACATTTAATGAAAAATGTTTCAATCATTTCACTTTGGGGGGGGCTCAAATGGTCCCATCTTAAGCCAGTGTAACCTTTTCAAATTGAATCCTGTATCTTTTTTCCACTTTTTTTCAGATTATAACATTTTATGTGGAAACATTTAAAACACTTAAAAGAATGAAGAGATAAACCATGTTCATGGATTGGAAGACTCAGTAGTGTTAAATGCGTCATTTTCTTCAAATACATTCACAGATTTAATGCAATTTTAATTAAAATTCCAATAAGCTTCTTGGGAGAATTAGTCAAATTAATTAAATATATATGGAAATGTAATGGTCAAAGACACTATTTAAAAAGAACAAGGTAGAAGGAGTTCAGCTATCAGGTACCAAAACCTAATTTAAAGCTATAGTAATTGAGGCAGCATGTTATTGGTGCAAGGATAGACATATAGACCATTGATCTAAAATATAAGCTTTAGATACAGACCTTTACACTAATAGGTCTTTGATTGATAATAATATAAATTACAAGCTTCTCAATAAGGTGACAAATGGAAATCCATGAGAAAAAAATAAAATGGAGTCTATCTTGCACAATACACAATCTCTTCTAGATCTAGTAAATACCTAAACATGGATGGTAAAACTATAAAAATTTTAGAAACTCAAATAGAATATTTTCATGGCCTTGCGATAGTGAAAGATTTCTTAAATAAGAAAGAAGCATTAATGCTAGAGGGGAAAAAGAAGATAAATTGTGCTATTTTCAACGTAGTAGGTGGAAAGCTTCAGACTGCTGGCATCTGCAAATTCTGGTTCTAGTTTGTGACTGGGCAAGTTGACACATTGGAAGTCAGCTTTTAAAAACATTTATGCCATTTTGACAGTGTATTTTATATCTGCCTAACCTATAATTAAGAATTTATCTGTATTTTCTCTTTAAAAATCTTTTCCTGCCATCATATTTTAGAAGATTCTATTTTGTTTCATTTTATTTTATTTTNAGAGGGAGGCACAGACTGAAACAGGCTCCAGGCTCTGAGCTGGCAGTCTGCACAGAGCCCGACGCGGGGCCCGAACCCACGAACCGCGAGATCATGACCTAAGCGAAAGTCGGACGCTTAACCGACTAAGCCACCCAGGCGCCCCTTTTGTTTCATTTTATTGACTCAGTAGCCCTCTCTCTCTCTTAGATTGTGAATGTTGTTTTAAAATTTATATTAACTATATTATTTTATTTTACTTTTTATTGGTCTGCCACTGTTGAAAATGAAAACAAGAAAAAGCAACTGATCTATCATCACAGATAATTTGAAAGCACTGAAATAGATAACACGAAAGAAAATCAAGAGATCAAGACATTCCAGTAATGATAAAAGACTCACAGATGGAAAAAAATGGTTATAACACATGAGATGCCAGAGGCTATAAGGATCAATTCAAATAAATCAAGAAAGGTGGGCAGAAAACCGTGAACGGGCACTTTACATGCGGATTTCTTTGCCACATCAACACGTGGGAACGGTCAGCCTCTCTGTCCTCGGGAACGTGAACGCCAAAATCACCAGGAGGGCACAGTCAGCAGATCAGCAAAAGCGGAAAAGTCCACAACCCTAGAAGGTGTCAGCGAGGACACAGAGCAGCAGGCGCCCTCTGAAAACGCCGAGGCCAGGAAAGTGAAGTTCAGCATCCCCGGCATCTAAATGTCCGCACCCTCGGATGGACCAGCCCCTGAATGGTAGTCCTGGGTGCCAACGCGAACGCTCCTGCAGGACCCAGATGCCCCCACGTGACTCGGCGGGACGCGCCTGGCAGCGCCACTTATGGCTGCCTAGTGCAACCCCCCTCAGCTCACCTCGCGCAGGTGGAACGGATAAAGGAAGATGCTTTCACCCTGTGGAAGAGTGAGAACGGGGACGACCAGCAGCCCCAGCTTTAGACACCCTCCGGCGCAGCTCGCAGGGGGCGCGCACCTGGTCCCCTGGACCTCCCACCTGGTCCCCTGGACCTCCCGCCGCATCTGCAGGGCTGCAGGGCGGTGCAAGGAGACTCCGCCAGAAATTCAGTAAACGTCCTGCTGGGGGACTCCTTCCATCCACTAGGTCAGCTCTTGCATAGTATCCAGACGTCCTGGGGACAAGGAGGACCCCCCAAGGGGTCTTGGGGTGGAGGAGCGTGCCAGGTCAAGGAATGACACTGAGTCTGGCATGGGTCCCAGGCAGATGGGTCCTGAGCCCAAGCTGGAGCTGGAGACAGTGAGTTCTGCGGCTGGGAAGATTCCTAAAGGGCTGGCCCTGGAGTGAAAAGGAAGTGGGGCAGGGGGTGCTCCTGCAGACAACCCGGGACCCTGGAGAATATGGGTTTGCAGGGACAGGGACCCAGACAATGTGTGTGTACCGTTGGGCTCCAGGCTACTGGTCTGGCTGCCCCGACCGCCCCTGCCTTTAAGAGCATTTGGTCCTGCGGTTCTTGAAGGAACGCCAGTTCTTGCAGGTTGATCTGGTGCCCAGGATCCCTCCACCCCCACCCCAGCTCCTCCAGGGCTGAGGAAACTCTCTTTTTCAAAACGTGTCTCCAGTGCCTGCTGCTAATCCTTGCCCAGGGTCTGGGGTTGGTGGGGGCCCCTCACGTTCCTGCATCCTTATTCTTGTTCTGTTCCTCGCTCAGGGGTTCTGCCCATTAGGGCTAGGTTTAAATCCCACCCTCCCTGCTGTGCCCACCCAGGCCCACCCTGCTGGTGCCCGGAGCCTCTTCTCATCTCTGCCCTGCAGTCCTCACTCCTCTCTGATGAGCCTTGCATCCGTGGAGTAATCAATCCCCTCATCACTGAGCAGCTGCTGCGGGCATGCCCTGTGCTGTCCCATGTCACTTCAGTGTGATCTCATCAGTCTTTGATGGCTCCCTTGCTTTCTGGTACAAGATGACCCAGTCTCATTCCCTACACTTTTCGCCCTAGACCTGGAATTAGCCCATTTCTCTGTAAAGGGTAGCTAGCGAGCATAGCCTGGCTGTAAGTGTTACTCATTGTTACTTGATGGTGGTTGCTTCTAGGTCTTTCAGTGAACAGAGCCAGGATGCATGTATTTTTAACGAGAAAAATACAACATGACTTCAAACTGCTCTTTCTGATTCATTTTTAAGATTGCAGGATTTTTACTTAACTTCCTTGATTTTATACCATATCATTTTGGTACCTAATGATGGCAACACAGTCATTTAATAAAAATATCAATACTAATAATGTAACTGCTGAATGGAGTTTATGATTTCTTTCCTTTTTTATTATCCAAAGAATATCTTCTACTTGGGATGTATAGTCAAAGCGCTGTGTTTTAAAGCCACTTCAAGTAATTGTTTTCTTTATGTGGTTATGCCACATGCTTTATACGCAGTTAGGCTCCTTCATTTAGGTGTACTTTCAAATTTTAAAGGATTGTTTGTTTTTCTTTTGTGACTAAACTTTAAAAATTTATGTAAGACATTTACAGTCCAAAATAAAAAGCATTTAACAAGTTACATCCACAGGAGTCTTGTTTTTATAGTTTTCCCCTTCACTTTTTCTTTTTTCTCTCAATAACTATTTACAAATATTGGTTTTTGGTTTATCCTTCCATTGTTTCTTATGATACTATAAATAAATGATCTATCTATGTACCTTTCTGTCCAGTTTTCCCCTTCTCTTACATAGAAGGGATTGTATTATAACTGTTACTCTGCTCACTTCCTTCTTTCACCTTATTTCTTCTTCATATTGGTATATAGAGATACTTCTCATTCCTAATTCTAGGTGCTCAGTACTCCATTGTGTGGCTGAAACAAGTTTCTTCAGTCATTCCCCTACACTGGTTTAAGCCTCACAGTGATGTTTCTCTTATGGTTTCTACCTTTCAAGTCATTTTATTAATTTATTTCAAGTGAAGAATTCAAATTAAAAAATCTCTCCATGATTTACCTTAAAATCTTTTTATAAATTTTTATTTAAATTCTAGTTAGTTCACATACTGTGTAATATTAATTTCAGGTGTACAGTATAGCAATTCAACACTTCCGTACACCACCCAGTGCTCATCACAAGTGCGCTCCTTTATCCCCATCACCTATTTCACCCATCCCCCACCCACCTCCCCTCTGGTAACCATCAGTTTGCTGTCTTATAGTTAAGAGTCTATTTCATGGTTTCTCTCTTTCTCTTTCTTTGATTCTCTCTCTTTTTTCCCCTGTGCCCACTTGTTTGGCTTGTTTACTACTCTATGATGCAGCAATCACACTACTAGGTATTTACTGAAAGAATACAGAAATACTAATTCGAAGGGATACATGTACCCTGCTGTTTATAACACCATTATCTAAATAACCAAATTATGGAAACAGCCCAAGTGTCCATCGACTGATAAAAAGATAAAGATGTGGTGTACACACATACACACACACACACACACAATGGAATATTGTTCAGCCATAAAAACAATGAAATCTTGCCATTTGCAACAACATGGATGGAACTAGAGAGTTTAATGCTAAGTGAAATAAGTCAGTCAGAGAAAAATAAATGCCATTTGATTTCACTGTTGTGTGGAATTTAAGAATCAAAACAAATGACTATCTTAATTTTTTGCTTTTCATTTGTCAGAGTTCCTTAAATGCAGTATTTAAAAAACTCTGAAACTCACAGGTGCATGAGACACTTCCAGTTGCCATCCCATGAGGATGCCCACTGCCGGGCTCGTCACCTGTGACCCTAGCTCTCATGCAAGCATCTCACTGCTGTGGAGAGCCTGACTTCTGGTTGGTGGGGTCTCTTACTACCCTGCCATCCACTGATGGATGGATACAATGGAAAACATACTGCTGAGTCAAATTAGGTCTTGTAGAAGGTACACAGTTTTTATGAAGCAGTCAAATGTGCCTGGTAAAATGCTATGTGCAACTGAATAAGCAACTTGAATGTTAAAACCATAAGGCCAGGATAGGGTGTGATTGTGTTGGACAAGTTCAGCATGAAGGCAAGAGCTCCCGATCAGCCCACAATACTGCCAGTACACATTTTTTTTAAAGGATAATTTGATTTTTTGAAATCAAAGCCAAAGCTGAAGGTCTAAATTTGGACATTTCTTGGACATTTCCACCCCCAAAAATACTTGCTACTTTCTCCAGTCTAATAAAATTAATCAAGCCTTTCACTCTAAGTTGGAGTTAATAGGCAATACAGGGGGTAAAGGAACAAACGAAATGGTAGCACAAAGAAACACTCAGATGAGTTCAGAAGGTGAGGCATTTTACATAAAAGCTGGCCAGATCTCTTCAGAATGAGGGTACCCAGAGCAAAGGGAATGTTCTCAATTAGCCCTGTGAGATAGAATTTTCTGTGACGACAGACATGTGCTATCACATTGGTGTGATCAGTAAGCACTACAAGTGGGGCTGGTGAGCCTGAGGAGCTGCATTTTTCATATTACCTCATCTTTATGACTTACTTAGTTTTGGCTAATCTAGATAGTCTCATGTGGCCAGTGTTCACTGTTTTGGATAGTGCAATATCTAGAGTAAAAGATACCTCCAAGTCATAGCAGCTGCGTGCAAGGAGTGTTTCCTGATTGGATCTTTTCTTAAGACAAATTTGGGGGGATATTTGAGGGGAAATTTAAATGCGGTCTGGGTATTAGATAACGTTAGGAAAATTTTGTTGATTTTCTTAGGTGTGATAATGGCATTGTGTGTATATAGGTTAATGTCATTTTAAAAAGATTCACATTGAAATGCCAGAAAACCTACCAAAATACTTTAACCTATATATATATATAGAGAGAGAGAGAGAGAGAGACCCCATNTGGTGAATATTATTTTATAACTTTTTAGTTTATTTTTCAAAATAAAGTGTGAATATAAGCTTTTCTCCTTATTATTTCCTATGAATTTTAGTTTCTGCTTTAAGCAGATTCACTTTTAGTGGATTTTTTTTTTCTTTTTTGGCTAGTAGCTTTGGTAACCTGGATGAAGTTGCTCATAACCTTTCCAAGAATTCTAAAAAAAAAAATTCCCTTTGAAAATGAAAGTGGAAAAATCTCTTTTGAAATCAAAGCCAAAGCTGAAGGTCTAAATTTGGACATTTCTTGGGCACGGCCAACTGGCCGGGCCGGGCCACTTCACCCACGCTCACACGTGCCATCTATTCTTAGAGATGCAGGATTCCACCGTGGTCTGCTCCCCGCCCGCTGCGCAGTGCGCAGGGTTCCTTGACTCCCTGTCTGTCTGTCTGTCTGTCATACGGGGCTCCCCGGCCTCGCAGGAGGTGGTGAGGCGTAAGTCAGCTGAAGTTGCAGACCCCAGAGCAACAGAGACTGTATTTGAGAGGCCCTGGAGCAGGAGAAATACTGGGTGTACCTCCAAAGCTTCCGGCACTTCTACGTTCACTGGGAGCACTTTGGAAACGGAGCTCACTGAAGGAATTTACAAAAGGAGATTACGGGGCTGGAGGATTCTGGATGGCTTGGGGGCGGCCAAGGCGGTGGTCAGCGTAGCCCAGAAAGACTAAGTGGTCTGAACAAAGAGCAGTGAATGTTGGGTTTGAAGAGGTTCTTTTGGTGGGTAAATATGTTAACTTCCAAGCAGTTTATTGGCAGCAGTACCTTGGGCCGGTGGTATTCTGGGCAAAGCAACGAACCGATTGTCGTTTCGCTCCAACCTCCAGCGGAGGCCCTGGCCTCTGGCGAACCCACTGCCCGGGAGCTGCTATTTGGTGCATATACGCAGATCACTCTCCATTTCTTTTAATCTCTAGCTTAAACCTTCTCCTCTGAGCTTTGAATAGAAATACCCAGTTGCTCACCCAGCCGCTATCAGATTTCTCAAAGGCACCTTGGGTCTGGCCCACCACATAAGACAAAATTCCTGGCCTAAGGCTCCCCCAAACCTGCTTCTCCTTCAGTGAGAAGCATCTTTTTCCACCCAGAAGCCGGGAATTGTTTGGACTCCTTCCTCCGCCTCCTCTTCCCTCTCACAGCCAATCCTAACCAAGCCTGATCAGTTTCACCTCTACCACCAGGTTGCATACACTCACCCAATTTTCTAAAGGAGCTAACATGAGCTCACTTCTTGTTGAGTTTTAGAAACGTCACCAGGTGAGCAGGTGCACAAAGGAAATGTTATTTGCAGCCGATGAGGAGATCACAGGGAATAATAATTTCCAAAGCCACGACTCCCTGGGCAAGGGTGGATAGGCTCTTTTTATGTACCATCAGGATGAATATTTAAAAAGGAGATCCTGGGGGCACCTGGGTGGCTCAGTCGGGTAAGAGTCCGACTTCGGATCAGGTCATGATCTCGTGGTTCATGAGTTCGAGCCCCGCATCTGTGCTGACAGCTCAGAGCCTGGAGCCTGCTT
Source organism: Crocuta crocuta (assembly GCF_008692635.1). Taxonomy (NCBI): domain Eukaryota; kingdom Metazoa; phylum Chordata; class Mammalia; order Carnivora; family Hyaenidae; genus Crocuta; species Crocuta crocuta. The sequence goes on from NW_027530500.1 coordinate 2,079,710, forward strand.
CAGATTCTGTGTCTTACTCTCTATCTGCCCTTTCCCCTCTCTCTCTCTCTCTCTTAAAAATGAATAAACGTTTAAAAAATTTAAAAAAAAAGGATATCCTGGTCATGGTATGTAAGGAGGGGCACAAGGTCATGCATGCCTCTTAAAGAAACATGCCTATACATACATTGCATGTTATATAAATGAAGTTTGTGTCCTCCTTAGGCAGGGATAAAGCAATTGTTGTGGTAAAGCAGTTGTGGGTCATTCTAGAGGCCACTGCAGAGTCCATCTGCACAGGTGTGAATCGGGGGGTTACACTCGAACTGATCTGGGTGGTCTGGGCTGGGGGGAGGTCTTGTCAGGGCAGTTGCTATCACTGAAGGGCTGATTTTTCTTTCCAGCGGCCTGAGCTAAGAGATAAGGTGGAGAGAAAAAATGTGAGACAAAGGCCGGTGAGTACAAGCAGGTGGGCAATAAATTTTGGGACTTGGGGTCCAGCTGGTGACAATTTCAGTCCCCTGAAATCTTTCAAAGACATGGGCCTCCTGATAGTATGCTTCGGCTTACCATTCTGCAGTAGCCGTCCATTGCCCTTGGGATTAAAAACCACATTCAGTAATAGGGCCAATCATGTCTAACTCTTGCCCACCTCTCCTGCCTTCTCTTGTCCCACTTTCTGCTCTGACTCTAGTTCCACTGAGGGAAATGGGCTGAGCCACGAAGGGGGTTATTTGGCCTTATGGAGCATAGATTTCACAAGAGAGTCTGTCCTGTTGATTATCTCAAATCTACTACTTGGAAACAGGTCGTCTGCCATTAGTGGGAACAGTGGGTTTTGAAAAACCAAACTGGCTCATTTTAGCTGCCAAGCTGCCTCCTTGTGTGCCATTCATAGTTACAGAGGGACAACAGGAGTAAGCTGGGATGCCTGGCCTCTCTGCGTGTGGAGGGACATCTTTCTCTACCCTGTGGCTTTTGCTCTTACAGATAACCCAGCAGTGAAGGGCCAAGGTGGGCAGGGCTGCCATGTAGGGACTGGAGGGAGAAATGAGTTTGTAAATTGATATGTGCATTAGGTCCCTGTAGAAATTATATCCACTCCTTAAACAAGTCATGATAAAAGTAGGTTTGTTTTTGGTAGCCACTAAATTACACACGGTTAGACCTGCTACTGTGTCTGGCAGATTACAAATACTAGCTCTTTGAGGAGAATGGCTTCACAAGGGAAGGACTTCACAAGGGAAGGAAGCCTGCACCAGCGGGTGGGAGTCATTTGCATAAATCCCACAGTCATTGGCTTGGACCAGTCCTTTCTCTTCTCTTTAATCTTTTGTTTTCTACTTCTCTCTTTCAGCTTTTGTGTCTTTGTCTCTCTTCCTTTCTCTCTGGTCCTGTCTGCTCTCCCAAGGCTGACTTAATTACTTTAGGTTCCGGTTAATTTGCACAATGCTCAGCAGGAAATGATTATCTGGGACCACTTTCCCTTAGAAGGTCCAAAAAGCTTGCTTTAGGGTAGGGTTGGCACTCCGGAGAGGGAAGTGAGGGCATTGCCTTGGCTGCACAATTTAGAAGGGCGCCAAACCCCCCAGGAATCAAGATGCGCAATATTTTAATGCGATTTTTTTAAAAAGCAAGGGCAAAATTTCCATCATGAACAAAATAATCATTTCAAATAAATTTTAAATCATACATTTTAAATAGAGACAGGATTGTGCCAAATCCTGTTGGAGTCTAGGGCAAGAAAAGTCAGTATCATTGATCTTGTTTCAATGAAAATTTTGATATTTTGTCTCTCGTGATTTTTGTGGGGGTTTTTTTTTGCATTAAATCTGCCACAGGGAGGAGCTAGAGCTGATATTCCATGAGGACTCCCATCCCATTAGTGTTGGATGTATTTCTGTAAAAAAGCTGGATCCCAGAATACACCATCCATTTCATGCTGCAAGGGCAGAGGGAGAACAAGGTCAAGACACAGGGGCAGCCGGGGTGGTGGAGGGGAGAGAAGCCTGGACTTTAAGGATGGGCAGAGAGAAGGGGAGCTGAAGGTGGGCATCCTCCCAGTGTGTGTGTTGGGGGGGAGGCGGGGAGTGGTGCTCAGCACTTGCTCACGGCGAAGACGAAAGATGCAGACCACGTGCGAACAAACTTGGATTTCACTTCATAAAAGTGGAGAGTGAAGTCTTGAGGTGTTTGGCTGTCATTTTCTTGGGAGCATCTACTCTGTACC
>NW_027530500.1:2082037-2086420 GCF_008692635.1 Crocuta crocuta
AGGACAGGACCCTCTGGTCTGTCAGGAGCCCACGGGGTAGCTGGGGAGGCAGGGTCTGGGGAAACATCCACTCCACAGCTCTCTGTTGGGGGGCTAGAGAGCTGTCCTCTCCCACACTCTCCCTCAACCACTAAAATCTCTGCTGGGATTTTTCTCATGTCTGAGGCAGGCAGTGAACCCTGGAGAGGGTGCAGAGAATGAAGCTGATGGTGGTACGCTTGCTCCCGCAGGCCCCTTCGGGGGGGTCTTTCCCTCTGGAGCCCTCTCTGGCTATTTAGCCAGAACTTATGCTGGCGTGTACAGGGTGGTTCTGTGAATTACAACAGGAATCCCTCTGGTGGAAGGCTCGGGAAAGCCCTCTACCACCCTGGCTGGCATTGAGCAGGGCAGTTGCCCACCCCTCACACCTTGGAAGGCACTTTTGGACAGAATGTGGTCTGCACACATAGGAAAACGGCCCTGACATGGGCTGGAGGCTGCCTGCAGATAGGTCTGCAAAGGTCCCCAGGTCATTAAGTTGGTACAGGCAGCAGTAGTGTCCAGTGGGCTCAGGACAGAGCAGCCTGCCCTGAGTCTAAGTGGGGTCTGCTCTCCCATACCCTTCCTTGAGGAGCTCCTATGAGGTCCTCTTGTCTAGCCCTGGCTTTCTGCTGGGAGGGACTGAGGCAGCTCCCCTGTGCTGTGATCCACTCCAAGATTCTCTCCCCACAGGTTCTCAAAGTTCCTTTGTTGTCCCTGAGCAGGCTACCCATCATTGTTTTTCCCTCCAGACTCTCATATACCTGGAGGCCGGTGGGGAGCTCTGGCCCTCCCTTGCCATACTACAGAGCACAGCACTGTGGAGCCCAGCCTTCAGCTGTTGTTCCTGTTCCCCTGGAAACAGACTCTGAGGAGGTAAGTAGGTATAAGAGGTTTATCTGGGATAAACCCCCAAAGGGAGGCAGGAGAGAGGGGATAGGGCAGAGTGAGACAGGGAAGGAGACCCAACCAGTATCAGGTAGGATATTGAGGTTGTCATTGCATGTAATGGGGTCACTTTAAGGATTATCAACTGGAAGATCAGGAGCTGGAAGGAACACCCCCACTTGTGGGCGTGGTCCCCAGGGGACTTTTGCAAAGGTGGACAGACACACAGTAGCTCCTGCTAACTCTTTTTCTTTCTTTTCTTTTTTTAAATGGAAGTAAAACTGGTATAAAAAATTATGTTTCAAGTGTACGGCATCATTTGACATCTGTATACGTTACTAAGTGAATCCCACCAAAAGTCCAGTTACCATCCATCAACATACTTCACATCCCCTTCACTCATTTTGCTCATCTCAAATCCTCTTCCCTTCTGGTAACTGTCCCTATGTTCTCTGTATCTATGAATTTGTTTTCGTATTGTTTAGTTTGTTCATTTGTGCCATTAGATTCCACATATGAGTGAAATCATACAGTTTTTGTCTTTCTTTCTTTGATTTATTTCACTTAGTTCCATACCTTCAAGGTCATGATATCAGGTGGCTCAAAGCATCCATCTCTCTGAGCATGACTGGTCTTTCTGGGGTGGCTAGCTCTCACCCTGAAACTCTCTTGTGGCCACCAGGAGTTACCCTGTCAGCATAAACTATCAGGACCCACCATGAACAGCTAAGATACAACTAGTGCTCAGGAAATCCCAAGGATTTAGAGGTTACCTCCCAAGAACCAAAGACAAAGACCAGTCAAATGCTTTATTATTCAACATATGCCAATTCTGATGTGTTAGTGGTGATTGCTCTGAGAACTGTGCTAAGAAAGATTCTGAGGTTAGATTCAGCCTCAGTAGAAGAGAGTATCATGGTGGATGAAGATGGTGGGAGCACTTATAGCCTGTCTTTAACATCCCTGCCTAGTTAGCATTTGCAGAAAGAGAAGCAATTTTGTAGACACTGGAATACTTCATAACTTATTTAAATACTTGGTTAATACAGACTTGAGAGAACACTTGGATATAGATTTTTGCAACAGAGAGGCAAGAAGCCCCTTTCAATGGTGACAACAAGATTGGTTTCAATCTTTTAAGTGCCTTTTACATCCCAGAAACTGATAGGTGCCTTGTATATGTTTTCTCATGTAATCCTCATAGTGTCCCTGTAAACATCTTTTTAAAAAAAATAAATTATAGTTGGTACACAATGTTAATCAGTTTCAGGTGTGCAACATAGTGATTGCACAAGTCTATATGTCATGCTGTGCTCCCCACAAGTGTAGCTGCCACCTGTCACCATCCAACGCTATTACAGTACCATTGGCTGTGTTCCCAGTGCTGTGCCTTTTATTCCTGTGACATTCATTCCATAGCTGGAAGCCTGTGCCTTCCACTCCCCCTCACCTATTTTGTCCTTCCCCCTACCTCTCTCCCCTCTGGCAACCATCAGTTTGTTCTCTGTATTCACGGGTCTATTTCTGTCTTTTGTTTCTTTTGTTTTTTAGATTCCACATGTATGTGGAATCATATGGTATTTGTCTTTGTCTGACTTATTTCATAGCATAATACCCTGTAGGTCCATCCACATTGTTGCAAATGGCACGATCTCATTTTTTTTTTATGGAAGTGCAATATTCTGTTGTACGTAAGCACAATTTTTTATTCCTGTTTCTCCTGATAACCAACCTGAGACTCGGAGAGACGTTGCATAGCTTCCCTAAGGCCACATGGTTATGCAGTCTATATTCTGATCATATCACTGATTGATCTTACGCAAACTTCTACAAGCTACAGGCCTGAGACTGGTCAATAGTCTAAGGAGCAGAAGTAGAGGGCTATTCTGTTATACACAGTGTTCTAAATATGAGGAGACAAATTCAAGCCCTTCAGGGGCCAAGAGAAAGGAGAGTTCAGGCTGAACTGGTCATCAGAGAGGGCTTCCTGGAGGAACCAGAGCATGAAGAGAACCCTGGAAGGGGAAAGATGGTTGGCATTTGGGTAGGAAGAGTAGGGGATGAACATTTCAGGAGAGGGCCAGTCTAGGGTAAGTAAAGAATCACATGGTGTCAGGGAGGGCCAGGTCAGCAGTGGCCCAAAGGTGGTGGAGGGGCTAAGACAAGAAGCATTAGCTACAGAAGGCCATAGAACACTGCAGAGCAGGGGAATGACACAGAACGGTCCAGCCGTTCCTGGGGGCCACTCTGCTCCCACAAGGGACTTACAGATTGCAAGCAAAAGTCTTGGTTCATGCCTATTCCACAGTGGAGAAACCCAGGCTCAGAGACGTGCTTAGATTCACCTTAGGTCATCCAGGAGGAGACGAAGGAGTCCAAACTGGGGTCAGATCTCTGAGCACAGAGCTGCGCTTTAACTGCTATGAGCCGCCTCCCAATGACTAGTCCCTGTGTGAATGTGGGACGACCCACCGTGTGACAGAAGATGTGGTCAGGAGAGAGCCAGGGGCCAGAGGAAGAGGCCGTTGTCAGGGCAGAGTAGAGGCACTGTAGAGGCTGAGAGTGGAAAGGTGCAGAAGGGAGAACTGCCCAGAATGTGGGATGAAGAGGAGAGAGGTTCTGATGAGGGCTTTCACAAAGACCCTAATGTTTTCATGGTGTCCCATGTACACCATGTCCCCAAGCGCCTGCCAGCCTGTGCCCTGCTCACGAAGGAGCTGCATCCTCCGATGTCTGGTACTTCTGAACTGCAAGCATGAGTTTACTTTCAGCCATCTGCCTAATTGTTAACTGTGATGAATGCTAGACAGGCCACTGTTTACATAGGATGATATTAGCATAAATCCCACATGGGGCTTGTGATGTGGCCCATGGGAGAAATCAGCAGAAAGGATAACAAACTTTGGGGGTCCACAGGCTGATGTGGTGGGTAAATCTGAGCCCCACCAGCCCTGACCCCACCCCCAGCCCCACCCCCAACCCCAGGAAGCTGTCTATCCCTGCTTTAATATTCTACCAGTGTGGAGTGATTTCTTAAAGTCTTCATGAACAACTGCTTAAACCCTCTGTTGAGGAAGATGTTTTGCTGCTAGCAGCAAAAATGTCTGGTCAAGCAGCTTAGCCAGCACAGGGGACTGACTGTCTCAGACATTAGGCTCAGATCCTTGGGCCCCACACCTGTCCTGTGCCATTCTCTTGGCTCTGACTTCTTTGGTGGGAACTGCCCTCAGACTGGGAGCACATTTCAGCCTTTATGTCTGTGCCTCACAGTGTCTAGAGGAAGAGCTACCGCTTCACTTCCTTCTTTCCTTCCTCCCTTCCTTCTTCCCTCCTCTCCCCTCTTCCCTCCCTCTCCCCTTTCTTCCCTTCCTTTCTCCTTCCCTTCCCCTCCCCTCTTCCTTCTTCCCCTCCCTCCTTCCCTTCCTTCCTTCCTTCCTTCCTTCCTTCCTTCCTCCCTCCCTCCCTCCCTCTCTCCCT
>NW_027530500.1:2087442-2089226 GCF_008692635.1 Crocuta crocuta
CCTCCCTCCCTCCCTCTCTCCCTCCCTCCCTCCCTCTCTTCCTCTCTCCCTGCCTCCCTCCCTCCTTCCATCAGATATTTATTGGGTACTTACTGCATGCACTATACTGTCCTAGGTGCTGGAGTTAAATCAGTGAACAGAATAGGTAGGGAGGACTTGCTCATGAAGCTCTTGTTCTAGCTGGCGGTGGTTGGGGGGAGGCAGATGGTGGTAATTGGGATAAGTCAATCTATTATGTGGTGTCAGAGAGTGATAAGAAGAAGACAAGAAGAGAAGGGGATGGCAGGGTGTGGGACTCTGCAGGGCAATTGGGCTTCATTGAGAAGTTTTCAGGAGGAAGAGGGATGTTCTGGAAGCCAGTGAAGAGAAAATACAAAGGAGGAATTACCTGCTGTGTCTGGGGCTGCCCAGCAGACAGGGAGGAGGAGGATGGAATTCAGATTTAGTACTCAGGTGTCATGACATTGACAAAGGCAGCGTGAGTGGGGTGGTGGGGATAGAAGCCCTAATGAATAAGAGGGAGGGGGAGAGAGAGATCTGGGATGAGAGATTATTAGCTGATGGGATTAATCCAGAAGAGGGAAATTTTTGGTATAAGAGAGAAGGAATTACAGTGGCTCTTTCTTAAGAGTAAGAAAACTAGCTCAGAAAGCTCTAGTAGCCTTTCTCCCACATTTGAGCCATATATCTATGCCTTGTGGTGTGGAGGCTATGTTTTGTCAGGACCATAGTCCTGAACCAGTTATTGAAGAGGGTGGTTGGATTACCTGTACACCAACTGAAGCCCCATTCCTGGAACCAGGCAGCAGGTCAGCTTCCCTTGAATTATGGGGGTTGGATGGTGGCTATCTGAATAAAGTCAGTCAAAAAGGGTAAAGTAGTTATAGAGGAGGGAGCTGTCAGTGGACACTGCTACCAACACCCCTTACACCTATGCATCCAAAGACACTACTACCCATGAGAGACTCCCCAAAGAGAGTCAATGCTGAGATGTCACCTCCGGCATCCTGTGCCCGAACTTCAGTGTCTGGACACTAATCCACAAGGTTTAAATGGAATGCCTTCTGGTTCAGCCTCCATGTCTTTCAGCCCCGGAACACCCGGTGTGCAATGGTGGAGTAAGGACAGGACATCTGTTAAGAATAAAAACTACCTGTTGGCAAAGGGGAGCATAGGAATGCGCTCACAGCTATCATGGGCCCGCAGTGCAAACGGGACTGGAGAAGGATGGTAAGGTTCCTGTTCCAGGGCCAGCCTGGAGCAGCAGCCCCTGCAGTGCCCCCTGAGAATCTCTGGGACCACTAACTTCTGTGAAGTACAGGACCCAGGCTCTGTGGTGCTCCATCAGCAGGCTGCAGTGCTGTCCACCTCCTGCTGGCTTGGCTATTACATTAGACATAAGTGGTCACAGGCTGTGGTCAGCCAGGCTCAGCCTCTCATCTATTTGCTTTGGGCTGTTCTCACAGTCAGGGATCTTGTCTGGTTATAATCTTTGGGTCTGGGAGTTTCTGCCTCCTCGTGACAAGCCACTGTCCCTGGACCAGTGCTTTTAAGACTTGATCCTGTATCAACGTTGTCTGGAGGGCTTATGAGAACACAGGTTTCAGATCCAATAGGTTTGGAGTAGGAACCTGAGAGTTTCTTAGAGCTGGTGATGCTGCTGGTCCAGGGACATACTTTGAGAACCAAGTTGGATCTAACTTTAAAGGCTTCTACCTTTGTCTTGGCCTCTAGGTTGTGTGTGTGTGTGTGTGTGTGTGTGTGTGTGTGTGTGTGTGTGTGTC
>NW_027530500.1:2089687-2120294 GCF_008692635.1 Crocuta crocuta
TGTGTGTGTGTGTGTGTGTGTGTGTGTGTGTGTGTGTATCCTGTATCCTGCTGCTGCATCCCAGAGACAATGTTCTAATGAAAGTTCCTGTGATCTGGCTGGAAATGCTCACGGGGAGTGCACCGAGGGGCTGGGCACAGGATGGTCTTTGCCCCAGCTTTGTTTCCTGAGAATAAGCCTTTCTCCATTTCCACTTGAGCCAAAGAATTCATCTTTTCCAGTCCTGCGGGCTTCAAATTAGAGAACTCTGGTCCCATGCTGCCCCTGGGGCATCTTCCTTCCTCTGAGAGGTCTGGCAGAGATGATGACCAACCCCAGGTGAATCCCTTATTCAGAGAGTGCTGCATTGAAAAGCTCGGCCTCTCCCCACTGTCCCCTGCACAAGATAGAGAGGGACAACTCTCCACTCCTGAGGGGAGAAAGGAGTGGGCTCATAAAGAGACAAATATCTCTTCTGCAGACTTTATCTCACTCAATCTTTTTTTTTTTAATGTTTTATTTATTTCTGAGAGAGAGACCTCATGAGCAGGGGAGGGACAGAGAGAGAGGGAGATACAGAATCTGAAGCAGGCTCCAGGCTCTGAGCTAGCTGTCAGCACAGAGCCCGATACAGGGCTCGAACCCACGAACCATGAGATCATGACCTGAGCCGAAGTCTGACGCTTAACCGACTGAGCCACCCAGGTGCCCCATCTCACTCAATCTTCTTAATGACCAGTGTGAGGGTAGAATTGGGCTCCTCTTTACAAAGAGGCAAAGTGAAGTTCCAAGCAGTCACAATACTTGTCCAGGGACATTCAGTTAGGCAATGGGAAGATGGGATGTAAGCGCAGCCAGTTTTTTGTTTGCTTGTTTTGTTTTGTTTTTAGCCTGCTCTTAATTACCATGCCTCACCAACTCTTAGCCTCATTGGCTTGGGGCTATTTATTTTTTGGAACCAGAAACTAAGTCCAACCAGCTTCCCCACAAATGTAAGGGATCAGGGGTGCTCCACAGAGCTATGGGGTAGGAAGTGTGCCCAAGCCTTGGCACACCTGGAACTGAGTCTGGATGTGATCAGGTACCAGGGGCCCCCAGCCCTGGAGCACACAGCTTTCCTCTCTCTGTCTCTCTAACCCCCACACACTGGCCTTTTCTGCTCCACCAGACACAGACAAACATGGTTGCTGAGCCCAAATTTGACTCTTTTCCTAGAAATGCCCATTGTGGAAACCAAGTAAAGGGGTCAAGCTGGGTAGACTAAATATTTGAGTTAGAGAATTCTGGAACCACTTTACTTGGATTTCAAACTCTAGCTGTACCACTTGAGCATTTTGCCTCACTTCTCTGACAAAATGATGAAAACAGTAGCACTCACTCACAGGGTCAGTGTGAAGGGTAAACAAGTTACTCCATTCAGAACACTTAAAGTAGAACCTGGCACGTAGCAAGTATTTGAACAGTGTTCATGAATCTTCTTCCACTTCTTGCCATTGTTGCTCTCTCTGAATTCCAGTGGGAGTTTCTGGGAACCAGACTTTGACTGGCCCAGCTTATGTTGACCTGTATATTTGGTATAATTGGTCCAGTCTGCTGTGCAAAAGCCTGTGCTGGGGTGCCACCTATGAGGATGGGAAGGGGCAAGGGAGGCAGGTGGGCCTCTGGAAAAGCAGGAGTGTGGTGATGGGCATTCCAAAGGTTTCTCTCAGATGTAGGGTGACCAACCATCCCAGTTTGCCTGGAACTGAGTTGTTTTCTGGGAAATGGGACTTTCAGCATTAAAATTATCAAGGTCCTAGGCTGTCCTATAAATGAGAACATATTTCAATGACTCTCAAGTGGGGACAATGTACCCAGCACGATATGCGTTGAGACCCTCTTCTGAAATCCTTGGAGATCCTTTTCTAAAAAGATACACGAGGCAGCTTTGGAAATATTTTGTGATTTGTCCTGGATTGCTCCAAAAATTTGCTTCCATCATCCCTCTGCCTTCCACTTTCCAGTCCTGCCCCTTGCTGGCCACTGATGTCCCTTAGATTCTCCAATGCTGCCAGTTTCTTAGCTGTTGCTTAATATCATGGCCATTACTAAGAAGGTGTTTCCCATATCCCAAGCCTCTCCTTCCTCTGACCTGCCATGGCACAGGAAACTCGATTATTTCCTCCTTTGGTTTAATGCACTCTGACTGAATTAAAATTCAAGTGTTTTATGGAAGACAGAGTCCATTAAGCTGTTATGGCTCATTAGAGTCTTAGCCTGGATAACTTCATTGGATTAGTCAGTCCCTGAAGAAGTGCCCCAGTCTGGGACACAGAAACTTATGCTTGGAGGAGAGAAGGGAATACTGCAGTATAAGGCTGCACCGCGTAGAAAAGGACCCTGGCCATGCCGAGGTAAGAATGAGCCCCAGGGGTATGAAGGCAAGTTACTTTCTTATCAAGTCAGCTGTCCGGTCTGTGCTGAATTGGAGGTGTTTGCTCTGCCTCTACCCATGGGAAACTGGCTCAGAATTATGGGCAACTTTTCAAAGAGCTAGAAAGAAGAGTGTAAGGCTGAGAACAGTCTAGGTCCAGAGGTTGGTGTGGGTTTTCTGAATGAGCCTCTAAGAAAAACTGGCTTGCAGAATCTTAATCTTAATCTTTTCTGAGCCTTGTTCTTTTTAAAAAATGTCCATACATGGTAGGTGAGGGGTACTGGGACATGAAGAGAGGAATTATATGATACATTCACTCACCCACTGTTGGAGCTGAATTTAAGCAACTGACACTTCGAAAATAAGCTTATAAGATTATGTAACAAAAAAAGATAGAGTACTCCAAAAAAAAAAAAAAGATTCTCTCTCTCCTTCTGCTCCTCTCCCCAGCTCACGTGCTCTCTTTCTAAATTTTTTTTTAAAAACCAGAAAATAAAATTCAAATTGAATCTCAAGATACCATGAATGGCCAAAACAACCTTGAAAAAGAGGAACAAAGTTGGAGTACTCATACTTTTTGATTTCAAAACCCATTACAAAGCTACAACAATCAAAACTGTGCGGTATTGACACAAAAGACAGACATATAGACCAAAGGAATAGAGAGCCCCGAAATAAACCCTTGCATACGATCAAATGATTTTTGATAATGTTTACTACTTTGTTGTGTTAATATGGTGATTTATTTTTTGTTAACCCAAATTTGTATTCCTGTCCTAAACTCTACTTTTTGTAGTTGTTAAAATATGGCTGTGAAAATGAGAAAGAATGAAATCTGGCCATTTGTAGCAACGTAGATGGAACTTGAGGGTATTGTGCTAAATGAACTGAGTCAGGCAGAGAAAGACAGATTCCATATGTTTTCACTCATATGTGGAACAGGAGAAACTTAACAGAGAGCCATAAGGCAAGGGAAGGGGGAAAAATAGTTAAGGAGAGGGAGGGAGAAAAACCACAAGAAACTCGTAAATACTGAGAACAAACTGAAGGTGGATGGGGAGTGGGGGAGAGGGGAAATGGGTAATGGGTATGGAGGAGGGCATTTGTTGGGATGAGCACTGGGTGTTATATGGAAACCAACTTGGCAATAAACTATATTAAAATTTTTTTTTAATAAATAAAATATGGCTGTGAATTCTGCTGGCTTTGTGAAATGGGCTGGAAAGTGTTTCCTCTCTTTTCTTAAATGACTTTTGTAAGATCTGACAGAATTCACCAGGGAAACCACCTAGGCCTAGAGTTTTATTTTTGGAAAGGTTTTTAATGACAAAACATTGTTAAAAACAAAAATAAGTCTATTCAGATTTTTTTCTTAGTTGGTTATGGTGGTTTGCATCTTTCTTGGAATTTGACATTTAATCTAAGTTGTCAAATTTATTGTCATGGAGGTTTTTTTATAGTATTTCTTTTTAAACTATTTTTAAAGTTTATTTATTTATTTTTTGAGAGAGAAAGCAAGCAGGGGAGGGGGAGAGAGAGAAAGCGAGAGATACAGAGAATCCCAAGCAGACTCCGCGCTGTCAGCTCAGAACCCAATGCAGAGCTTGGACTTCATGAACCTTGGTATCATGATCTGAACTGAAACCAATAGACAGACACTTAACCGTCTGAGCCACCCAGGACACCCTGTAGTATTTCTTTACTATCCTTTCTGTGTCTGTAGCATCTGTAGTGATGTCTAATCTCCTATTCCTGATGTCCATTTTTGTGTTTTCTCTACTTTCTTGGTCTTGGTTAGTCTAGCTAAGGGCTTACTGATTTTCTTAATCTTTTCAAAGAACCAACTTTTAGTTGTTATTTTCTCTTTTGCTTGTTTTCTATTTCTATGATTTTATGTTTACAATTATTATTTTCTTTTGTCTAGTTATTTTGAATTTAATTTATACTTGTTTCTTTTACTTTTAAGAGTGGAATCTTAGGTCATTGATTTTAAGTATTTTTTTTCTTTTCTAAAATAAGTTCATAAGCTGTGTTCCATAAATATTGATATTTCTTATTTTTATTATTTGTCTTATTTAATTAGAGATTTTCCAGAAAATATTTTATTGATTAAAAAATTAAAAAATAAAATTCAAATAGAATCTCAAGGTGCCACAAATAGCCAAAACAATCTTGGAAAAGAGGAACAAAATTTTTGTCAGCATACATACTTTGTATGATTTCGATCATTTTTTAAAAACTTTTTTTTAATGTTTCATTTATTTCTGTGAGAGAGAGAGATAGCGTGAACAGGGGAGGGTCAGAGAGAGAGGGAGACAGAATCTGAAACAGGCTCTAGGCTCCGAGCTGGCTGTCAGCACAGAGCCCAACACGGGGCTTGAACCCACAAACCATGAGATCATGACCTGAGCCGAAGTCAGATGCTCAACCAACTGAGCCACCCAGGCGCCCCAATTTCGATCTTTTTGAAATCTCTTGGGACATATGGTCTGTTCTGGCAAAAGTTCCAAGTATACTTGACAATGTAGTGTACTGGTTGTAGAGTTCTATAAATGCCAACTAGGTAAGAAAGTCATTCTTGGCAGGGGACCTTTGGTGATGTCTGCAGACATTTTTAGTGTCGTACCTGAGAAAGAGTCCTGCTGGTATTTAGTGGGTAGATGCCAGGAATGTTACTAAACATTCTACCACGTACAGGATAGCCCCCACAACAAAGAATTGCCTGGTCCACAATGTTAATAGTGCTGAGGTTGAGAAATCATGGGTTACATTGTTGAAGTATTGTTTAAATCTCTAATATGCTTCTTTTGCTATTTTGTCTAATAGTTTTACCAATTGTGAGAAAAGAGTGTTAAGATCTACAATTATGATTGTAGATTTGTCTGTATTTCTCCATTTATTCTGTCCCTTTTTGCTTCCTATATTTTGATGCTCTGTTATTAAGTGTAGACAAGTTTATGATTGTTATGTTTTCTTTATAAATTGTCTCTTTTATTATTATGAACAATCTTTATATCTGGTAATTCCTATATCCAATGGAAAGATATAGAAAAAAAACCCTGTGTAAACACATAAGTATTTAATAAGTGAGGTGAGATTGTACCTTGAAGCAAAATAGGGAGATGGAGAGGTATGGAAAGGAAGGCATCAATTCAAGGTGTGCTCAGGTATGGAAGTATCTGAGCAGATACAGCCTGCTCTTTTTCTAGCTGTTCATACCATCCAGATATGCTGTTGTCATAATTTATGTGGCTTTGGAAGACTTTATGAGTGATAGGCAGAGACCACTCCTTTATTCTTATTTAAACTTGTTTTAACCATGTTGTTCCATTACTTTTCCATGTGAATTTTAGGATTTGTTTATCAGATTCCATGACTCACTCTACTAGTTTAAAGGAGACAAAACTTTCACATTTTTTATGTGTAGATAAGAAATTCCATAGACTTGAAGATTTTAGTTTAAAAAACTTTATGTAAGCAAAAGAAGACGAAAGTAGAAAGGGTCATTTTCTGCATTAATTTAAAAAATCCTAAATATTTATCTTTTAGAAATAAAGACTTTGAATATTTAAATATTGTTACTGGGGAAAAGAAATTATTTAAAAAGAAAAGGGATCATAATCACATATTTAGGAAGCAAAGTTCTTTTCATAGGCCATAGTGATAATTTCTGAAGTCCAGTTATACTATGTTAAAAAGAAGAAAAAGTAAGGGTATTTAATGACACTTTTTTGCACCTGTTGAGAAAGAGGCAAAATTTGCTTCTTATCTCACTGAGATTTTATTTTACCAGCATTTTATAAGATGCTATCATTCTAAGGCTTCATACTAGAACTCTTTGTTTAGCACAGAGGAGGGAAAGAGAGAACAGGGGCCTGCAACTTGCAAAATAGAAAAGAAATGCAGAGGACAGGATAATTCAATAAATGGCATTACACTGCACATCTATAATCATTTGGAATTTATCTGGGACTGCAGGGAAGTGATAGACTCATTTAGAGGTATGCCATCTTTTTGATTTTGAGTCTTGCCATACACGCATGTCCTTTCTCACTCCATTCATTTAAGTCTTTCCCTTTCAGTAGAGTTTTGAAATTCCTACCAGTAATGGCCTTGCACGTGTTTTGTTAGGTGAGTTCCCAGGTACCTGTCTGTTTTGTTGCTAAGGTGAAATCGGTTCTTTTAAGGACTGCGTGTTCTAATGCATTGCTGTTAGAAATGGAAAGGATTGCTCGGGAACCCGTTGAGTGTTGTCATTTGTTACCATGTTCTTTGTGTCAATCTCTGAGACAGCTGCAAATCATCATTGGCAGATGGTGATTTTTTAAAGAACTTCCTTTGTAATCCTTACATTTATTCTTCTTATGTTATTTCAATATGCAGGAACTCCAGTACAAGGGTAAATAGAAGCGATGGTGGCACTGAGCCCACAGATAGGATCGCCGGCCACCTTTGCCTTGTTCCAGGCTTCGGAAGGGACGCCCTTCTGCTGCGCTGTTGACATTTGCTGCTCTAGGTTTTTGAAATGAGCTTTACACTGTTAAGCAAGTTTGTTTTTATTTCTAGTTTTCTTGAATTTTTTTTTCTCTTAAATCATGAGTGTCAAATTTTATAAAATGATTCTTCTGTGCTTACTGATATTATTTTGCTGTTTTTGTCCTTTATCATGTATGTGCACACACGTTTGTCTGAATTTAAATGTTTATAATATTTATTCTGAGATTAGTTTTTTTTTTCAATTTTCTCTGTATGTTCAAAGGTAAGATTGGCTATAATTTTCCTTTCTGATACTATTATTTTCCTGTCTTGTATTCGGGATTTTACTAGTCTACAAAATGAACTGGACAGAACTCACTGGTAAAACTTTCTGGACTTAGTTTCGTTTGTGAATTGAATTTTAAATACAAATTCAATATCTTTTTAAAAAATGTTTTATTGGGGCGCCTGGGTGGCTTAGTCGGTTAAGCGTCTGACTTTCGCTTACGTCNTATGAGTGCAGGACAGGCAGAGAGAGAGGGGGACAGAGGATCCGAAGCAGGCTCTGTGCTGACAGAGTGACAGCCGCAAGTCTGATGCTGGGCTCAAACTCAGGAATGGTGAAATCATGACCTGAGGTGAAATCTGATGCTCAACTGACTGAGCTACCCAGGTACCCCACAAATTCAATGTCTTTAACAATGAGAAACTCATTTGGGTTTTTTTAAATTAAAATGTAATTGACATATAACATTGTGCAAACAAGGAGTACAGCATGTTCAGTTAATACGCTGATGTAATAAGATACATGGCACACAATTATGGTTTATTTTTTTGTGGTGGGAATAATTAAGATCTATTTTCTTAATAGATTTGATGATTATAATACAATATTGTTGTCTGTGGTCACTGTACTATGCATTAGATCTCTCTCAGACTTAGCTTACTTTATAGACTGTACTCAAGGTCCATCCATGTTGCAAATGGCAGAATTTCCTTTTTCCTTGTGGTGGAGTAATATTCCATTGTGTGTGTGTGTGTGTGTGTGTGTGTGTGTGTGTGTGAGACATCTCACATCTTCTTTATCTATTCATCCACAGACACTTAGGTTGTTTCCATATCTTGGCTATGGTGATTAATGCCACAATGAATGTGGAGCATGCACTTATCTCTTCAGTATCCTACTTTCGTGTCCTTTGGGTGTATACCCAGAAGTAGGATTGCTAGAACACCTTCAAGGTTTTAATGTTTGGTGATTTAAATTTTTTCTGGAGAATTTCCCACTGTACCTAAATTTCAAATTTTTGATATAAAATTGTATGTAATCTCTTAGGATTACATATGTTTTTATCATATTTGTAATTAGGTCCCTTCCCCTTTTCCAATCCAGTATTGCTTATTCTGCACTTGCTCGTTTTCTTCCTTAGTCGTTTTTGTCAGGGATTTTTCTTTCAGTCTCTTCAATAATCATGTTTTGAAAAGAGTATGTATTCTGTAATTTTTGAGTAAAAGCATTTATATGACCGAATTCATTAAAACAAAATCTTTATTATATTGTTAATTACTCCACATCCTTCCTTTCTCTCCCCACGTTGGCTTGACTTACCTTCCAGTAGAGGACTGTTCAAACTTCCCATTATGATTGTAACTCTTCATTTTTTTCTTGTAATTCTGCCAACTTTTGCTTTGTATGATTTAGCTATGTTGTTAAGTAAAGTTGTTATCTCCTAGGGCAAAATATTTTGAAATGACCTTCCAAATCTATTCTTCACTGAATGTGAAGGTGGGGTGCTATAAGAAACAGAATCAAAGAGCGGAGGAAGTCTGGCTTCTGGCCCTGGACACAGTGACATCGCAGGCAGGAGGGCGGATTTTTCACAGCAGTGGGAACACGTGAGCAGACTGTATGCTGTGAGCCTTCACGTGTGGGCCACGTGCACTGCTTATGAAATGCTGGTGTGTGAGGCTTTCAGTAATGACTGGAAAAAGAAGGATAAACTGAGACTGGAGGTAGCGAGGCTGCAAGCAGATGTGAGGGGCTTTGCTGTACTGACAAACGTTCTCTGCCCGCAGCATGAAGTCTAAGTTGGCTAAGTGTCCCACACGTTGGAGCATTGCAAGATTGAAAGCTTCAGAGAGACATGGATGTGAGTGGCAGCCTTAGCAGAAAGTGGACTGTGGGCCCCAGACTTTCTCCCACAGCTCAGAGTCCATTGCCTCTGTTGGGAAGAGCACGTGAGTCAAAGCAGATTAGAGGCAGCCCCCTCTCAGGTGGCTTCAAAGGTAAGAGGATGTGAATGCACTGCTGTTTGTCTTCCCTGACATCCATTCTACCTTTTCTCTTCTGTAACCGAGAGTTTGGGGCATAAGGTACCCGGTTATAAACTACATTTCTCAATTTTCCTTGCTCACTGTGGGAGATCTTGGGAAAGTTCTGGTTGATGAGGTGTACAAGGATGTTTTGTGGTCCTCTCAGGAAGTCTCTGTAAAAGTGTGGCCATGCTTGGTTTCTTCCTTTTGCTCCGTCTTGCTTTTGGGAAAACATATATGATGCCTGAAGCTCTAGCTGCTATCTGCCATTGCTTGGCAGTGTCTTGATCTCTCTTGCTCTTTAAAAAACAGCTGTATCGGGATATAATTTGCATTCTATAAAGTTCACTCATTTAAAATATATGTTTCCTTGGCCTTTATGTATTTATAGCTGTGCACCATCACAGCAAACAACTTTTACAGTGTTTCTATCATCTCCCAAAGAAACCCCATGCCCATTAGTGGTCACTCCTTGTTTTCCCCTCTTCCTATTTCCTGGTGATCATTAATTGCCTATTTGTGGACACTTCATGGAATCATATGTGTAATCTTTTGTGAGTCTGGCTTGTTTCACTTAACATAATGTTTACGAAGTTTATCTATGTTGTAGCACATATCAATACTTCATTCCCTTTTTTAAAAGTTTATTTTAGGGAAAGCATGAGTGCGGGGGCCCTGAGAGAGATGGAGACAGAGAGAATCCCAAGTAGGCTCCACCAAGAAATGCCAAGGGCTGCTAGCACTGCTAGAAGCTAGGACAAGGCAAGGAAGGATTCCTCCCTAGAGCCTTAGAGGGAGCATGGCCTTGTTGACTTTGTACCTCCAGAACTGTGAAAAGAATGGGTTTCTGTTATATTAAACAACACGTCCATGTCAACAGCTTTTTTGTTCTGAACCTAAGAAGCATGTTATTTCAGTCTTTCTGATTGCCTTTGCTTGAAGTTCACTGTTGATCTGTTGTTCCTTTGTAGCCAGTCTCTCTTTTCCTCTTCATTGGTTTTAAGGTCTTCTCTGTCTTCAGCTACGTGCACTTTTACTATGAAATGTTTGGGTTTGAAGTGTGTTAAATTTATTTTGTTTGGGATTTATTTGACTACTGAATCTGAGGATGTGTGCCTTTCATCAGTTCTGGAAAAAAAACTCTACAATTAACTTTTTGAATATCCTTTCTTAAGCTTTTCCTCTATTGTCTCATCCTGGAAACCTGATTACATGTAAGTCAGTCTGCTCCACACTAATCTCAATCTTTTTTTTTTTTCTGGTCTGTGAATTTCAATATGGGTTTTCGTTTCCTTTCTTTTTTTTTCTTAAAAAGTTTATTGTCAAGTTGGTTTCCGTATAACACCCAGTGCTCATCCCAACAAATGCTCTCCTTTATGCCCATCAACACCCTTCCCCTCTTTCCCACCCCCATCACCACTCAGTTTGTTCTCAGCATTCAAGAGTCTCTCATGGTTTGCCTCCCTCTCTCTCCCCCACTATTTCCCTCCTTCTTCTCCCCCGTGATCCTCCATTAAGTTCCTCCTAATCCACCTATATGTGCAAACATATGTATCTGTCCTTCTCTGCCTGACTTCTTTCTTTCTTTCTTTCTTTTTTACAAATAGTTTATTGTCAAATTAGTTTCCACATAACACTCAGTGCTCATCCCCACAAGTGTCCTCCTCCATGCCCCTCCCCCACTCCCCCCCACATCCATCAGTCCTCAGTTTTTGTCAGCATTCAAGAGTCTCTCATGGTTTGCCTCTCTCCCTTTCCCCCACCATTTCCCCCCTTCTTCTCCCCCTTGTTCCTCCGTCAAGTTCCTCCTAATCCTCCTATACGTGCAAACATATGATATTTGTCCTTCTCTGCCTGACTTATTTCGCTCAGCATAACACCCTCAAGGTCCATCCATGTTGCTACACATGGCCAGATTTCATTGTTTCTCATTGCCATGTAGTATTCCATGGTATAGATAAACCACATCTTCTTGATCCATTCATCTGTTGATGGACACTTAGGCTCTTTCCATGATTTGGCTATTGTTGAGAGTGCTGCTGTGAACATTGGGGTCCATGTGCCCCTATGCATCAGCAGTCCTGTATCCCTTGGGTAAATTTCTAGCAGTGCTACTGCTGGGTCAGAGGGGAGTTCTATTGTTAATTTTTTGAGGAATCTCCACACTGTTTTCCAGAGGGGCTGTACCAGTTTACATTCGCACCAAGAGTGTAGGAAGTTGCCCGTTTCTCCACATCCTCGTCAGCATCTAGAGTCTCCTGATTTGTTCATTTTAGCCACTCTGTCCAGTGTGAGATGGTATCTCAGTGTTGTTGTAATTTGTATATCCCTGATGATGAGGGACACTGAGCATCGTTTCATGTGTCTGTTGGCCATCTGGATGTCCTCTTTGGAGAAGTGTCTGTTCATGTCTTCTGCCTATTCTTCACTGGATTATTTGTTTTTTGGGTGTGGGGCTTGGGAAGTTCCTTATAGATTTTGGACACTAGCCCTTTATTTGTCATTTGCAATATCTTTTCCCATTCTGTCGGTTGCCTATTAGTTTTATTGATTGTTTCCGTTGCCATGCAGAAGCTTTTTATCTTGATTAGGTTCCAATAGTTCATTTTTGTTCTTGATTCCCTTGCCTTTGGGGATGTGTCAAGTAAGAAATTGCTGCGGTTGATCTAAAAGTGTGCATAATACGATCTCAATTCTTTTATATCTATTGAGGGCTGCTTTATGACCCAGTATGTGGTCTATCTTGAGTCTGTGCCATGCACACTTGAGAAGAAGGTGAATTCCATAGCCTCAGGATGTAGAGTTCTAAAAATATCTTTCAAATCCATCTGGTTCAATGTGTCATTCAAGTGCATTGTTTCTTTAGTGATTTTCTGTCTAGTTGATCTGTCCATTGCTGTAAGTGGAGTATTAAAGTCCTCTGCTATTAGCACATTCTTATCCATAAGATTGTTTCTGTTTGTGATTGTTTTACATATTTAGGTGCTTCCATATTCGGTGCATAGACATTTGCATTAGCTTTTCCTGATGGATAGACTGTAATTATTATATAATGCCCTTCTTCATCCCTTATTACTGTCTTTACTTTAAAGTCCAGTTTGTCTGCTATGAGTATGGCTACTTCAGCTTTTTATTTTTATTTTTTACTTCCAGTAGCATGATAGATATTTCTTCATCCCCTTACTTTCAATCTGAAGGTGTCCTCAGGTCTAAAATGAACCTTTTGTAGACAGCAAATAGATGGATTTTGCTTTTTTTTTTTTATCCATTCTGCTATGCTATGTCTTTTGATTGGAGCATTTAGTCCATTTACATTAAGTGTTATTATTGAAAAATATGGGTTTAGAGTCATTGTGTTCTCTGTAGGATTCATGCTTGTGTTGGTGTCTCTGGTACCTTGTGTTCCTTGGAACATTTCCCTCATAGAGTCCCCCTTAGGATTTCTTGTAGGGCTGGCTTAGTGGTGATGAATTCTTTAAATTTTTGTTTATTTGCAAAGACCTTTATCTCTCCTTCTATTCTGAATGAGAGGCTTGCTTGCTAGAGAATTCTTGGGTGCATAATTTTTCTGTTCATCACACTGAAGATTTCCTGCCATTCCTTTCTGGCCTGTCAGGCTTCAGTAGATATGTCTATAACTACACTGATAGGTCTTCCTTTGTATGTTAGGGCCTTTTTATCCCTAGCTACTTTCAAAATTCTCTCTTTGTCCTTATATTTTGCCAGTTTCACTATGATATGTCATGTAGAAGACTGATTCAAGCTGCATCTGAGGGGAGTTCTCTGTGCCTCTTGGATTTCAAAGTCTGTTCCCTTCCCCAGATTGGGGAAGTTTTCAGCTATAATTTGTTCAAGGACTCCTTCAGTGCCTTTCCCTCTTTCTTCCTCTTCTGGAATTCTTATGATACAGATATTGTTCTGTTTGATTGTATCACTCAGCTCTGGAACTCTCCTTTTGTGTTCTTGGATCAGTTTATCTCTCTTTTTCTCAGCTTACTCTTTTTCTATAATTGTGTCTTCTAATTCACCTATTCTCCTCTCTGACTCTTCAATCCGTGCAGTGGATGCCTCCATTTTATTATGCACCTCATTTATAGCATTTTTTAATTCATCACAACTATTTTTAAGCTCCATAGTGTTTGTAGCAATAGTTTCTCAGATGTCTTCAATGCTTTTTTCAAGCTCAGTGATTAATTTTATGACTATTTTTCTAAATCCTTGTTCAGTTATTTTTCTTATAACCGTTTTGAGCAGTTCTTTAGCTGTCAATTCTTCTTGGAATTTCTTTAGAGGAGAGTTCTTCCATTTAGTCATTTTGGCTAGCTTTCTGTCTCTTGTTAGTTTTAAAAGCTTGTTATGCATTCTGTACCTGCAAGTACTGCTGTATTAAAGAAGGCTCATTAACTGTCCAAAGCCTGTCCATTCAGGAAGTGTTCTTTTAATGTTGTCTTTTGATCTTTCTGGTTGTTTGGTTATTTTACTTCCTTAGTCATAGTGGTATTTGGGACTCTCCACTGTGTGTACTTTGGCTTGTTTCTTGAGGTAGCCCTGGAAAAGAAAACAGACAGACAAACACACAGGGAACAAAGGCATACAAACACACAGACAAATCCAACAAGCAAACCAAAAGGGAAAAAGAAAAAGGAAAAAAATGAGGAGAGAAAGAAAAAATAATAATAATTAAAAATTAAAAAACAGAAGAAAAGAAAAGAAGAAAGGAAAAAACCCAAAAGACAGAGGACAGTCTAAAGGCATAAAACCAGAATTCCCAGCTACAAATAAAGAGCAGGGTGTCTCCAGGGCTGATGGAAGATCATGTACAAAGAGAGAAATAACAAGGTGGAGAGAAAACGAAATTGGACAATGACCAGGCAGGGAGACTAAGAGGCTCAATTCAGAGAGAGAAAGAGGAGAATATGGTAAGAGCCAAGGAGAAAGAAACAAAGATAACATTACTCAGAGAAACTAGATAGTCTAATTACTCCAGAGAGAGAGAGATAGAAAGGTAACAGTGGAGGTGTAGAATATACATGTAGAGAATGGATTAAATGTGACTGTTTAAGCAAACCAATGACCAGAGTGCCCAGTCCTGCAGAGGGGAGGGATATGAATGAGATAAGGGAAAATATATCTGAATAGAAAGAATTGATCTAGAATTAGTCACAGCAGTGAATCCATGTTGGTCTTGCCCCAGGCTCCAGAAAAAAAAAAAAAAGCAGCTCTCTAGCAGGGATGGGTGTAGTTTGATGTAGGCGGGTCTTAGACTCCACTGCATCCCACTGACCGCTCCCTGAGGTCCCACCCTGGTGGTTGTGTGGAGAAAAGTGGCGGCGCCCCAGTCCCTTCTCAAACCAAGCATTGCAAATCACTCTTTTGAATCCAATCTCCTTGTGCTGAGGGGGTTAGCCAAGGTGGGCCGTGCTCTATGTCCCAAGCCATGCCTCATTTGCAGATCTTTGTCCATGTGCCCCATTGATAGCGCCCGAAATATAAACCCACAGGCCAAGTCGAGTGCCTCCGAGCAGTTTCAAGCTGGCAGCTTCCCTGCTGGGGATCGAGCTGGGAGAGCAGAGGAGCAGTTTCTCCTGGCGTCGCCTGGGACCAGGGCACCTGGCCCAAAGTCAGCACGACAGCTGGAAATCCAATCACTCTCTGTCCTGAGCTGAGGTTTTTCTCTTCCCCAGGGACAGTTTTATGAGCAGTTTCTGCTGCTCTTTCTTTTCCCCTCGACTAACCGCAGCTCCACGCAAAGGGAGCTCCTTCCCCTCCTTCCATGTCTCTGGTCTGGCCGGTCTTTATCTGCTCCAGTTCACACTCACGCGCCTATAAGGTTGTTTTCTCAGTGGACTCTATCTCCTTTTCCTCCCAAACTTCTGCGGTTCAGTGTCCTATGGCTTCAGGCCTTCTCCATTTGAGAGATGGGGGTGAGTGCAATGTAAGGAGCTCCCTACTTCTCCGCCATTTTGCCTCTCCAATCTTAACCTCCCTTCTCTGATTGGCCTTGACTTTGGCTTTCAGAACTGTGTTCTGACTTATTTATTTTTTTACAATAAATCTTTCATATTTTTTCATATTTTAATCTTTCAATAAAGATTTTTGAAATCTTTCTTCTGGTTTACCAATTTTTCCAGTTGTGTATAATATGCTGTTGAACCCCTCCATTGAGTGTTTTGTTTTTTTATGGAACAATATAAAAGCTTAAATGCGTTTAAATTTTCTATTGTTAGTAATAATAAATACAGAAAAGTCTGTAAAACACAGACATATCAGCTTAGTTAACTATGGCAAACTCCTGTGTAATTGCACCAAGGGAGGAAACAAGACCTCTGCCAGCCTCTGGCGGTCTCTGCTAGTCAGCAGCCACAATCTCCCTCTCCCATCCCACTAACCACTCCCTTCCGGTAACCATCAGTTTGTTCTCTATAGTTAAGGGTCTGTTTCTTGGTTTGCCTCTCTCTTTTTTGCAAAGACCTATGGGTAGATCTAGGGAACATAATGCTAAATGAAATGAGTCAGAGAAAGACTGCCATATGGGTAATTCTTTACATTTGCTAGTAACAGCAAATGTATGAATGGCTTTTTGCCATTCATCACCTTCTTTCACTCAGTGGCTTGCTTTTGAGAGTATCATAGTGTCTTTTTATAAACCAATGCTCTCAATTTTAATGTAGTTAAACTTATGAATCCTTTCTTCTCTGTCTAGTACTTACTGTGTCTTGTTTAAGATATCTTTCTCAACCTTGAAGTCATGGAAGATAGTCTCCTGGATTTTCTTCTCAAATATTTATTGTTTTGCTTTTCACTTTAGATTTATGACCTACCCGATTTTTGGGAATGGGCTATGTAAGGATCCAAGTTTATTTTTTTCATATGGATTTCCAGTTGTTCTAGCACCATATGGTGCAAAGGCAACCTGTCTTTAATGCTCCGCAGTAGCACATTTGCGATAAATCAAGTGTTTATATATTTATGGATTTTTTTCTTGAAATTTCTAATATTTCCATTGGCCTATTGGTCTGTCCTTGTGCCAATGCTGTGCTTTCTTAATTCCCATTTTTGATGGTTAATTTAACTTGGCTGGGGCATGGTGCCCAAATATTTGCTCAAACATTATTCTGGGTGTTTCTCTGAAGATGCTTTTGGGATGAGATTAACATTTAAATTGAGGGACTTTGAATAAAGCAGATTGCCCTCCATGATGTCGGTGAATCTCATCCTTCTTATCAGTTAAGGCTTTAATAGAGCAAAGACTGGCCTTCTCTAAGCAAGAAAGAATTCTGCCAGCAGACTTTATTTTTTTAATTTTAATACCAGTATAGTTAAAATACAGGGTTATCTTAATTTCAAGTGTATAATAAAGTGATTCAACACTTCTGTACATGGTGACAGCAGACCATCTTTGGATATAAACTGCAGCTCTTCTCTCGGTCTCCAGTCTGCCAGTCTGCCCTGTAGATATGAGACATACCAAATTCATAATAATGTGGGACAATTCCTTAAAATAACTCTCTGTACAAGTATACATCCTATTAATTCTGTCTTAAGAAACTGACTAATACACCATCATATAATGTTTTTGATAGCCAGTAGAGCAAATTAATCCACTTTTTAAATTGTTTTTTAAAAATTGGAGTATAATTAACATATGGTGTTATATTAGTTTCAGTTGTGGAATTTAATGATTCAACAGTTCTATACATTTCTCAGAGCTGATCAAGATAAGTGTAGTCTTAATCCTTTTAATCCCCTTTACTTATTTACCCCATCCCCCCATCCACCTGTCCTCTGGCAACCACCAATTTGTTCTCTGTATTTAAGAGTCTTTTTTTGTTTGTCTCTTTTCTCTTTGTGCATTTGTTTCTTAAATTTCACATGTAAGTGAAATTGCATGGTGTTTCTCTTCCTCTGTCTGACTTATTTCACAGCATTATAGCCTCTAGACTCATCCATGTTGTTGTAAATGCCAAGATCTCAATATTTTTTTTGGTTTGAGTAATGTTCCATTGTAAACTTTTATTTATTATTATTTTTTTAAAGGATGCCCTGGTTAATCTGGGTCCTTTGAATTTTCATATATGTAGGCCTTCTTCATTTTTCCTCAACAGTGCTTTGTTTTTCACCGGAAGTAAGTGGTCTTGCACATATTTCCTCCCTAATTGCACCTCCGGCACTCTGCAGGTTCTCTGAGGTCTCTGTTCCAGGCAGTGGGTTCCCTGAGGGTGTAGATGCTGACTTCCTCTCTGCATCCCTGGCACCTAAAATAGGCTGGCCTAGAGTAGCTGTGTAACAAATATTTCTTGCACAATTTAATAAATTTTATTATTCATACAGAGGGTGACTTTTTTAGTGATCTGCCAAAAGATTAATAATGCAGCAGTGAGTTATCAAACATTTATTGGACACCATAACGGGCCAAGATGCATATAAAGCACATCCCTTTTATTTTGTTATGTAACTGTCTCCAGCACTAGCACCAGCTGAGAGAGCACCTTTGGGGTCTCCCCAGCACCAGGCATCTCTCTGTTCCCAGCATTAACAGCATGATGTGATAGGGCTGGCACACGATGTGCATTTTGGGTGTGCTTCTGCTCCCAGGGGATATCTCTGGCAGAAGGCAAGCTAGCTGGCCCTGTCTCCCCTACCTGTGCTGTAGCTCAGGAGTCCAATGGTTCCAGCACCTCTGGGGTCCCAGCTTTTCCCTCAACACAGGCCTGCCCACCACACCCCACCATTTCCCTCTGGCCTCCCCCTTGTTCTTTTTGTGCAAAACTCAATTTGCATCTTGATGGAGATGAATAATTAGAACCCTCTAGCGTGAATAATTCTAGGCAAATTAATTTTCATGCCAATCAGGGAAAATTAATTGGCTTCATGATGTGTCAAATTTTCCAGGTGGGGCTCCCCAGGCTTGGCTCCCACCTCTTCAGAACCTGGAGCCTCAGGCTCTTTCTTCCCCAGCACTTTGGAGAAGACTGCTTGTTTGTTTTATTATTTATTTGTTTGTTTTCAATACCTCCACAGGCCACAGTGCTACCCCTCCTTGCAGCCAAATGACCCATTTAACAAGCATGACAAAAAACCCCTTAGGGCCATTATGGACTGAGTCAAACCCACCTGGTCCTCTACAGTCCAATTTCTTTTCTTACCTTCTTATTTGTTTTTGTGGAATACCAAAACCATATGGAGAAGTACATAAAAAATATAAACACACAGGCAAATGAGTTATTACAAAGTGAGCACTCCTGGATATCTTCTCCCATTCTGTGGCTCCCTTCCTTTCATCCTTTCTCTTCTTAGCAATATCTTTGGATGAAACAAGTTCTTAATTCTAATACAAATATATCAATCTTTCCCTTTATGCCCTGATTAAAAATTTATTCCAAAATGAAGTGTTTATATTGCATTTTTATGAGAAAATTATAGTCCTTTCCCATTTTTTTTTGCAAAATGAAATAGCTTTATTTTTTCTGATAATGAAAATAATAGATGATCCTAGTATTTGCTTTGCACACACTCATACACACTCATAAGAGCTATTTAAAAGTAGATTGCAAATATCATGACACTTTAAATTATTTCAGATGAAAAGTGACAATACTTTTGTCATACTTAAGGAAATAAATAAATAAATATCTAATACTGCCAGATATCCAGTACTTATTTTTATTTCCCTAACTGGCCCCCAAATATCTTTGATATATGAAAAAGGATTATTTTGCATCTGCTTGAATTTCACATAAAAGGGATCATTTCTTTTATACTCTTTTGTGTTTGCTTTCACTCATCATTATATTTGAATAATTCACTTGTATGTGGCTGTAGTTTATTTTTGTTCATTGCCAAGAAGTATTTCATTGTATGAACACACTATAAATTATATATCCAGTCTACTGCTGGTGGATAATTGAGTTGGCTTCCATTTATAAGTAAAGCCACGAAGAAGATTCCATCATATCACTCTATTTTTTTAATCATTGTCGACTCACAGTTTTAGGACTTTGGAGTTTAGAAAAAAAGTCAATAGACTTAATTTGTGTTTTTTATACTTCCATCAATTAAAAATTATGAACATATATTAAGATTCATTTGTAGACACCTACTATAATAAACATAAGGACCAAAAAATTAGAACTTAACTTCTAACAACTATCATATATAAAATCTGTACAGAATGACAACTAACTTTTTATAACCTAATATTTTTATTCTATAATCTACCATTTTTTATCTGCTATAACTATGATACTCTTCTAGTAGGCTCAAAAGTTATTCATTAACAACAAAAAATAAAAAGCCATCTAAAAATCCTGTTATACTCCTATTAGTGAACACACTCAAAAGTGTAATTGCTAGGTCAAAGTGTGTATGTAGTTGTCTAATTGTACTGCCACCAGCAGTGTATGGGAGTTTCAGTAACATACCTCCTTGCCAGTATTTAATTTTGTCAATACCTTGAATTTTAGCTTTTCTAGAGATATAGTGGTATCTTGTGATAGTTCTTCTGAGGAGTAAAGATGTTGACACCTTTCCATATACCTATTGGTCATCCAGATATTCTCTTTTATAAAGTGCAAGTCTCTTCCTTATTTTTCTATGAGGTTGACTATTTAAAAAAAAAAAATCCACTTGGAGCACCTGGGTGACTTAGCTGGTTAAGCGTCTGACTCTTGATTTCGGCACAGGTCATGATCTCAAGGTTCTGGAGTCTGAGCTACCATCAGTGCAGAGCCTGCTTGGGATCCTTGCTCTCTGCTCCTCCCTTGCTCATGCACATGAGTGTGTGCATTCTCTTTCTCTCAAAATAGAAAAACAAACTTTAAAAAAAAACCCAATTCATTTGTGAGAGTTCTGTCTATATTCTGGATGCAAGTCCTATGCTGAATTTATCTAATGCAAATATCTTCTAGTATGTGGTTCATATTCCTACTGTTTTAATTATGTCTTCTAGTGAACAGAAGGTCTTAATTTTAATTAGTTTTAACTTTCACCTTTTAATGGGCTCTGTTTAAGAAATCTTTGCCTACTATAAGTTCATGAAGATATTCTCCTATATTTTTCTTCAGAATCTTTAGTGTTTTACCTTTCACATTTAGGTCTATTATCTTTCACAAATTCATTTTTGTAGGGGAAAGAGTTGAAGTTTATTTTTTCCCATATGAGTATCAAATTGCTCTAGTATCATTTATTGAAAAGACCATTCTTTCCCTCACTGAATTGTAGCTGCCTGTGCCATAAATAAAATGACTATATATGTGTGGGTCTTTTCTTGGGATTTAAAAAATTCTATTCCATTGGTTTCTATCTTCATCCTATGCCAGTGCTACATTGCCTATACTGTGGTTTTATAGTACGTCTTGAAATTCGGTAGTCTTTTCACTTTGTTCTTTTTTTTTTTTAATTGAAGTATAGTTGACATACAATGTTATATTAGTTTCAGGCATACAACATAGTGATCTGACAGGTTTATACATTATGCAGTCCTCACCATGATAAGTATAGTTATGATCTGTCACTAAATAACATCATTACTGTATTATTGAATATATTTCCTATGCTGTGCTTTTCATCCCTGTGACTTATTTATTTTGTAACTGGAAGTTTGTACCTCTTAATCCTCTTCACCTAGTTTGCCCAATCCATACCTCCCTTTCCCTCTGGCAGCCATTAGTTTGTTTCCTATATTTGAATCTATTTCTTTTTGTTGTTGTTGTTAGTTTGCTTGCTTGCTTTGTTTTTCAGATTTCCTACTTCAGAATTATCATTGACCCCAAGTTGAGTCTGAACAAACAAACCTTAATAAAATAACACTTATTTTCCATTGGTTTTCCCCATATGTTCACCTTTCTATAATTTATTGCCTTTAGAAGTTCAAATTCCTTTTCCTTTGGCTTAACACTTCTTCACCAATTTATTACTCCTTTTAGATGGTATATAAGTCTCACATTCTAACCACCCATTAGAATTACTCATCACTTAGTTCTCCTGCATGAATGCACACTACACACATAAATAAATTGTATTTTTTCTCTTATTAATTTGTCTTTTATTAGTTTGATTCTTGAACCCCAGCCACTGAACCTAAGACAGTAGAGGAGCTCTTTCCTTCCCTACAAAAATTAATGAGGCAGTGGGAGCAAGACAAGCCTTCACTCTCACCATGTCACAGAAGTGGAACAAGATGCTAACAAATGGGGTTTGTCTGTGCTTAGTTTCTCTGTCTCTTCCCAGGTGACAGCAGGCTCAGGAGACCTTTTGATTCCCTCTTGCAACAGCAGAGCAGTGTGAGTCAGCACTTCTCCCCTTCCCAGTGGCTGTGGTGCCCAGCAGGGAGTTGATTTTACATCCCCACCTGGAAGCAAAGAGTCTGTACCAGGGTCACCCCATTTTCCCAGGAAAGTGTTAGTGGGGGTTGAGGGAGGAGCTAAACTGCCACCCTACTTACCTACAAAGATGCAGTGTGTCCCTGTCCTGCTTTTCCAAGAGTGCTGTCAGCGAGCCCAGGGGGAAGCTGAGCATACACAACCTGTGGCTTGTATGCTGCCTCTCAACAGGGAGATTGTCTACTTCATAAAGGGAAGATTAAATGAGATCCAGAATCTCATGATATAATTTCAAAAATGTTCAGATCACAATTGAAAATCATATCAAAAAACAAGAAAATCACAACAGGAATGAGAATAAATATTGAATAGAAAGCAGCACTAAGAAGGATCAGGTTGGATCCATCTGACATGGATTTTAGGGCAGCCATCATGAAATACTTTAACAAACAATCATGGTTTCTCTGGAAATGGAAGAATAGAAAATATCAGTAAAGAGAAAGAATATATTTCTTTCTATATTTTTCTTTAGAATCTTTAGTGTTTACCTTTGAACAAGAAGTTATTAAAAAAAGAATCAAATGGAAATTATATGACTCAAAAATATAATAACCAAAATAGAAAACTCTCTGCATGCATGGGCTCAGTAGTAGAGTGGGAATGGCAGAGGACAAAAACAGAAAACTTGAGGGAAAAAAGACTTGAATAATAAATAAATATAAATAAGCCAAGACTTAATAGATATGTATAGAACTAACTCTCCACCCAACAGCAAAATAAACATTTCCTTAAGACCCATGGATTATTTATCAAGATATATTATATCCTGGGTTATAAAACAATATCAACAAACTTAAGAGTTGAAGTCATAAAGTGTTTTTTTTTTCTTCTGACAGTAATGGAATCAAACTAGAAATCGATAATAGAAGGACTACAGGATTTTTTTAAACACTTGGAAATTAAAATTACTCGTCTAAATAATACATGAGTCAAAGAATAAGTCCAAATAAATAAATATAAAAAAAGAAATGAAATGAAAATATCAAATATTAAAATATGTGGGACAGAGCTAAGGCAATTCTGAGAGGAAAATTTATAGCTTGCTGTATGTAAATGCTTTCATAAGAAAGGAGAAACAGTTTTAAATCAATAATTTAAGTACCTATCCCAAGAAAATAGAAAAAGAAGAGCAAAGTCAATGTCAAGTAAGCAGTCAGAAGGAAATAATAAAGATAAAAGCAGAAAACAAACAAACAAACACAGGAAACCAGTAGAGAAAATCACTGAAACAAAAAAATTAATAAAATTGATAAATCTGTAGAAAGACTGATAAAAATTAACAGAGTGAAGACACGAGTAATCAATATCAGGAGTGAAATGGGGTATAAATACAGAGCCTATACCCAATAAAAAGATAATAAGGGAAACGCTGTGAACATCTTTACACTCATAAATTCAACAGTTTAGAACAAATGGACCAATTCTTCAAAAACTGCAAGCTACCAAAACTCAATCAAGATGAAACCATTTAATGAAATTGAATTTGTAATTAAAAAGCCAGATATTTTCAAGTATAAGTGGTTTTGCCAGTGAATTCTACCAAACATTTAAAGAAAAATTGATGCCAATTTTACACGGTCTCTACTAGAGAATAGAAAAAAGTTTCCAACTTATTGTATGAGGCCAGTATTGTCCTAATATGAAATCAGACAAAGACACTGCAGCAATAACAACAAAAGATCCCCCCAAAGCCGCTCAAAACCACTGACCAGTATTTTTCATTAAGTTATATGCAAAAATTGGTGCTAAGATATTAGCAAACCAAATTCAACACTGTGTAAAAATTATCATACACCATGACCAAATGGAGTTTATTTTGGGTGAGCAAGGCTGGTTCAACATTCTAAAATCAATGAAATCTACCAGATTAACAAGCTGATGTGCAGAACAAGCATTTAACAAAGCCCAACACCATTTATAATAAAAACTCTAAGCACATTAGGAATAGAAAGGAACTATCTCAACTTAATTAAAATAAGAGACTCTACAGCTAACATTAAGTGATGTTTCATGGTGAAAGACTGAACGTTTTTCCTCTAAGACTGAGAGAAAGACAAGGATGTCATCTCTCACCACTCTTACTCAATATAGTATTGGAAATTATAGCCAGGGGCGCCTGGGTGGCTTAGTCGGTTAAGCGTCCGACTTTCGCTTAGGTCATGATCTCGCGGTTCGTGGGTTCGAGCCCCGCGTCGGGCTCTGTGCTGACTGCCAGCTCAGAGCCTGTAGCCTGTTTCCGTCTGTGACTCCATCTCTCTGACCCTCCCCTGCTCATGCTGTCTCTCTCTCTGTCTCCTAGAAATAAATTTAAAAACAAAAAAATAATGAATTATAGCCACTGTAATAAGGCAAGAGAAAGAAATAAAAGACATACAGATTGTGAAGGAAGAAATAAAACTGTCTAGATTTGCAGATGTCATAATATTTACACAGAAAATCCCAAGGAATATATGGAAAAAATAAAAGTCCTCCTAGAATTAACAAGTGAGATCAGCAAGGTCACAGGATACAACATCAACATGAATATCAATTGCATTTCTATGTACCAATACTACAAAACTGAAATTAAAAATACAGTGTCACTTATAATCAATCCAAAGAAAATGAAAAATTTAGGTGTAAACTTTAAATATGTATAGGATCTATGTACTGAAAATTGCAAAATCCTGATGAAAATATAAGATTTAAATGAATGGACAAATACACTATGTTCCTGGATTGGGTTCAAATTCAATATAGTAAAGAAACCAACTCTTCTCAACTGGATATGCAGGCTTAATGCAATTTATATCAAAACCCCAGCAAGTTGGGTTTTTTTTGTTTGTTTGTTTGTAGATATGGACAAACTTATTATAAACTTTATGTGGAAATTTAAAAGAACTAGAATAGCTAAAATAATATATATGTTTTTATTTGAGAGAGAAGGAGAGAACAGGGGAGAGGCAGAGGGAGAGAGAGAGAGAATCTTAAACAGGCTCTACACTCAGTGCAGAGCCTGATGTGGGGCTCATTCCATGCTCCTGGGATCATGATCTGAGCCAAAATAAAGAGTTAGCCACTCAACCAATTGAGCCACCTGGCATCCCAAAAGCTAAAATAATCCTTAAAAAAAATTACCAAATAGAATGATCACTTTACCCCAAATTAAGATAGTATGTAGTTATAGTAATCAAGATATTGTGATATTGGTGGAGGGATAGACACATAGATCAATGCAACATATTAGAGGACACATATATAGACACGCACAAACATCCTCAACTCATTTTTGATAAAGACACAAAAACAATTCGATAGAAGAAGGATAATATTTTCAACAAATGGTGCTGGAAAAATTTGATATAGATAAGCAAAATGAACCTTCATCTAAACTCAAACCTTATGTAAAAAATTACTCATAAAGGATCATAGATTTAAATGTAAAATTAAAGATTTAGAAGATAGGACAGGGTTTTATTTTGTGTTTTTAATCTAAAACTAGACAAGAGTTTTTTGACCTGTCATCAAAAACACAAAAAATGGAGCACCTGATTGGTTTAGTCAGTAGAATATATGACTCTTGATTGTGGGACTGGAGTTCAAGTCCCACGTTGGATGTAGAGATTACTTAAAAATAAAATCTTTAAAAAATTTTAAAAAACACCAAAAAGGAAAAATTGATATATTGGACTTCATCAAAATAAAAAGTTTGTTCTGTGAAAGATCCTATGAAGACAAAAATGTAAAGAGAAAATATTTGCAAACCGCATATCTGAGAAAAGACTAGTGTCTAGAATATATAATGGTTTTCAAAACTAAACAGTGAACAATCTAGTTAGAAAATGGACAAATGCCATGAACAGACTTTTTGCCAATTAGATATGCAAATGGAAAGCCACCATATGTAAAAATGTTCAACCCATGCATTAGTCAGTGCAAACCATAACAACAAAGAGATATTATCACACACCTGTCAGAATGGCTAAAATAAAAAAATATATATAATGATAATACCAAATGCTGGCAAGGATGAAGGGAAATTAAATCATTCATATGTGTATATGGGAATGCAAAATGGAATGGCCACTCTGAAACACAGTTTGGCAAGTACCTTAAAATCTAATCATACATGCCATGCAACCCAGTGTCGCACTCCAGTATTTGTTTCAGAGAAATGAAAAATATTCACACAAAAACTGTACACAAATATTCATAGCAGCTTTAAAAGCTCTCAAATGGGAACAACCCAGGTGTTCTTCAAAGAAACTACGGTACATCTATCCTGTGGAATACTACTGTGCAATAAAGGAATGAGCTATGATACATGCCACGAGTTGGATGAACTCCCAGGGAATTATGCCATGTGAAAAATAGTCTATTTTGAAATGTTCAATACTGCATGACTCCATCTACATAGCATTCTTGAAATGTCAGTATTAAGGAAATTGAGAACAGATTAGTAGTTCCAAGGGATCAGAGAGGAAGGAGCTGGATGTGGGTATAAAATGGTGACACGAGGAGCACTTTGGTGTTGAAGCTGTTCTGCATCTTGACTATATATGTATCAATAGCCAGTTGTGATATTTTGCAACATGTAACCATCAAGGGAAACTGGGTAAAGGACACATGGAATCTCTTTTTATTACTCCTTATCTGTGAACATTCACTGATCTCAAAGTCTGAATAAAAATGTTGAAAGTAACTTTGGAATCAGTTCATTGGCAGAAGCTGAAAGAATTTTGGGGACTAAGATTTTTTAAAAACCCTTAATTGCCTTGAACAAACTGATAATAGAAATATAGATATTAAAAGTCCTACTAGTGAGAGCTCAGAAGGAAGTGAGGAGCATTATAGAGATATCCTAAATTGCCTTAGAGAAAACCTAAATTAGCTGTGAACAGACTATTAATAGAAATCTGGAATTTGGAATACACTGGGTGAGGGCTCAGAATTAAGTAAGGAATATATTATTGGAAATTGGAGGGAGAGTTATCCTTAAGAAATCTTACCAAAAGTGTGTCTGCAGTTATGTGGAAAACAGAATCTATAAGAGATGAATTTACATACATGGCTAAGGAAATTTCAAAACAAAGTACTGAAGGTAGGTACTCCCTGGTTTCTTCTTGTTGCTTATGGTAAAATGAAAGAAGAGAAAGCAAAATTGAGGGAAGAACTGTAAACAAAGAGGAACCAGGACTGGATGAATTTGAAAATTCTCACTTTCTCCAGATGGCAAAAGATGTTCAGTCATGATTACCTGTTGTACTTGTGTCTCAGAGAAAGGGCTGTGTGTATTGGAAAGCCCTTTGCTGAAGCCCTGGGAAGATGAAGAAAGAGTATTCAGCCACACACAGTCTAAGGGGTTAAGGGAACTCCTCATGGGTCTCCTCAAGCCAGAGGGCTTCTGGGAAGCTTAGACCATCTCAATGGAAGTCCAAGATAGAGAAGTGATTATCTTGAAATAATGTGTGGATGTGGCTTTTGTCTAAAGGACACAACGCCTTTTGCAAACAGGCTGTCTTTCATGAAGGATAACTGGGAGGGTGGAGCCAAGAGCCATAGAGGGTAATTCTCAGGCCATGAAGCCCAATCAAGGACCTCTGGCTGGTGTTTGCCTGGCAGGATTACAAAACTGTTCTGGACTGGTGACTACTTTTTACTTTGCATTTCTCCCTTTTTTGAACCAGAATACATGTAACTATTAACCTATAGTTGTCCCACAATTGTTTGATGGGAATATTAGGGCACATTACAGCTTCTAGTTTCACAGGCCCACAGATGGAGAGTAAAATATGCCTTGGAGCTGTACTGATGGATTTCACCTAGGAGTCTCATCCACACCTGATTAGATATTTTATATGATGAGATTTTGGACTTGGGTTGATAAGATTTACATGAGAGTTTGGACTTTGAGTTGGAAGAGGTAAATGTATTTTTGCATTAAGGTCCAGAGGGCAGGCTGTGTTGGGTGGGATTCTAAAATGTTTCCCAAGATTACCCTCTTTCTTGTTTATGTGGCCTGCAAAGTCCCATAGGACCAAGGACCATTAAGATGATGGGTTTTTCTGTGACTAAGTTATGTGGCACATCTGACCTTAGGTTGGGACATTATCTGGAAGAGTGTGACAAAGTCACATGAGCACTTTAAAAGTAGAGAGTTTTTTGTGCGTGTTTACTAGAAAGAAAGTTAGAGATATGAAGCACTAGAGAAATTTGATGTGGAAGAAATTATCTGTTGCTGGAGGGGGCCGTATGGGAAGGAATGCACCTGATCTTGAATTGCTTAGAGTGCCCCTGACCGACAGCCAGCAAGAAAATGGGAACTTCATTCCTACAACTGAATTCTGCAAGAAACTGAATTCTGCCAACAGAGGTTGGAAGTGCACTTTCCTCCAGGGCCTCCGGATAAGAACTCAACCCACTGACAACTTGGTTTTGGCCTTGAGAGACCCTGAGTAGAGAACCCAGCCACACTGTGCAAAGTTCCGACTTTCAGAACTGTGTAATACACAGGTGTTGTGTATGTGGTAATTTGTTATGCTACAGTAGGAAATGAATGTAAATGTGCTCAATTGGCTGTCATGTGCAGGTAGAAGTTGGCTCCAACATGCCACTGGACTTCTTCCTACATACTTGATATTTTTTGATGCCATCATAAATGGCATTACCTCTTTTTTCCTCATCACTTCTGTCCAACATTGTGCTGGAGGCCCTAGCCAGGAGAAGAAGAAGACTAGAAAGGACAAAATAAAACTCTCTTTATTCACAAATGGCATAAGCGTAAACATTGACAGTACAAAAGGAAAAAGCTAATAGTTGACTTTTGCAGTAATACAGGTCAATATACAAATACAAAAGTCAATTGTATTTCTACATACTAGCAATAGACACTTAGTTATAAATGAAATTTAAGAGACAGTGCCATTTATGATAGCCCTTCTGCCTGGTGTGAGGTGGTATCTCATTGTGGTTCTGATTTGTATTTCCCTGATGATTAGTGATGTAGAGCATCTTTTCATGTGTGATAGCCATCTGTATGTCTTCTATGGAAAAATGTCTATTCAGGTCCTCTGCCCATTTTTATTTTTATTATTTATTTATTTATTTATTAAAAAAAATAGTTTATTGTTAAGTTGGTTTCCATACAACACCCAGTGCTCATCCCCACAAGTGCCCTCCTCCATGCCCATCACTCCTTTTCCCCTCCCCACACCCAATCTGCCCTCAGTTTGTTCTCAGCATTCAAGAGGCTCTCATGGTTTGCCTCCCTCCCTCTGCCCCACTATTTTTCCCCTTCTTCTCCCCCACGGTCTTCCGTTAAGTTCCTTCTAATCCTCCTATACATGCAAACATATGGTATCTGTCCTTCTCTGCCTGACTTATTTTGCTCAGCATAACACCCTCAAGGTCCATCCATGTGGCTACACATGGCCAGATTTCATTCTTTCTCATTGCCATGGAGTATTCCATCATATAGATAAACCACATCTTCTTGATCCATTCTTCCATTGATGGACATTTAGGCTCTTTCCATGTTTTGGCTATTGAGAGTGCTGCTATGAACATTGGGGTCCATGTGCCCCGTGCATCAGCACTCTGTATCCCTTGGGTAAATTCTTAGCAGTGCTATTGCTGGGTCAGAGGGGAGTTCTATTGTTAATTTTTTGAGGAATCTCCACACTGTTTTCCAGAGGGGCTGTACCAGTTTACATTCCCACCAAGAGTGTAGGAGGGTGCCCATTTCTCCACATCCTTGTCAGCACCTAGAGTCCTCTGATTTGCGTATTTTAGCATTCTGACTTCTCTGCCCGTTTTTAAACTGAAAAAAATTTTTTTTTTAATTTGTTTGTTTTGTTTTTCGGTTTTGAGCTATCTGAATTCTTTATATATTCTACATATTAACTCCTTATTAGATACATATTTTGCAAATATCTTCTCCCATTCAATAGGTTGCCTTTTCATTTTGTTGATGATTTCCTTCATTTTGCAAAAACTTTTTATTTTGGTTTAGTTCCAATAGCTTATTTTTGCTTTTTTTTCCTTAAGTGAGGAGACAAATTCAGAAAAATGTTCCTATGACTGATGTCCAAGAGATTATTGCCTATGTTTGCTTTTAGGAGTTTTAAGTGTCATATTCAGGTGTCACATAGTTACTTAATCCCTTTTGAGTTTACTTTTGTGTATGGTGTAAGAAAGTGATCCAGTTTCATTATTTTGCATGTAGCTATCCAGTTTTCCCAGTATCATTTACCAAAAAGACTATCTTTTCCCCATTGTATATTCTTGCCCTTTTTTGGTGTTGACAAAAAATTGACCATATACATGTGAGTTTATTTCTGGGCTCTTTGTTCTGTTCTATTGATATATGAATCTTTTTGTCAGTTCCATACTATTTTGATTACTCTAACTTTGTATATATCTTGAAATCTGGGATTGTGATACCTCCAGCTTTGTTCTTCTTTCTCAAGATTGCTTTGGCTCTTTGAGGTCCTTTGTGGTTCTATACAAATTTCAGAATTATTTGTTCTAGTTCTGTGAAAAATGCTATTGGTATTTTGATAGGGATTATATTGAATCTGTAGATGCTTTAAGTGGTATGGAGATTTTAATAATACTAATTCTTCCAATCCATGAGTGGCATTTTTCCATTTGTTTGGTTGTCTTCAATTTCTTTCATCAATGTCATAATTTTTCAGAGTAGAGGTCTTTCATCTTCTTGGTTTATTTTATTCCTAGATATTTTCTTATTTTTTGTGTAATAGTAAATGGCATTGTTTTCTTAATTTCTGTTTCTGCTGCTAGTATAGAAATGCTACAGATTTATATATATATAAATTTTGTATCCTGAAACTTTACTAAAATCATTTATCAGTTCTTGTAAGTTTCTTGGTGGAATTTTAAAGGTTTTCTATATATAGTATCATGTCATATGCCAAATAGTGACAGTTTTACTTCTCCCTAACCAATTTATTTCCTTCCTTCCTGCAGCTAGGACTTCAAGTACTATGTTGAATAAAAGTGGTGAGAGTTGACATATTTGTCTTTTTTTTTTTTTTTTTTTTTTTTTTTT
>NW_027530500.1:2120362-2164955 GCF_008692635.1 Crocuta crocuta
TTTTTTTTTTTTTTTTTTTTTGATCTTGGAGGATAAGCTTCCAGTTTTTCCCCATTAAGAATGATGCTAGCTGTGGGTTTGTTATATATGGTCCTTATTATGTTAAGATATTTGTTCCCTCTAAACAAAGTTTGTTGAGAGTTTTTATCATGAGTGGATGTTTATTTTGTCAAATTCTTTTACTGTATCTATTTATATGGTCAAATGGTTTTTATCCTTTTTTTTGTTGTTGTTAATGTGGTGTGTTACATTTATTGATTTGTGATTATTTAACCTTGCATGTCTGGGATAAATCTTACTTGATTGTGGTAAATAATATTTAAAATTTACTTTTGAATTCAGTTTGCTAATATTTTGTTGAGGATTTTTGTATTTATGTTCATCAGAGATATTGGCCTATAGTTTTTTTTTCTTGTAGTGTCTTTATCTGGTTTGGTTATCCTGGTAATGCTGGCCTCATAGAATGAATTTGGAACTTATCCTTCTTCAAATTTTTTGGAACAGTTTGAGAAGAAGAGGTACTAACTGTTCTTTAAATGTTTGGTAGAGCTCATCTGTGAAGCCATGTGGTCCTAGGCTTTTTTATTTGTTGGGAGTTTTTGGATTACTGATTTAATTTCATTGCTAGTAATCGGTCTGTTCGTATTTTCTTTCTTTGACTTGATTTTGGAAGATTATGTGTTTCTAGGAATTTATCCGTTTCTTCTAGGTTGCCCAATTCATTGGCATATAATTGTTCATAGTAGTCTCTTATGATCTTTTGTATTTCTGTGGGGTTGATTGTTATTTCTTCTCCATTTCTGATTTTGTTGATTTGAGTCTTTTCTCTATTTCTTGATGAGTCTGGATTAAAGTTTATCAATTTTGTTTATCCTTTCAAAGTACCNTAATACTGTTTTTTGGTCTCTAAAGTTCCTCACTACTAAACTTGTCTTACAAGAAATGTTAAAGGACCTTTTTTAAGCTGAAAAGATGACACAAATTAATGACAAGACAATGTACAAAGGTAGAAATATCACTGGAAAAGATAAATATTTTTAAAGGTAGTAGATATTGGAACTAAGGTTATGCTGGTCTGATGGCAATATTTCTTTTTGTATCTATGGAAGGCTATGTATAATATTGATTTTATAAAATCAATTTCTTTTTTTAAATGTTTGTTAGAGTTTTCTGGCATAGTCATCTTGGCCTACCTTGTGGAAATAGTTTCATTTGATTTACAGTTTTATTTTCTTTAATCATTATAGAATTATTCAGATTTTTAAATTTCTTGTGTTTTTCTAGAATTTATTCATTGTTAATAGTCTAATTCTAAGAGAAAATTACCTCTATGTTATTCCCACAAGCTTCCTGTCATCCTGCATGATTTTGCTATTTCCTAGAAGTTAGGTGACATTACCTGAAAGCTGTCATCCATCCTGGGCATCATCAGTCACAGCTGCTAGTCTAGAGATAGGTTTAAAATAGATAATCAATATTTGGTTATTGTTTTTTTTTAATTTTCTTTTTTGTTCCAAACTATGTGGAATCTCTCTTTCTCTCTCTTTCTTTTCTATAAGTAGACTTTTATGAGGAATGCCTACAGACAGTTTGGAGTTTTGTTTTCCTCCAGTTTAGAAAAGTTGCTACCCATGATGTTAACTTGGCATTCACAAGTTAACATTCACTTTGATGTCTAAGGTCTCCATACATGTTAGGAATTTCTTGGCTGTTGACAGCAAGACTTGTCTCCTTGTTGGAATGCTGCTCAGGGAACAGAGTGCCAGTGTGCTTGCCTCCTTATAGCAAAGAACCCAAAGAGAGCAAGAAGCCACTTGGCTACTTCACAGATACCAGCTTGCTAGACCAGCAATAGGACCCTCTCCAGTCCCCTTGCCCATGTTTGTGGACTTAGGATGTGTTGAACAAAAGTTTGATTAAAAAAGGAGCCATGTATATAAGTGATGAATCACTAAATTCTACATCTGAAACTAATATTATACTATATGTTAACTAACTGGAGTTTAAATAAAAACTTGGAGAAACAGAAAGACAACAAATACTTAAGGAATAACAAATGAAAGCATAAAGTATCACTGAATAACTGCAACAAAAGTACAGTTTTGGAGAAAAGAAAGAAAGAAAGAAAGAAAGAAAGAAAGAAAGAAAGAAAGAAAGAAAGAAAGAAAGAAAGAAAGAAAGAAGGAAGGAAGAAAAATGGAAGAAAAAAGGAAGAAAGGAGAAAGAAAGAGAGAGAGAGAGAAAAGAGACCATGTAGTCATGGAGATAGGAGATGCTAGGAGCAGAACCCAATCAGTGCAGCAACTTGGTGGCCTTTAGGACTAGTGAAGAAAGCCCTTCTTCCCTACATCCCATCAGAACTGTTAAGACACTTTTGACGTGACTTAGTACAATGTTCTTATTACACAGATGAGGAGACTGCTGCCCAGAGACATGGTATGATTTATCCTTAATATATGCAGAGAGTGAAGGGGTGGCTCAGAACAGCAGCTCCATCTTCTGACAACCATGGCTAATTACTTTCTTCATCACTTCTTCACTTTGGTCTTTAATTTTCACGTTTAATAATCTATCAAATCACTAGCTTTAGGGAGTAGTGCCTCTGTTCCTCTTCACAACAGACTCCCTCTCTTTGCTTCCTTACCTTACATTCTTACTTAGGGAAAGAGCCTGACACATTCATTGAGCCATGTTTTATTAGTAATGTGGTTTCAGGCCTTAATATCAGGAACCACGTGCAATTTCTTTCTTTTGCTCTGTGTGTTGCTTTCATAGGGTAGGAGTTACCAGTAGGCCAGACATTCTCTACAAAGTAGGTTGTTAGGTAGGTACATTCAGGGGCCAACTGCCTACTTAACTTCTTTTGGGGATGATTATGAAAAAGAATACACAGAGTTAATCTTGGAAAGGAAAGATGAGGTCTTGGAAAATAAATGTTATTTAACAAATATTTTTTGAGTCCCTACATGTGTTAGATATAGAGATTCTATAGCGAAAATACCGGGCAGGTTTCCTGACCTCAGGGAGTTAATATTCCAGCGGTGAAAAGTGCAATTAATAAAAAATATAAGCAAGACATTACAATCACTGATAAGAGTCCAAAAAGGTGTCTGAAGTGACATGGTAGAGAGTACCTTGGCAGGTAGGTGGGGGTCTAGCTTACACAGGGTAACAAAGGAAGGCCTGTGTGGGGAACTCCCATTTATTCTGGACTCATAAGAATAGGAAGACCGACCACAGGCAGAGCTGAGAGAAGAACATTCTTGACAGGGAGAACAGAAAACCCAAAAGCTGCCAGGAGCTTAGATGTTACAGTAATCTCACAGAATGTGGCCAATATGGGCAGAGGAATGTGACTAAGGAAGAGTGACATATAAGATGAGATTTGAATGGGGGCAGGTGTCCTACGATCTTACAGGCTTTGTGGGCCATGACTGGGGAATACGACTTTATTCTAAGGAAATAAAAAGATTTTAATTTGGGGGAAGGTGACAGGATCAATTTATATTTTTAAAAAGATCCCTTTGACTAATGGAGTCACCACTGTGTGGCAGAGACTGCTAGCTATTCTGCAATAGTCATCTCTCATTTTTTACAGAGTAATGGAATTTCTCACTGGTCATGTGGCCATCCCACTAAAGATGACATTCCAGCCTCCCTGGTAGTGGGTGTTGCCATGTGATGAGGTTCTACCCAGTAGAATCTGAGTGGAAATAATACCTGCAACTTTTGGGGGTGGAGTGCGCTTGCTGTTTATAGGAAGGTTCATGGCTTCCCTTTCTCCTTCTTCCTTACAAGGGATTGGATGTGGACCTGAGACTTGGAGCTGCCCTTGAGATGGAAGATATGTGATGAAGATGGCAGGGCCAGGGGTAGACAGACTAATGAGGCAAAGCTGCCTCACAAGCCCTTCCCACCCCTAGGTGACTGACATGGATGTTTCTGTGGGTGAGCAACATCTACTTTGCTTAATCTTTATTAAAATGGGTCTCTATTATAGTGGGCACATCAGTATCCTAGGAGATATGCCTGATTACAGGGGGAGATGGCCTGGAATACCGTGAGGGCAGAGGGAACTCAGTCTCTCCGAGGCATCGAAGTGAGACCCTCAAGAACTATTATCATCTTCACCTCAAAAACTATCACATCTTCACTGTGAACATTATTCCCCTCAATATGTGACCTGGAATTTGGTAGACACTTAGTAAACATTTTGTAAAAAATTAATGAATCACTTCTGTTCCCATTCCTGATGTACCCAGAATATTGACTCGAATTGATGGGGTAGCAATATAGAAAGGTTATATTTTCCCCAAATGGAGAATATTGATGTAAGTAGGGAGAACTTAGTGATTCTTTTTCTTTACCTTTGAGGCCTAGTTTTGTGGTAACAGAGAAAGTCTTTATCAGCATCCTATTAAATTATTATTGGCATAGTTATCACAGTCATTAATGATATCAGCCACATCTTTATAGTCATTAAAATTGTCACTGTTACCATCACTGCCATCCCCACTATTACCACAGCCCTATAACCATGGCCATGTTCACAATCATCACCACTACAAACATCATTACCTTCTCCAGCGTCATTGTGATCACCGTCTGTAATAGGTAGTAGTATTAGCTACTCTAACAAATGGACCACAAAGTGTATGATGGCTCAAATACAATACAATTTTTTATTTATATAATTGTCTGGAGCAGGTGTTCTTATTGGCAGGAGACGTCTTCCACACAATGATTTAGAACAGAGGGACTCATTTTCTGCACGTAGCCAAAGGAAGGGGAAGGAAGATATGGGTGGGCATACCTGCTCCTTAAAGCCTTGGGCTGGAAATGCACACTTCATTTCTGCTCACATTTCATTGACTGGAACACAGTCATATGGCCATGCCTGAGTGCCGGGGGTCTGGAATGTGCAGTGTAGCTGAAAAATGCAGTTTTTGAGCAAGTGAAGCAGCCTCTGCCAGGCCATCCTTGCAAGAAGTTCAGTGCATCTTTTCTGTTTCCAGCCTGTGCTAGACCCTCTCTGTTCTGTACTATCAGGACAATATGAAATTTCTGTGATCCAAAGCCTTGTGAAGTAAATAGTGACACAAAGCAACATATGTTGGGTTTGATTATTATTTTGGATTGTTAGTATTGTAGCTGTTCAGAGTATGCTGAGGTGGTTGAGTTGAATCCTGGAAAATGGGTAGAACTTCTTTTCTTGGAGAAAAAGTGGAGTTTGAAGTAGGGAGGGTGCTGTATGGAGAAAAATGGCCTGGGCATAGGCCTGAATGGGCTCAGCTTGAGCAGAGGAAACTGGCCTGTCTGGAGCAAGTGAGAGTTGAGTATGGGGAAGAATAAGCTTTGAGCAATTAGGTGGAGCAAAAATGCCAAATGCTTTGATCTATATACCTTTCAAACC
The DNA here is from genome assembly GCF_008692635.1 of Crocuta crocuta. NCBI lineage: Eukaryota > Metazoa > Chordata > Mammalia > Carnivora > Hyaenidae > Crocuta > Crocuta crocuta. Next base: position 2,125,776 of record NW_027530500.1, read on the forward strand.
TCTTTGGATGCATAATAAAGTTCTTAGGTTGCAAGCAACAGAAATCAATTTTGTCTGAACGAAGCAAGCAAGCAAACAAACCCCTACAAAATCCCACAATATATTGGAAGAGTAAAGGAGCATTCTGCAGAAGCAAAGGGGGCACCAGGGTCCAACTCCTAGGTTTTGGCAGCTGGTGGTTGTGGTAATAACACTCAGCTTCTGTATTTGTCCTCTCAAAATTCATATTTTAGGGACAGAGCCTTGCACAGCCTTTCTTGGGTCAGGTGTCTTCTGGATCAATCTGCCATAGCTGGGGAGCTGTTTCAGTATAGACAGTGCTCTCCCTTCACCTGGCCCCAAGAAGGGTGTCTTACCGAGGACACAGTGTTGGGGGGCATCAGAGCAGTGGAAGGAAGGTTGTTACCTGCTTTGGAGGTAGATATTTCTGTGTTCAAATCCTAGCTTTTTCAGTGACCAAGGCAGACAGATGAGTGGTCTAGCTTCTGAGCCTCAGTGTTCTTACCTGTAAAATGGATATGAAAGAATAGAAACCATCTGAGGCTCATATGTGAGAATGCACGTAGGGAGTTCCCCATGGTTTCATTTCTTCCTCCTTCTGGTACTTGACATGTCTACAGCTATGAGGAGGCAGGGTGACCTGAGAGGAGCAGTGGAAAGCTGGAGAGTCTCAGCTAAGGCTTTCCCTAGCTAGTGATGCCTCCACTGGGCCCGCCTGCAGCCCCGCAGCATGAGAAGGTGCTGGCCGCTGGCTGGGCAGGGGACTTGGGGGCCTGCTCTGCAGGGTGCTGGCACTGTTTACAGAAGCTCTGATAGCATCGAGCCTGTGAGCCGTGATGGAGATGGAAATGTAATTTTCAATTAAGAGTCCTCTCTCGTTCCTGCTTACATTACATTCTAATTAAATTTCAGTCAAACGTGGCATAGTGCTGCAGGGAGAGGGCAGGGAGGTGGGCAGTGGTTCCTCCTCCTCTAGATGTGAGTTTGCCTCAGTCCTGAGTGGTCCCAGCTTCCCACCCCTTGACCTCCCTCAGCACTGCCTGGAGCCAGTCTCCTTACTCAGTGGGCCCAACTGGCCTCCAAAGGTCATGTGGAGCCACACAAACACAGGGACTGTAGCTCAAAGTCCTCTCTCCCCCCAGAATTAAATTAAAATGGCTACTGATGTCAGAATCCTCAGCCGACAAGGGTGTGTCCCTCCACAAGCCATTCCCCAAGAAAGTGAGGTGGTGCAGCCATGGGAAAGCCAACTGGTTTCTGATCAGCTCTCCAGAGGGAGATCTTGGGAGCCCCTTTCTCCCTGTTCTCCCCAGAGTTTTAGCTAGCAAAGCTGGGGCTCTGGGAAGCTCACCCAAAAGCTCCTTTAAAGCAGACAAAGTCCTGTGTATGATGGAGGTGGAAGGGAGGGGATGAAGGAGAGACCTGCCTTTGAAAGGCATGTTGATGGGCTCCTGGAGTCTGGCTAGGGTTGAGAAGAGCTGCCCCCAGCTCCTTCCATTCTCAGCAGCAGGACTGATTTCACATGCTCACCAGGAGCCATGGGCTGTTGGAAACAGAAGCAGTTACTTGAGAATGACCTTGGGTACCTCCTTCATGTCCAGGGGGAGGTATTGAGGCCAGAGCAGGCCTGACTTTTGGCTGGTTTGACAAGTCAAGGATAAAGCAGGACTCTTGCTCCTGGATGCCTCCTGACCTTCCTTCTCTTGTTCTCTGCTTAACTCCTGTCCTTTATCCTTTGCTCTTAGTGGAGACAGAGCAGTGCCTCTCCCGTTTGGGAATAACAGACTATTTTCTTGATGACAGCGTTGCTGTCCCCATGTTTCAGATTTTCTCTTACACTTTAAATGGTGCTCTTTCCAGGAGGAAAGTGAAGCGACTTCTTTCCCCCTTACTGCATCCCTGTTGGAGATGGGGGTTGCTGGGGGCTTCTCTCCACCATCCCCCATGTTTCCTCTTCAGCTTCCTCTCCTATCTGGGCTGTGGAGAAATCCCAGAGCTACCCCAACGACAGACTGCCTAGGCAGCAGATTCACCTCTATTGTGAAGTGTGTCATGAGTCTGTGGACAAGACCCTTTCCCTTCCTGGCACTCAGCTTTTTCATCACTAACATGGAAGGGGTGTTGGACTAGACCAACCAGCACCTCTGGACATTTCCTGCATCGTGATTCACTTTGCTTGCTCATGAAACAATTCTCTATAGACTCTCCTGAAAAAACACCCCATAACACCTCATTTTGTTTGGGTTTAAGGGTTCATGGACTCCCTGAAATCATCTAGTGAAAGATCTGTGACTTCAAGGTTGATGGCTCTGAACTTTTGTGGTTTTCAGGTTGCCTGAGACAAGGCAGATAGCGTCCACATACATCTCATTAGGGCCTGTAGGGCTCTGCTGTCATCTCTAGTTATCCCACTTTCTTTGGAGTGGGGATTCTGGTTCTTTGCTGTGCAGCTTTGTTGGGTGACCTGATGATGGTGTCTAGAGTCCATCCCAAGTTATTGAGCTGTCCCCCCACTGCAGTATAAGGTTCAGCCACTCTCCCAGGTGAGTTTTCTCCTCCCTAGTGGAGATTCAGAGTGGCTAGATGCCTGCACCATCCTCTTCACCTCCCACTCTCTTCCCACCAGGATTCTGACCAAGAGAAACTGAACACAAAGAGCTGAGTCAGGTGGAGCAAAGTGCCTGTGTCACAGAAGACTACGATAGCTCTTCCTTCTGACTGTTTGGAGCTAGGCCTTGGGGACCACCTGACCTTGTCCTGCTTTCTCTGAAAGCATAGGGCAGGGCTAGGGGCCTGGGCTGGCACAGGTAATTGTAGGAGATCTACCTCTTGGTACAAGTCACCCATCAGGAGGCACTGTTCTGTTAGAGAGGTGAAAATAAGCAGGAGCTGATCTGGAGAGGCCTTCTTTTCTCTTTTCCCATAACATCCCTGGAAGCTACTGCTGGGACCGTTACTAATACTGTTGTCATGAGATTGAGCCAGAGCAAGCTGTATGGGGCACAGCCTTGGCTATGAGGGTACCTTGGGCTGGCTCAGGGCTGCCGCTTACCTGGGAAAGACATTCATGCACCACACAGACCCCCTCAGGCAGAAAAACTGCTTGAGTTTGGGTCCAAAAGGGAGGAAGATCAGACGTAGTGGAGAAAGAGTATTGAGGTTCTGTTTTGGGGGGCAAGAGTGAGCCCCAGAAGATGGGCTTCTTTACATTAGGGAGATTCAGCAACTGTAGGCTGTGGAATTCAGGTTCACACAGCCCTGAATTTAAGTCCTAACTCTGCTTCTCACAGCTAACTGCTGGTGACCTTAGCAAAGCCCGTGCCCTCTCTGGGACTTAGTAGGAAGACCATACCTACCTTGCAGTGTTGTTGTAGGAATTAAAGTATTTGTAAAGCAGTGACATGTGACAACTGCTCTATAAGTGTCTATTATTATTATTTGATGGGCCAGGACAAGTGGTTTAAGAGTGAGGCCTCTTAATCTCAAGTCAGCCAAGTAGGCAGGTAAGAATACTTACATCTCTAAATGTTATAGTCAACAGAGGGGAAAAAAGAGTACTTCAAAAAGCATCCAGAAGGAAGGGAATGCTGGGATTCAGATATGTGTGCACCATGTTCATAGAGCATTATATATAATAGCCAAAGCTTGAAGAAAGCCAGATGTCCATCGATGTATAAATAGATAAACAAAATGTGGTGTATCCATTCAGCCTGAGAAAGGAGGGAAATTTTCACAAATATACAACATGGATGGACTTTGAAGACATTATGCTAAGTGGAATAAGCTCATCACAAAAGGACAAATGCTGTAGGATTCCACTTACAAGGCATCTAGAGTGCCTCACGGAGGCACTTCATAGAGACAGAGAGTGGAAGAGACAAGAAAGTGGACAGAGAGACATAGAGGCAATTCATAGAGACAGAGTGGAAAGATGGGTGCCAGGGGCTGGGGGAGGGGCTGGGCAAGGAGTTTCAGTGTGGGCAGAGGAAGAGCTCTGGAGATGGATGATGGTGATGTTTGCACAGTATTATGAATGTCCTAAATACCACTCAAATGTACTACTGAAAATGGTTAAAATGGTAAATTGTATGTTATGTACACTTTATCACAGTAAAAGAAATCCATAGTTTTCACTGGGGGCAGCATTCCTTGTGGGAAGAGGGGAAGGGGCTGACTGGCCACTCAGCCTCTTGAGTCTCACTCCTATTCCCTGACTGTCCCCACCTGGCGGTGTGGGGTGTCATCCTGACATGGGAAAGGCCACTGTCTGTTGGCCGAGCCCCATTTGACAGGCTTACTTGGGGCAGGCTTTCAGACTGAGGGCACCCCTCCACTGCCAGTCCCCCAGTTTATTAGGAAAAGGCTTCTTGCTCTTCTCTCAGAACCTACTGGCAGCCCTAGGGACCACAAGGGGCTTGCTGCTCTGACTGCAGCCCTGGCAGCTGGGGCTAGTACGGCCGCAGGCCCCCGCCTCACAGCGAAGCAGTCCTGGCAGGGGGAGGCCTCAGGGGAGGGCTGTCTGTCCAGCATGAGGGAGGGCAGATGGCAGCCTGGAGGCGGCTGGGCAGGGAGCTCTGTGCAGTGCCAGCTCTGCTCAGCAAGGGGGCGATAGAGCTCCACGTTTGGCTCTGTGGCCTGTGGAGGGCAGGGCATCAAAGTGCTGGCATGCTGTGGGGGAGGGAAATTTGTCAGCCCTGCCCAACTCCCGACACAGCTGGGACAGGGCTCGGGGGTCCAGAAACGAGCTGTATGTGACCTTTTGTCATCCGTGCATTTGTTTTGGGCACCTGTTTGCTATGTGACAAACCACCCCAATACTCAGTGGCTTAAAACAACCATTGTATTATTTCAGAGTTTTGTGAGTTCCTCTGATTCACATGGCATCAGCTGGGGCTGCCCTGAGGGCTCGGCTGGCTGGCTGGGACTTTTAAGATGGCACATCCGTGTGACCCGCATTTGGTGCCAGCTGTCAGCCAGGAGTGCAAGTGCGGCTGTTGACTGTAGTTAGTGCCCATACGTGGCCAGTCCAGGTGGCTGCCTTCCCAGAGGGAGGCTCTGCAGACAAGTGTTCTGAGAAGGAAGAAGTTTCTACTTTCTCTCCACTTCTTGAGCAGGCACAGCATTACTGCTGCTGACTTCCAATTAAGTAGTCCCAGGGCCAATCTGGGTTCAAGGGGAAGGAAACTAAAGAGAGTAACCAAGAATACATGACCTCAGTACTTGATGACCCTGGGCCTCAGTTTCCCCTTGTCAAATGGAGCCATGTACTATAGTAAGAATTCCTTACTTTAAGACTTTAGCCAACCTTTAACGTCCACAGAGAGTCTTAGGAGCAGAGAGCAGGCTGATGGAGCAGCTGATGCAAGGAGGGCAGAGAAGGCAGAGGCTGTTGTTCAGTGGGTTAGTAGTCAGCTAGGGAAGACTTATTTTTGCCAGGGAAGGAAACATGTTGTTGAAAGCTTACTATACTCCAGGTCGTGTACTCTACTTTCATTTTCTCTAATCCTCAAAATAGCCCTGTGAGAGGATAAAAGTGCCTTCATTTGGTAGATGATAAAACTAAAATTTTGCTGGTGACTTGCAGGATTCAGCCAGCTAGAGAGGCAGAAAGGTAGACTCTGAACCCAAAGGTGTCTTTGTCTCTGGAACTGCACCATGCTCCCCGGACAACAAAGTCGTGCTTTGTTTGCAGCTCAAAAATCTTCAGAGAAGGACAAGGATGACTCTGACATCCAAGGGGATGTTCAGAGCCATTTATGGCTCTCCAGGAAGCTTCAGGAAGGAAGGAGGCCAAATTGACAGTGTGTCCTGGCTGGAGCAGCCCCAGGGGGGCTGAAGCTCTGGAGAGTCAGAAGGGAGAACCTGAAGCCAGAGCAACTCTGGGTCCTACCAGACAATGGAGGAAGATGGATGTTTTATCATTAGTCAGGAGGCAGAAACGGAATGCTGAGAACAAATTGAAGGAACTTGTAGGCAGTAGTATAGAACCGGGGAGCTGGGACATAAAAGCCAATCATCCATCTGTCCATCCATCCATCCATCCATCCACTCATAAATTCATTACTGCTTTCAATATCTGAGTCTCTATTATGTGTCGAGTCCTCTTTTGCTTATATAATTAAGATGTAGCCTCAGCTCTTGGGGAGCTCAGATTACCCTAGGGCAGGCAGACTTATAACTAGGGAATGGCATTACTGTGTTGATCCAGAGGAGCAGTTATGGGAGACCAGAGGAAGAACAGATGACTCTGCAAACCAGAGACCCAGTGTGGAAGGCAGTGAGATTGAGGTGTATCTGATCTGGGCTTGATTGTGAAGAGGATGGACCCCAGGCCCAAGAGCTCAGCTTCTGAGCCTGAGAGAGCAGCTGTTACTGAAGACAGGGTGTGTTTTCTCATAGTGACTGGAATGCAAAGGCAAGGTCTGCCCCCACCCCCCCAGCCCTTCCTTAGAGGTGTGAGCTCTCTGACAGTTCCAACCTCTGAGTGTGCAGTGGGGGAACTGAAGTCATCCATGCCTGTGACATCCCAGAGGAGGGTGTCTGACTTCCCTACCTCCAGGGAGGACTGGACATGAGGAAGACAGCACCGAATTTGCCACATAAGGGATTTTGGTTCATCTTAAGACATAAGTTGAAAGAAAGGTTTTCTCTTCTTGCTGTGAAAGGAAGATACTTTTATTATATTGGGAGTATATATAATACAGACATAACAGACTATTTTGATATTGGAATAGAACTGGTTTATCCTTGCCCTTTACACTAAAATTGTTCTTTGGGCAAGTGAACCATGAGTATCCCCACTGTGGGGAGCAAGGGGGGCAGTACATTGCCGTAGCAGAATTGGAAAACCCAAAATTCAAATTCTCAGGTATGAGATTTTGGAATAAACAGGAAGAAATTTGATCAGTCAGAAACATTTTCTTGCCAAGTCCCCATTGCCAAAAGACAGCCCCTGCTGTCATTTTCATGGTTCTGGACGTTTTCCATATTCAGGCGTTTTTCATGGGACTACCTACCTGGACATGTAATAACGCCTCTTGCTCTTTTCTCTTTGTTTAACATTATCAGTTGGATTTTTTTTTTTTTGTCACCATGTAATCCTTATGTTTACTTTGTGATGTAGATAATATTTCTTCCATTCTATAAATATTTCTTCTTTAAGTTCTGAATAGTTGAGTCTCAAAAAGGTTATATAGTCTATCCAAAATCTAATGAGCATTAGAACTGAGACTCAACTTCAGGTCTCCAATGCTAACTAAGCCTGAGCTCTTTCTTTTTGCTGAGCTGCTTTGTGTAAGAGTCAAGACACTTTCATTGGTCTGATGTTTGAGGGCAGATGGATAGAGGTTTGGACCCTCAGGGACTCTCCCTGTGTTCATATCCTGGGGTTTGCGAGGGACCGGATATATTGATTCCCTGTGTCTTTTAAGTGATTCATGGTAAATGGGATGCTCTTCCTGTGGTTCCAACATAGCTTGGGAAAGTGGTAGCTATTATGTTAGGCTGTCCGGCAGGAGTCTTTGTTTTCCTACGTGTTTGGTTAACATACCTGGTTCTCTAGTCTCTTCCAGGTCACAGAGATTGGCATGTGCCCCATACCTGGCCAATCAGAGCACCCCAATTTCCTTGGCCTCAGTGATTTGCTCAAGAATATTAAAGTGGTCCCTTTGACCAATTAGAGTCTTTCCCCAGGATTTTTCTCCTGTTGGCGGTGGAAAGACTGTCTTTTTACCTTAGAGTCACAGTGCTGGAAGAATGGGACTCTGGGCTGCCAGAAACCTCTTCCCATCTTATGTAGGAAGCCCATTTGTTGGAGAGGAAGCTCAAACAGAGGGCCAGGACATGTCAAGAGAGCTAAGGACATGGCTTGCAGCTGTGTGGAATGCCAGATACCCTGTTCCCATCCCATCCTTGTCAGTCATATGAGTGACACCGTTTGTCGCCATCATAATTATGCCACCAAAAATATCAAAGAAAGCTGTGAGGGGTTTTTTGGTTAAATATACAGGATTCCAAATATAAGGTCAGATTAACAAGAAAGAAGAAAGACCACTGAAAATTTTTATATGTGGGTAAATATAAAAGAACGTTTTAAATTTTTTTGTAGGATGCCTGAGTGGCTCAGTTGGTTAAGCATCTGACTTCAGCTCAGGTCATGATCTCAAGGTTCATGAGTTCATCGGGCTCTGTGCTGACAGCTCAGAGCCTGGAGCCTGCTTTGGATTCCGTGTCTCCTTCTCTGTTTGCCCCTCCCTTGCTTGTGCTCTGTCTTTCTCTCTCTCTTTCTTTCAAAAATAGATAACTAAAAAAAAAAAAAATCATTTTTTGTAAAGGACTATTGACTGTTTAAAATGATAATAAAAATATTGGATGGGCTTAATAATATATTTAGAAGTAAAACATGACAATAAAAGCATAAAGGGCAGAATAACTGGGACTATACAGTTGTAAAGTTTTTATATTTTGTATGAATGTAATAATGTTAATTCAAGACAGACTGCTATAAATTAAGGGTGCCTATTGTAAACTCTGGAGAAACCACTTGAAATTACAAGGAATTATAGCTAAAATCTAACAAAGCAGATAAAATGAAAGATATAAAATTACTTGAATAATCTAAAAGAAAGCAGGGAGAGTGGAACACAGAAACCGAGCATTAAAGAACAGATGGAAAAAATAGAAAACAAAACCAAGATGGTAAAGGTAAACCTAGCCATGCCAGTGGTTACATTAAATGAAAATGATCTATACATTTGCATGTGTTCTTTATTGCTGAAAAAGCAAATTACCCCTAAACACCAAGGCTTAAAATAAATTTTTTTTTTTTTTCACAGCTTCAGCAGAATACGAATTCAGGAGAGTCTTGGCTGGGTGATTATGGCTCAGGATCTCTCACGAAATGACAATCATAATGTTGGCAGTGACTGCAGAGATCTGAAGGCTTCATTGGGGCAGAGGATCTGTTCCAAGGTTGTTCACTCGTAGGGTGATTGGCAGGAGACCTGCCCCTTACATGGGCCTCTATCAGCTGCCTCTGTCTATGACATGGGATCTAATTTCCCCCAGAGACGGAAGAAATTCATGTGAGAGAGTGAGGAAAAAGCTGCAGTGCTCTTTAGGACCTAGTCTTGTAAGTTGTAAACTATTGCTTCTGTGTTACTCTGTATGTTAGAAATGAGTCGCTACATCCAGCCTGCACTCAATTGAAGGGAATTTGCCTACACCTCTTAAAGGGAGAAATATCAAAACACATGTGGACATGTGTTTTTGGTCATTGTTTATTCCAGTAAAATATATTCAACATAATGTTTACCGTTTTCATCATTTTTAAGTGTACACCTCAGTGGCATTAGGTAATTTAACAATGTTGTGCAGCCATCATCAATATCCATTTCCAGATTTTTTCCATCATTCCAAACAGAAGTTACATGCTTGTTAAACAATAATCCTTCATCCTTCTCTCCACTGAGCCCCTGGTTACCTCTATGCTACTTATATCTCTATGAATGCTCTTTTGTGTCTGGCTTATCTCACTTAGCATAATGTTTAAGGTTCATTCATGTTGTAGCATGTATCAGAATTTTATTCCTTTTAAGGCTGAATATGCCTCCACTATTTGTATATACTACATTTTTGGTAATTCAATTATTCACCAATGGACACTTGCACTATTTTTACCTTTTAGCTATTCTGAATAATGCAGCTGTGAACATTGATGTACAGGTATTTGTTTGAATGCCTATATTTTATTTTTTTGGGTTCATCCCTGAAAGTGGAATTCCTGGATCATATGATAAGTCTATTTTTAACTCTTTTGAGGAACAAACTGTTGTCACAGAAGCAGCACCATTTTATGTTCCCACTAACAGTGAACAGGGTTATAATTTCTCCATACCTTTTCCAACATTTGTTATTTTTTATTCTTTCTGATAGTAGACATCCTAGTGGGTGTGAAGTGTATCCCATTATGGTTTTGATTTGCATTTCAATAGTAACTAGTGATGTTGAACATTTTTCATATGCTCATGAATATTTGCATAGTCTTTGGGGAAATATCTATTCAAGTCCTTTGCCCATTTTGGATTTAGGTTGCTTGTTTTGTTGAGTTGTAAACATTCTTTATATATTCTGGATGGCAATCCCTTAAGCAGTATATGGTTTTCAAATATTTTTTTCTATCCTATAGGTTGCTGTTTTTCTCAGTTGCTCATATCTTTTGATGTACAAAAGATTTTAATTTTTATGAGCCTATCAGTCTAGTTTTACTTTTTTGTCTGTGCCTTTGCTGTCACATTCAAGAAATCATTGCCAATTTCAGCATCATGAAGATTTTGCCTTATGCTGTGTTCTAAAAGTTTCCTAGGTTTAGCGCTTATATGTTTAGGTTTTTGACCCATTTTGAATTAATTTTTGGTGTGGTCTAAGGTAAAGGACGAACTTCATTCATTTGCATGCAGATACCCAGTTTCCCCAACACCGTTTGTTGAAAAGCTTGCTCATTGCCCTTTAAATGGCCTTTGTGCTCTTGTCAAAAATCAAATGATCACATATGCAAAGGCTTATTTCTGGGTTCCATATTCTATTCCATTGGTCTTTATGTCTGTCTTTATGGTAGTACTATGCTGTTTTGATTACTCTAGCTTTGTAGCATGTTTTGAAATCGGGAAGTGGGAGTTTTCCAATTCTGTTCTTTTTCAAATCATTTTGGTGATTCATGGCCTCTGAAGATTACATATGAATGTTTACATGAGCTTTTTCTATTTTTGCAAAAGAAAATACCATTGCAGTGTTTATAGGTATTTCATAGATCTTCAGAGCATTTTTGGTAGTTCTGAAATCATAATAAGCTTTCAATCCATAAACAAAGGATCACTTTTCATTATTTATATCTTCTTTAATTTTGTTCAGCAATATTTTATACTTTCTATATATAAGTCTTTGCTTTCTTGTTTAAATTTATTCCTAAGTAGTTTATTATTTTTGATGCTTTGTAAGTGGAATTGTTTATTTCTATTTTGAATTGTTTATTTACAGATATAAATTACTTTTTTAGCACTGCTTTCACTGCATCTACATGCTTTGATATATCGTGTTTTAATTTTCATATATATTAAGGCAGTTTCTAATTTCCTTTGTGATTTCTTATTCAACTCATTGTTTTTTTCAGAATGTGCCTTAAAATTTCCACATGAGAATTTTTCAGTTCTTCTTTGTTATTGCTTTCTAGTTTCATTCCATTGTGATTAGAAGAGATATTTTCTATGATTTCAGTCTTTAAAAATTTATTAAGAATTGTTTTGTAATGGGCATTAAGGGAGGAAATTTTTGGGATGAGCACTGGGTCTCATATGAAAGAGATGAATCACTGGGTTCTACTCCTGAAGCCAAGTTAAATTCAAATTTAACCAACTTGAATTTAAATTTTAAAAAAAGAATTATTTTGTGGCCTAATATATGGTCTCTTCTGGAAAGTGTGCTATATGCACTTGAGAAAAATTTTTATTCTACTCTTTTTGGGTGGAATGTTCTAAAGATGTCTCTTAGGTCTAATTGGCTTATGGCATTGTTCAAGTTGTTGCATTCCCCTGATGACTATTCCTTATTGATCTGGCTTATTGTTCTATCCATTATTTAAGTCAGTATTGAAGTCTCCAACTATTATTGCAGAACTGTCTATTTTCCTGTTCAATTCTGTCAGTGTTTCCTTCATATTTGGGGGGCTCTGAAGTTTGTGTATATGTTTATCATTGTTGTATATTCTTGGTGAATATATATGCATATATTTATCAATATATAATGTCTTTTTTTGTCTTTTGCAACATTGTTTGACTTAATGTTTATTTTGTCTGATGTTAGTATAGGCACCTTACTCTTTTTAGGTTACTATTTGCATGGAATATCTTTTTCCATTCTTTCAACGTATTTGTATCTGGAAGTCTAAAGTGAGTCTTGTAGATAGCGCTTAGGCATAATAAAATGTATTCTGCCAATTTCTGCCTTTTAACTGAAAATTTAATCCATTTACATGTAAAGTAAGTACTGATAAGGAAAAACTTACTTGGGTCCTTTCATTAATTTGTTTTCTATATGTCTTTTGGTAATTTCATCCATTTCCTTCCTTACTGTTTTATTTTTGGTGTGTTTAGATAATTTTTTGTAGTGACATACTTTGATTACTTTTTTGTTTCCTTTGTATATATTTTATAGATACTTTCTTTGTGGATACCATGGTGATTACATATACTATCTAACTTTAAAACTAATTTATAAACTTATAATTCAACTTCAATTGAATATAAAAACTCTACTGTACAATTTCATCTGCTTTCTTTATGTTATTAATGTTACAAATGACATCCTTAAAGATTATGTGCCCATTAATAGACTTACTATATTTTTACATGTTTATCTTTTTTATTGAATATATTTGACATATAACATTATGTAAATTTATGCTGTACAATGTGTTGCTTCAGTATATTTATATATTGTCATTTGATTGCTATGTAGTAATATTTATTACATTACATAATTATAATACAATATTGTTGTCTATATTCATTATATTGTGCATTAGATGTGTATGGCTTACTGCTCATTGCAAATTTGTACCCTTAAACAACATAAATTTTTATCTCCCATCCTTTTGTAGCCATCATTTTACTCTTTTTTTTTTATTTAAAAATTTTAGATTCTACATATAAGTGATATCATATAACACTTGTCTTCGTCTGGCTGTCTTATCTCACTTAGCAGTTCAAGGTCCATCCATGTTGTTGCAAACAGAAGGATATTTTTCTTTCCCATGGCTGAATAAATAATGTTCCATTGTGAATATATCACATTTTTTAAAATCCGCTCTTCTGTTGATGGGCGTTTAGGTTGTTTCCATATCTTGCCTATTGTGAGTAATGCTGCAATTAACATGGGAGTGCATATATCTCATATATTGTCTTCACTTCCTTTGGGCATATACCTAGTGGTGAAATTGCTGGGTCATATAGTAGATCTATTTCTAAGTTTTAAGGGAACTCTATATTGTTTTCCATAGTGGTTGGATCATTTACATTTCACCAACAGTGCATAAGTGTTCCCTTTTAACCACATACTAACCAGCAGCTGTTGCCACTTCTTGTGATTTTGATGAGAGACATTCTAATGAGTGTGAGGTGATATCTCATTATGGTTTTGATTTGCATTTCCCTAATGACTAGTATGTTGACTATCTTTACATGTGCCCATTGGCCATTTTTGGAAAATGTCGACTTAGTTCTGCTATGCATTTTTTAATTGTTTTTTTTTCTTTTGTTTTTAGGTTATATCAGTTATTTATATTTTAAATATTAACTCCTTATCTGATATATGTTTTACAAACCTTTTTTCCCCATTCTGTAGGTTGTCTTTTCACTTTATTAATTGTTCCTTTTGAGGTGCAGAAGTTTTTGATAGTCCCATTGATTGATTTTTGCTTTTGCTGTTTTTGCTTTTGGCATCATGCCAAAAATACCATTGTCAAGACCAATATTGAAGAATCTCATCTCTACATTTTCTTCCAGGAGTTTTGTGGTGTCAAGTCTTATGTTGAAGTCTTAGATCCACCTCGAGTTAATTTTTGTGAGATGATCTTGGAAGAAAGACTTTTAGTTTTTTTCTATTGAATATAATGTTAGCTGTGGGTTTCTTGTATATGGCTTTTGTAGTGCTGAGGTGTGTTCCTTCCATATCCAATCTGTTAAGGGTTTTTATTATGAAACAATGTTTTATTTTGTCAAATGTTTTTTCTACATCTATTGAGATGACCACAGTATATTTAACTTTCATTTAAAGATGCAATGTATTACACTTAATTGATTTGCATAGATTGAACCACCCTTGCATTCCAGGGATAAATCTCACTTGGTCATGGTGTATAATCTTTTCAGTGTGTTCTCAACTTTGATTTGCTAATATTTTGTTGAGAATTCTTGCATCAATATTCATGAGAGATACTGTATATAGTTTTCTTGTGGTATCCTTATCTGGTTTTGATATCAAGATAATGCTTGTAAAATTAATTTGCCTTGTAATTAACTTACAAGTGTTCCTTCAATATTATGGAAGAGTTTAAAGAGAAATAGTGTTAATTCTTCTTTAAGTGTTTGGTAGAATTCACCAGTGATCATCTGGTCCTGAAGTTTTCTTTCTTTCTGATAACTTGTTCTGCCTTCAATCTGATCTTGTCCCTTCCCTTCCCCTCCCTTCCTTCCTCTCCTTTCCCCTCCCCTCCGCTCCCCTCCCCTCCCCTCCCCCNCCTTCCCCTCCCTGCCACGCTCCTCCCCTCCCCTCCCCTCCCTTCCCTTCCCTTCCCTTCCGTTTCCTTTCCTTTCCTTTCTACACTGAGATGAAGAGGGCCTTAACTATTTTTTTTAAAGAGAGAGTAACAACATGTAAGCCAGAGAGAGGGGCAGAGAAAGAGAAAATCCTGAGCAGGCTCCTTGCTGTCAGCATGGAGCCAGAGACGGGGCTCCACCCTATGACCCCGGGGTCATGACCTGAGCGGAAATCAAGAGTTGGATGCTCAACTGACTGAGCAACCCAAGTGCCCCCCATCTTGTCTGTTTTCAATGCTTTCTAATGCATTATGTCATTTATTGATGTCTTTAGCTTCAGAATTTTTAAAATAATCTTAATCTTCTTGGTAAATAATTCCTTCTATACATTAATTTTACTCCTGAATTCATTGAATTGCTTTTCTGAGTTTTCTTGTAGCTTACTGAATGTCTTCATAATAGGTGTTTTGAACCCTCTATCAGTTAGGTTGTGATATTCTGTATCTCTGAGTTCAGTTGCTGGATAATTGTTTTCTTTTCATGATATTGTATTATCATGATTTTTAATAGTTTCTGATGAAATGTGCCTCTGCCTCTACATGTGAAGTAGCAAATACCTTTCTTTATTGAGGTAAGGTTTTGATCCTAAACAGTTCAACAGGTTGGCTATTAGAAGTCTTTGCGTTGTTTTCCAGTAGGTGGTGCTACAGAATAAGTTTTTGGTTTCCTTTACAGGAGCCGACAGCCTTATATTTAGGAGAGCGGGTTAAAAAAAAAGCTGGCGGCAGGCCTGAGGGAAGGAGTGTGCCAAGCATTTGGGGCTTTGGGTGTGCCCAAAGCTTAGAAAGAGGATTCTGGAGAGGTCCTGAGTGGACCTTTTGCTGAACTTAAGGAGCAGACAGGAGGAAATGTGTTCCTTCAAATCTTTGTCATCCTTCTTTCCTTTCCTTTCCTTTGCCCCCACCCCCACCCCATAGAAGTTCCTCCCCAGGAATCTGGGTGCAGCTGAATGGGACCCTCCAGCTGTAGTCTGTGGGGCCAGGTAGACTCCCACTCACCATGTCACCCTCCACTCCTTTGCCAGAGGGGTCATCAGTGCCACTGATGCCACTGCCACCGCTGGCACCACCACTGTCTATGCTGCTGCCTCCAGTCTCACCCCCTCTAGGTCCAATCCACCAACCTTGAGCTGCACAGATGAAAAGATCTGTCTAGTGTCCTGTTTTGCTGTGCAGAGGAACGCTTGTTCAGTTATGGATGTCTCACTAGTAGAAAATCCAAGGGGGAAGACAAAGGGGAGGATTCCCACGGCCATGATGCCATGATGCCTCTCTTCTTTAATCTGTGTTTTAAATCCTGTAGAAAATAAAAAGTGGCATTACAAACCAAAATTACAATAATATGACAAGTTACTATTTAGTGTGTTTTATTTATTTCAACCTAAACGACTGCTTTTAACATTTCTTGAAGAGAAGGTCTAGTGATAATGACCTTTCTCAATTTTTGTTTATTTGGGCATGTTAATTTCTCCCTCACATTTGAAGGAAGTTTTGGTGGACATAGAATTCTTGGCTCACAGGTTTATTTATTTATTTTTTCCCAGCTCTTTAAATATATGATTTTACTATCTTCTGGCCTCTAAGATTTTTAATGGAAAATTGATATAACATTGAGAATGCATGGTACATGATGAGTCTTTTCTCTTTTCCTGCTTACAAAATTCTCTTTTGTCTTCTGACAGTTTGAATATAATGTGTCTCAACGTGGGTAACTTCAGATTAATCCTACTTTGAATTTGGTCAGCTTCTTAGATTTATAGAATCATGTCTTTCATCAAATTTTGGAATTTTGGGCTTTTTTTTAAAAAAATAAGATTTCTGCCCACTTTCTTGCTTTTTTTTCTTTTTCTGGGTTTCTTCTTATGTATATGTTGGTCTGCTTAATGGTGTTACATAAATTCTTAATTTCTGCTCACTTTTTAAAAAATTATTTTCTGTCTGCTCCTCATTCTTGATGATTTCAGTTACTATATCTTCAAGTTTGCTGGTTCACCATCTGCCTGCTTAAATCTGCTGTAGAAACCCTCTAGTGAATTTTTTATTTCAACTAATGCACTTTTCACCTCCAAAATTTCTACTTGGTTTATTCTTATGATTTCTCTTTCTGTTGATATTCTGATTTGTTTATATATTATTTTCCTGATTTGCTTTCATTCTTTGTTTTTGTTTAGCTCCTTAGACATATGTAATAGTTGTTTTAAAGCTTTTGTGTCTTTTCCTTTTCTATCATTTGTTCTCCTCCCCCCGCCCTCAATTGTCAAAGGCTGTAGTAGTCCATTTGCTTTGAATCTTTTTTAAACTACCTTTGCAGATTATTCCTTTTCAAGTGTGATAATGGAAACCTTGCTTCTTTAGCTTGGTTCCAATGATGTTTTGACAGGGATTTCTTTGAACACTGTGGGCTGAAATAAGCAAACAAAAACATAGAAAAACTCATGAAAGAGAGAACAACCACATCTCTCAGTATTTGCAGATAGGCTCTCTGCTAAGCACTCTTTCACCTGTTGGATAAGCCTTCTCTAGCCTAGAGATTAGCCCCAAGTGAAAGCTAAAGTTCTTCATAGGTCTTTTCTGAGTATCCACCTTTTCTGATATGTGCCTATATACCTTGCTGTTTTTGAATGTCCTAATTTCTTAAAGAGTCTTACACCAGCTTTGTCTCTTGGCCTTCGACAGTCTCTTCCATGTCTCCATCTATAATCTTTTGCCCAAGGAGTCTGTATTTGTAATTCCCTTCCTGCTTTTTCTACCAGCATTCTGAATTCTGCAGGACAGAGATGAGCACCCCATATCAGTCTTTTAGGTATCCTGTTGTCTAGGTGGAACAGACAAACAGCAATTTATAAATAAGGTTTTCTTCACTTCCTCTGGTCTGAGGAAGGAAAGGGGAAACTGGGCCCTGCTAATGAAGACCAAGACTTCTCTCACACCACAGAGAGTATAGGGTAAAGTTGAATTTAAAAAAAAAAATCACACACAAAAAAATCACAAACCTTTTCTTCCATTTTGAAAATATCCCCCCCCCCNNAATTGCTTAGTTTCTGTAAACCTTTTACTTTTCTCCAGAGTTCAGATGAAGTTGGTTCAGAAGGTTTAGGATTGATCTTTTCTTTCTTTTGATGTTTCTGTGGAGATATGAGAACTTGGAGCTTCTGAGTCTGCCACTTTGCTGATGTCCCACCTGTGAACATATTTTAAAATCACTAAAATTCTGTGATTGAAAGACTGTTGAGGGGACCTGGGTGGTTCAGTCAGTTAAGCATCCAACTCTTGATTTAGGCTCAGGTCATGATCTCACTCATGGTTTATGAGACCAAGCCCTGTGTCAGGCTATCTGCTGACAGTGCAGATCCTGCTTGGGATTCTCTTTCTCCCTTTCTTTCTGCCCGTCTGCTGCTTGCACTTTCATTATCTCTCAAGATAAATGAATTAAACTTAAAAAAAACAAAGACTGTTGAAATAAGAACCAGCTGTATGCTTTTTAAAGAGACACAGTTTAAACATAACAAAAGAGACATTTAAAGTAAAAAGATGACAAAATACATACCATGTAAACATTAAGAAAGTTGGAATAGCTATATTAATTTCAAAATACATTAATGACAAGAATATTACCAAATTTAAGGCAGGATGTTATAAATGATAAAAGGGCCAGTTCTTTAAGATGGCATAATAATCCCAAATTTATGAAAACAATAATATCCAATAATTTCCAAAATATATGAAGCAAAAATCGACAGAACCAAAAGAAGAAATATGCAAATCCACTATCATAATGGAAGTCATACACACCTCTCTCTCAATAACTCTTTCAAAAACAGACACTAGGTATAAGTACATATGATACAAATGACCTGATTAAAAAGTTTGGTCTGATTAGCATGTATAAAGCATTGCATCCAACAGCTGTAAAATAAATTTCAAGAATTGTGTCAGATATGAAGGTTTTTAGATTTTATCCTACTTGTATGCTAACAAGATCATTTTGCACAGTTTCATGGTTGCTGGTGAAGGCAAGAGACTCCTGGGTCTGAGACAAGGGACTTTATTAGTCACAGTACCACAACATCCAGAGCTTCAGGTTTGCATCAGTTCCTTTTGCTTCCCAACTCCTACTGGGTGATGCAGTCTGGCACAGGTGAATATCATACATGTAGTGGGTTTGCATTATAGCCGAGAAGCCTTGAGAAGTCTTTTATCACAGGGTGAAAACAAACATGCCCAACTTTTACCCCAGAGGGAGACATTATCTTTTTTAGAGTGGACAGCAAACCAACCTGCCTTTTGCTCCAGATAGGCACATTATATCTATCTTCAAAGGCTGTTTCCTATGCAAGCATCCTTTAAAAGATTAAAAAAGGCCATCAGTATTTCTGCTCACAAGACATGCAAGACATGAGTGATACATGGAAAATTGTCTCCTATCCACAAATATTCTGTTTAAGTGCACATGAAACACTTACTAAAATAGATCATATGTGGGGCCATAGCAAGTCTTAATAAAGCCTAAAGGACTGAAACTATACAGAGTTTTCTTCTCTGACCACAATGATATTAAAATCAAAATAAAAAATAAAGCACTTAGAAAAATCACAAAATATTTGGAAATTAGGCAGCACACATCGTGTGTGTGTGTGTGTGTGTGTGTTTTTTCAAATTTTAATTTAAATTTAGTTAGTTAACATATAGTGTAATATTGGTTCCAGGAATAGAACCCAGTGATTCATCACTTACATACAACACTCAGTGCTCATCAGAACAAGTGCCCTTTTTAATACACACACTCATTTGACCCATTCCCCACTCAACTCCTCCATCAACCCTCAGTTTGTTCTCTATCTTTAAGAGTCTCTTAATGTTTGCTTCTCTCTCTCCTTTTCCCCCCCTACCTATATGTTCATAGGTTTTGGTTCTTAGATTCCACAAATGAGCAAAATCAGCACACTTCTAATTAATTGTCAATCAAAGAAGTAATCACATGGGAATTAGATATTTCTTTGAACAAAGAAAAGTAGGGGTGCCTGGCTGGCTTAGTTGATTAAGGATCCAACTCTTAATATGGGCTTAGGTCTTGATCTCATGGCCATGAGATAGAGCCCCACATCAGGCTCCACTCAGTGTGGAGATTGCTTGGGATTTTCTCTCTCCCTTTCCTCTTGCCCCTCCCCTGCTTTGTCTCTCTCTCTCAAAATAAAAAAAAAAAACTTAAAAAAAGTAAATACAATATATCAACTTTGGTGGGGTTATAAAGATGTGCGTTTATTGCTCTAAGTGTATATATAAGAATGAAACTGAATGATCTGAGCTTTTACCTCAAGAAGTTATAAAGCAGAAGAAATAATGAAACACAAAGAAGTTAGAAGAAGAAAATAATAAATTTAAGAAGAGAATAGAAAATAGGTAAACAATAGATAAAATCAACAAGGCCAAAGTTGATTCTTTGACAAGATTAATAATATTTATAAAATATGCCATAAAAACAACTCCAGGCTTAGATAAGGAAAGACTTCATCTGAAAAGGTTATTGCAAGAGAGGAAATGGAATATTGCAATAAGAAGAATGACCATGAAATTTGCAAGTGTCTCAGAGATCAGGCAGAGAAGACTTTTCTTTTATAGTGAGGAGTAAACAAGGCTAGAAAGAACCAGTGTGTAAAAGTGAACAGAGAATGTCTTACCTTAAGATCATCCTACTCTTGAAAAGGGCCATTAAGGGGAGGTTGTATGATGGTTCAGGGTGAGGATGGTTAAAATGCAGGGGACTGGGGGAAGGAGAGAAGCTGAACTGAAATTTGATTAACAAGCATTTTGTTCAATTGATCAATGGGGGACAAGATTGCTTAGTCATTTGTAAAGCAAAGATCAGAGATTTGAAGGATCTGTGTTTGGTCTTATTATATGTTAACAAGGAAGAACCTGTGAATTTTATCTGAGTCGTACTGGGAAAAATATTTCTTTGCAGTAAGCCAGTTTTGAAAACACAAAGGGTTGGGAGATTTCTTAATTGTAGCTGCTTTCCAAGAGCACAAAGTTCAGGTTAAATTTAGCATCATCAATTTATAGGAATGTTGATCAATTAAAAATAGGGTAGAGGGATTTACAACATTAGGAATAAAAAAGAAGATATCACTATAGATCCTATAAACTTTTAGGGATTTTTTCTTGATGCTACTTTATTTTTTTAAATATATAGATGTATATCCTTTCATTTTTTTTAAATGTTTTTTAATTAAAGTATACTTAGTATACAATGTTATATTAGTTTCAGATGTACAATATAATGATTCAACAATTCTATGGATTTCTCAGTGCTCATCACTGAGGCCCCTTTATTTCACTCATCCCTCCACCAACCTCCCCTCTGGCAACTACCAGTTTGTTCTCTATACTTAAGAGTCTGTTTTTTCATTTGTCTCTGGTTTTCTTTGTTTCCTTGTTTTGTTTCTCAGATTCTGCATAGGACTAAAATCATATGAGATGTTAACTATTGTTATTAACAACTTAATGGTAATAATTTAACAATTTAAAGGAAATAGATATCTTGAAAGATACAATTTTCTAAATTAACACAAGAATAAATAGAAAATGTAACCTGTACAGTAGATATCAAAGAAGTCAAAGTCACACTCTAATACCTTTATAGTTTTTAAAGCTCCAGGCCCAGATGGTTTTATTGGAGAATTTCCCCCAACATTTTAGGAAGTAAAAAAACAACAACCCAATTGTTCACAATTTTCCCCCCAGAGATAAGATAAAAGGAAACAACTCCTAATTCCTTTTGTGGGATCAGCATAAGCATAATGCCAAAATCTGGCAATGACTTTATGAGGGAGAGAGAGAGGAAGAGAAAAAGAAAGAACAGGCAAAGAAAAAAGGAAGAAATTATAGAAAATGGATAAAAATGCAAAAATCTTAAGAAATATGAGCAAATCAATCTGACCAATATTTCAGAGGGGTAATAAAACAGGAACAAGTAAGGTTTATTCTAGGAATGTAAGGTTGGTTTAACAACTCTAATTCCATATATTTCACTACATTAACAAAACGTAGGAAATAAACCATATGAACATTTTAAAAGATTTAGAAAAAGCAGTTTATAAGAGTCAACACCTATTTATAAGTTCTCTCAGCAAAGTATGAATAGAAAGGAACTTCCTAAATTTGATAGAGTATCTATGATATATCTACAGGTAACATAAATCTTAATGGTGAAACATTGAATGATTTTTCTTTTAGATTAGAAGCTATGTAAGTATGCCCAGTCTTATAACTTTTATTCAGTATCATGCTGGAGGTTCTAGACAGTGAAATAAAGTAAGAAATAAAGTACATACAAATTGGAAACGGAAAAAGTAAAGCTGCCTTTTTACTCAGATGACATGTTAAAAATTAGTTGTTTCTTGGAGTGACTGGGTGGCTCAGTCAGTTAAGCATTTGACTTTGGCTCAAGTCATGATCCTCCAGTTCATGGGTTCAAGCCCTGCATTGGGCTCTGTGTTGACAGTTCAGAGCCTGGAACCTCTCTTTGGATTCTGTGTCTCCCTCTCTCTTGAGCTGTCTCTCTCTCTCTCAAAAATAAATTTAAAAAAATTAAAAATAAAAAAAATCAGTTATTTCTTATATACTAGCACAGGCAACTAACAAATGAAATGGAAAAATGTCATTTATAATAGCATTAAAAAACAGCATACACTTAGGAATAAATTTAGTAAAAGATATGCAAGATGTCTTCACTAAAACTATAAAACATTACTGAAAATGTTGACCTAGATAATTGTAATATGCTTAATTATAAGACTCAATATTATTAAGATGGTGATTCTTTATAAATGTATCTATAGGTTAAGTGCAATTCTCAATCAAAATCCCAGGAAACAATTAAAATTATAATTGACAAGCTGAATCTAAAATTTATATAAAAGACTTAAAATAGCCAAGAAAATTTAAAAAAAAATTTAAATATTTTTATTTATTTCTGAGAGACAGAAAGAGACAGCATGAGCAAGGGAGGGTCAGAGAGAGGGAGACACAGACTCTGAAGCAGGCTCCAGGCTCTGAGCTAGCCGTCAGTACAGAGCCCAATGCGGGGCTCAAACACAGGAACCGTGAGATCATGACTTGAGCTGAAGTGGGATGCTTAACCGACTTGAGCCACCCAGGTTCCCCTAGCCAAGAAAATTTTAATGAAGAATAAATTTGGGTTCTTAAACTACATGAGTTTTGGACTTATAAGGAATCTGCAGAAATTAGGACAGTTTAATCCTAAAACTTAAAATCAGCGCAACAGAATAGAATCCAGAAATAGATCCATAAATATACAATAAAATGATATTCAGCAAAACCACCAAAGCAATTCAGTGGGGGCAAGGAAATATTTTTTTCAATAAATAGTGATAGTACAACTGAATATGCATGAAGAAAAATCTAAATGAGCTTTAATCCCTTTCTCTAAACATACACAAAATTAATAAAAACCTCAATGTGAAAGGTAAAACTATAAAACTTCTAGAACCAAACCTAGAGGAATATATTCATAAACATGGGGCAAGCAAACATTTTTTAAACAGAACACAGAGGCACTAACCATGAAAGAAAAATTGGTAAATTGAATACCATAAAAATTAATGATGTCTTCTCATTAAAAGATACCATTAACGGAGTGAAAATGTAAGTCACAGACCTGGGGAAAATGCAATACATATATCTGATGAAGGACTCATATATAATACATATAATCAACTCTTATAAATCTGTAAGAAAAATGTCATATAATTTAATTGAAATGGGGATAGGTCTTCACCAGGCACCTCAGATAAGAAGGTATTAGAATGGTCAAAAGTATATGAAAAGGTGCTCATTCTCATTAGTCATGGGAAATACAAAACAAAACAACAGCAGAAAACAAGCTCACAGTGAAATACTATCATACATCTACTTTTCTAGCTAAAATAAAAATATAGAATAGCTGAAATTCTCACACAGCACTGAAGGGATATAAAATAATTACAATCATCATTGTTTGGTTGCTTTTGATAATGCTAAACATGCATCTACTCTATGATTCAGTATTTCCAATATTACTTGTTTTCCTAAATGCTTTATTTTTGAGAGAGCACAAGTGGGGGAGGGGCAAAAAGAGACAGAGGACAGAGAATTTGAAGTGGGCTTTGCACTGACAGCAGCAAGCCTGAGGCGGGGCTTGAACTCATGAACCTAGAAATCATGACCTGAGCTGAGATTGGACGCTCAACCCACTGAGCCACCCAGCTGCTCCCCAATGTTAGATTTATAGCTGGGAGAACTGAGTGTCTACGTCTGCAAAAAACATGTACAAGAACTTTTGTAGTAGCTTTTCACAGACTTCTACACCCCAAACAGGAAACAATAAAAATTTCTACCTACAGGTCATACAAACTGTGGTGTATATTCATATGGTGGAATGCCATTCATCAATGAAATTACTCATACATGCAATAATGGATAAATCTCCAAAATTTTGTTTGGAGTGAATGAATGAACACAGACAAAGGGGATAATGTACTGTATGATTCCGCTGACATTTGAAAATGACAAAATGTATCTAGAGTGATAAAAATCAGAGCAGCAACTGCCTGAGAAGGGGATGGAGAAAGGGTGGTTAGAAAGGACACAGGGGATTTCCTCTGATGATGGACGTGTTCTGTCTTAATCTGATGATACTCACATGAGTGTGTGCATTTCTCAAAATTTATCCAATTATACCTCAATAAAATATTATTAGCATAAAAAAGTCCATCAGGGACAATCTCCCTGGCTTATGTCCATGAGGATGATGATGCCCTCTAGTCTAGGGCAAACCCAGTAGAATGGCTCCTGGAAGGAAGGTCCCTTACCAATCTCTATAGGAAATTCAGGTGTGTTCTGAGGAAACCAACCCAGGAAAGGCATCCTCTACCCAAAGTAAAGGAGTGCCTAATGGAGGGGAAGCAGGAGCACTGGGAGTGATGTTTGACAGTCAGAAAGCCCTTAGGGATCTTTTTGAGCACAACCACCACCAACCCTGCAACATCTAATTTTAATCACCCAATTATTTTTATTTTTAAAAAAATCTACTTGTTGCTAAAAAGTAAAAATCAATGCCCAACACCACCCCCTCACCCCAAATGGCAAAGCACTCTACACTATGAGGGTAAGCTCATCTTGCTAAATTGCTGAATCCATTCTACTAATCCTGAACCTTTTCAGAGCAGGACTACATGTACTGCCTCTTTAAATTGCATTTCTATAAACTAAGAAGAAATTAGTTGAAAAAGAAATAAAGAAAATAATCACATTTACAATAGCATCAATAGCTGTAAAATACTTAGGAATAAATTTAACCCAGGAAGTGAAAGATCTATATACTGAAAACTGTAAGACATATATGAAACTGAAGAAGTCACAAGTAAATGGAAAAATATTCCATGTTCATGGATTGGAAGAATTAATATTGTTAAAAAGTCCATACTACCCAAAGCCATCTGTAGATTTAATATACTCCTTATCAAGATTTTAATGACATCCTCACAGAAATAGAAAAAAAATCCTAAAATTTCTATAGAACCACAATCGACCCTGAATAGCTAAAGCAATCCTGAGAAAGAACAAAGTTGGAGGCATCAAACTTTCTGATTTTAAACAATATTACAAAGCTATATTAACTAAAACAGTCTGGTACTGGCATGAAAACAGACACTTAGGCCAATAAAACAGAACCCACCTATACATATATGGCTAACTAATATTTCACAAGATAGCCAAGAATACTCAATGGAAAAAAGACAGTCTTGTCAATACATGGTGTTGGGAAAATTGGATATTCACCTACAAAAGAATGAAAATGGACCCCTATCTTACACCACTCATAAAAATGAACTCAAAATGGATTAAAGACTTAAGTGTAAGACCTGAAACCATAAAGCTCTTAGAAGAAAATATAGGGTAAAACCTCCTTGACATTTGTCTTGGCTATAATTTTGTGGATATGATCCCCAAGGCGTAAGCCACAGAAGCAAAAATGAATGGGGCACCTGGGTGGCTTAGTCGGTTAAGCGTCCGACTTTTGCTTAGGTCATGATCTCGCGGTTCGGGGGTTCAAGCCCCGCGTCGGGCTCTGTGCTGACTGCCAGCTCAAAGCCTGGAGCCTGTTTCAGTCTGTGACTCCCTCTCTCTCTGACCCTCCCCTGCTCACGCTGTCTCTCTCTCTCCTAGAAATAAATTAAAAAAAAAAAAAATGAACAAGTGGAACTATGTCTGAAAGACTTCTACACCACAAAAGAAATGATCAACAAAGTAAAAAGCAACATATGCTAAGGGAGAAAATATTTGCAACCCACATATCTGATAAGTGGCTAATATCCAAAACATGTAAAGAATTCATGCAACTCAGAAGTAAATAGGCAAATTTTAAAATGAGCCAAGGACATGAATGGACGTTTTTCTAAAGAAGATATTCAAATGGTGAAGAGGTACATGAAAACACACTTAACATCACTAATCATCAGGGAAATGCAAGTCAAAACCACAGTGAGATATCATCTTACACCTGTCAGAATGGCTTATTATCAAAAAGACAAGAGATACCAAGTGTTGGCAAGGATGTGTAGAAAAGTGAACCCTCGTGCGCTGTGGGTGGGACTGTGAATTGGTCCAACCACTGTGGAAAACAGGATGGTGGTTCCTAAAGAATTAAAAATAGAATTACCATATGATACAACAATTCCACATCTGGGTATAATTATGAAGGAAATGAAATCACTATCTTGAAGAGACATCTGCACCCTCATATTCATAGCAGCATTATTTACAATAGCCAAGACAAGGAAACACCTAAATGTCCATTAGTGGATGAATGGATAAAGGAGATATGGCCTCTCTGTCTCTGTCTCTGTCCCCCCCCCATATATATATATATATATATATATAGCCTTAAAAACCTTCTTTCTAAGGTTAAGTGATATTCCATTCCATTCCACATACATACATATAATGGAATATCACTTAACCTTAAAAAGAAGGAAATGTTGCTATTTGGAACATGGCATAGGGGGCATTATGCCAAGTGATGCTGTAAAAACTCCCTTGGGCCAAAAGGTGAGGGGCTTGCAAATGAGGAAATACCAACCATTGTATGATCTCAAACTCTATTCTGGTCAAAGGTCAGGGGTTGAGCAACCTAGCTCCTACTGGCTCCAGCAAGTCCCTGAGATGTAAATCTTTGATGAACACTGTGATTAGAATGGTCAAACATGTTCTTCAAGCAACTTTTAAGCAATCCCCACCTCTAACTGCAAAATTCTCGTTTCTGTACCCTGGCTTTGCCCCTCTCCCTACATAAACCCTGAGCTATGGCTCTGCGGGGTGCTCTTCTGAGGACTTTTCAGGTGCTTGGGAGGGGCCGTCTGGCCGGACTAAAATAAACCTGAATAACCAGCTCCTTTTGTGTTTTGTGGGCTTTGTTCTCGGTGATTCTCCATTGGAAAGGGAGGTCTAGCAATGCTAAGTGATACTGTATGATCTCACTTATATGTGGGATCTAAACAAACTAAACTCATGGAAACAGAGAACAGATTGGTGGTTGCCAGGGGTGGTGGCTGAGGGAGAGGGTAATGAGTGAAGGTGGTCAAGGGTACAAACACAGTTTCATGCTGAATGAGATTTGGGGATGTAATGTACATACAGCATGGTGACTATAGTTAAAAACGCTGTATTGTATAGTTGGAAGTTGCTGAGAGCAAATGTTAAAAGTTCTCACTGAAAATTAGTGTTAACTAACCTTTTGTGGTGATCATTTCACAATATATATACATTTAACTCAAACTTACACTATACATCTCAACCTTACACTATGTTATATGTCAATTATAGCTCAATAAAGCCAGAAAAAATTATTCAATAACTCTCGGAAGGGGGTGGGAGCTGCTATCTCCATGTAACAGATCCAGATCCAGATGTCTAGAAAGTGCTGTGCCAGCCAGTCAGTGGTTGGCTCCCCACCAAGGTCTTTGCTTACAGACAAATCATAAAGATGAGGCTAAAACCTGTTGTAATGTAAGTGCCTGACATTAAGCTTTTGATTGCCGAAACACCCATGTCAACGGCATTCATCTTGAATAAACATATTGCCAGCTATGACTTCAGGCTGCCCCACAGATGAAGTTCCCTTTTTAGTAAGCCTTGGCTCACAGAGATGACTGACCCCATGAGTGGCCCCGCTTTCCCCTTCCTACACCCCAATTCCCACTCTTATGTTTTAAAAAGCGAAACCCTGGGTCCCTATGCAGCACACCCTCAACCCCAGGTCCATACTCCATCCCTCCTCCCTCCTCTCTCTACCCAAAACCTTACAGTGTGGCCCTGCTGTGTGGACTTGTGAATAAAAAACCTTGTTTTTCCAAAGCTCCCTGATGGTTGTTGGCTGAGGTGCATTTTGAAATCAGAAGGTCTGGTCCAGGCTTAACATGGGCTTCAGTCCTGAATATGTGTGTCAGGGCTCACCACAGGTAGTAAGGGTGCAGGCGAGGGCCCCAGGCATTCCTGGCTGATAGCATCACTATGGCCAGGCTGAGGCTGACCCAGAATATGGAAACAATGAACAGGTGGCCAATCTTTTCAGTTCTGAGGTGTCTTCTCCTTTTTAAGGAGGATCTGAATTTGATTGTGTTTTGGGATCAATGTTTGTGTTGAGACTGTATTTGTCACCTAGTACTGTCCATGCTGGGTGATTTACTGTGATAATGACACGGGGTAGGTGAAGGCCACTTCCAAACAAGGAAGCCTGACAGCAGGCGACCAGGGGTGGAGGATGACATCGTATATTCTGCCAAAGTCCAAAAGCAGGATGAAGTTCTCCAGGGACCTAAAACAGGATTAAAGCTTATGTAAGTCCCCGGGCAGAGTCTCAGATGTGGCATGTCAAGGACTCTAGGGTCCTTTTCATGCAACATTTCCATTTTATAGACAGGGAATTTGAAATACAATTCAGGGAGGAAACTTACTCTGTCATTACCCTCAAGACGCACAGGATGCCTTGGTGGCCGGAAGCAGTGAGACGCTGGCTCAGTTGGGGAACGTGGCTGCCATGACAGCCTAGAGCTGATTCTACACCTGGTAGTCCAAAATGGAAAGTGGCAGAAGCAGGGGCCAAGTGTAGATGCAGATTGGAGTCCATCAGGAGGGTGGTTCATCCTTATTGGATGTGGAGTGTGGGGAGTGGGTGTGTAGGAAGTGAGTGTGGGGAATGAGGGTCCCTGCAGGAATGACGATGGGTCACCATGGCTGGGGACTTGTTTGCTGATTGAATGAGCCTCTGTCTGGGGTGGGCTGTGTTCCTGCTCTAGAGTGCCCTAGATGGCCCAGTCTAAAGAGGGGCAGGCAGAAACAGGAGAGGTGGTGATTCCAGAAGGGAAGCCTGACCAACAGCCACAGCTGGGGGCCTCTGGGACTGGCTGTGACACAGGGAACCCAGGGGATCTAAGAAGAGAGGACGTCCCCAGTATTGAGCAATGGGTTTTAGATACCTCATTCTGTTACAGAAAACAGCACAGGACAGGATCAGCACTTTACCACTTGCCTGAGCATGCAGGTGAGCTTACCTAGATGAGTAGATACCGCGTTTCAGAGAATGGTGGGCACCTGGGTGGCTCAGTCAGTTAAACACCCAACTTTGGCTTGGGACATGATCTTGCAGTTTGTCAGTTTGAGCCCCACATCAGGCTCTGTGCTGGAAGCTCAGAGACTGGAGCCTGCTTTGGATTCTGTGACTCCCTCTCTTTCTGCCCCCCCCCAAATAAATAAACATTAATTTTTTTTAAAAAAGAGAAAAACGGTGAATATAAAATGGGGCAATAGTACCTGTCCCACAGGGGATTCATTTAAGCTTCTCAACAATTATAGGTTCCACACTATTAATTCCATACTGCAGATGAGCAAACTGAGGCAAAGAGAGATCAAACAACTTGCCCAAGTTCATGGACACCAGCCTATTAAGTGGCTGACCGAGGACTAGAACCCAGGTAGTCTGCCTCCACAGAACATGATCTTAAACACTTTACTTCATGACAAAAACCTCCGTTTATATACACTTAAGTTTACTTATATAAACATAAGTGTCTAATTGCTATGTTTAAACAGTAAATATGCATAGAAAAATGTATGAAAGGATGAGTGCAGTGGGGGGATTTCAGGCAATTCTTACTTTTTCCTCTTATGCTTCAGTGACTTTTTTTAATTTTAAGAATGAGCATGTGCTGTTTATATAATGGTAGGGGGGAGGACCAATAAAGATAAGAAGAAGAAGAAAAGAAAGCCTCTTGTCAGTCAGTTTTACACATACTGGCTGGCTTTGCTGGTGCCCACTGATGACTTTAGAATCCCAGGCATGGTGGGCAGGTGGATGTGTCCACAGTGCTCCCTGGAGGAATTTGGTTAGCTTAGAACTTTAAAAACATGGTAAATGGGGGGCGCCTGGGTGGCTTAGTCGGTTAAGCGTCCAACTTTCACTTAGGTCATGATCTCACAGTTCGTGGGTTCAAGCCCTGCGTCGGGCTCTGTGCTAACTGTCAGCTCAGAGCCTGGAGGCTATTTCAGAGTCTGTGACTCCCTCTCTCTCTGACCCTCCCCTGCTCACGCTGTCTCTCTCTCTCTCTCTCCTAGAAATAAATAAAAAATAAATAAATAAAAAACCATGGTAAATGGATTCATTCAGAATGAAGCAAAAATACAGCTCTCTGTACAGTTAACTTAGATATGATTATAAGTCACAAACTGTGCATGCTATTCAGGGACTTCGAACCCTTCCTCCCTTTGACAGGGAGTTCCTGGTCAAGTGTAACCGCAGGGCTGTGCCTGGTCCTTATTTTTGCATTTTCTAAAACTTTATTTATTTATTTTGGAAAAGAGAGAGGGCACACATATAGGGGCAGGCAGAGAGAGAAAGAGAGAGAGGATAATTCCAGGTAGGCTCCACACTGTCAGCACAGAGCCTGATGCAGGGCCTGATCCCACGAAGTGTGAGATCAAGCCCTGAGCCAAGATCACGAGTGGGATGCTCAACCAACTGAGCCATCCATGTGCCCAATTTTCCTTTTCCCTAGGCCAGTTTGCCTGAGCATCTTCAGCCCAGCCCAGCCCAGATGCTTTTGTGTGTTGGGTCCTTGGATCAGGACATTTATGATGACTGTGCTGCCTATAATCAAGTAACCACTCTGTAGGGGACTATGCATAGTATCAGAACTACATATAGTAGAGCTTCAGAGCAAGTGGGCACCAGTCAGAGGAGGAGTCATGGAGATAAGTACAAGTGGGGTAGGAATGACCCAGGCCTGGGTGCAGTAGTTAATGGTATGGAAATGGTGGGGTTCAGAGCAAACCATCAAGAAAGTATTAAGATGTTTGGTGCAAAAATGTGGTTTTATTAAAGCATGAGAACAGGACCCATGGACAGAAAGAGCTGCTCTGGGGCTGTGTGTGGGTGCTGATTATATACCTTTAAGTTGGGAGGGGGTGAGGGATAGTGTTAAGTCTGAGGAATTTGGAGCCAAGGTTTCTAGGACCTTGATGGGGCTAGCCACTGTTATGAAAAGGTCATTTACTACTGCCCCATAAAAGCTTAGTCATGAGACCCTTCACATGTATATCAATAGATTATAAGCTTGGAGGATGATCACTGACATATACTTTGGGGGAGAGAAAGAAAGAAGTTTCCAAAGGAATTTTTTAAAAAATTTTTTAATGTTTGTTCATTTTTGAGAGACAGAGTACAAGCAGAGGTAGAGCAGAGAGAGAGGGAGACACAGAATCGGAAGCAGGCTCCAGGCTATCAGCACAGAGCCTGATGTGGGGCTCGAACTCACAGACTGTGAGATGGTGACCTGAGCCAAAGTCGGCCGCTCAACTGACTGAGCCACCCAGGTGCCCCAGGAATTTTTATATGTTAAAGAAGACTTACAGGATCCTGGAGGTCTGGATAATGTTAAGCTAAGATTGCCTTTTGCCCTTAGCAAAGCATTAACAATGAGGCCATTGAGTTCACTCTACTTGTCTCAAGGACTTACCAATGGGCTATAAGTTTTAAGAAAATGTAATTTTTTCTTTTGCCTTTGTTTCCTATATCAGTTATCACATTGGGTATTAGGACCTGGGTTCCAGGGATGAGGTAGAGGGACTCCCAGCACTTCTGGTTTCTGGGTTCATGTGGATGATGATGCCTTTCCCTTAGATGGGGTGTATAATGATGGGCAAGTTGGTGACTCAGGCTTGGGTGTGCCTTTTGGAATTGTGTGCAAGTGGCCATGGCATATACAGGTGTAGGGCAGGTTGCTCTAAGCCCACCAGAGAAATCATCAGCCAATAGGTGGTGATTGACGTCAGAGAGGGCAGAAAAGCACTTAGGCTAGTGTCACTCACACAGGGGCTGGGAGGGGCGCTGTATGTACCCTAACCCTCAAGACTGTGTAATCATGGGAGTCAGAGAACCTGCTGCTTTAGGGAGAGTGGGACCAGTCCATTCTGCTTATTGGCATTTATCTGGATGAAGGAAGAAGTAAAAGCAAAGAAGGGAGACCCCGTTTTTAAGCAGCATAACACTTCTTGTCTCATTCCATTGGTGGAGTAGGAGGCCAGAATATGCCACCCCAAAATGTACCTTTATGGCACCATGATTCTTTTGAGCTGATTTTTCTGAGAAATTGTAGATATAAAAGCTCTGCAAACAGAGTAGAAGTTATCCTTTTGTAAGGGAAGTTTACATTTACACAGGAAATCTCCATTTGGAAGTGGGTCTCCCTCTCTACTGGGAGGAGAAGTTTGGTTACAAATCACCAGAGAATCTTATCAATGAAGAATGCAGTGAAGAATCTGTGAAAACAAACCTTACTCTCATTTACCCTGTTTTTCCTGGTCTTCCCATTATTTGCCTTCTACCCCCAACACTTTTTCTTGTTTGATTTTAGCTGAAGATGGTATTTAAGCCTGAATTCTGAGCCCCCTCTTAGAGAGTTACTAATTTTTCCCTGAGTATTTCCCATGTATGAGAGATTAAACTTGTTTAGTTTTTTTCTCATTGATTTGTCTTTTCTCTTAAGAGCCTGAATGGGAGCAGATGTAACTACCCCCAAGGTGTCTTTTTGTCATAGGCATTATTTTGAGCTCAAGGCAATCAAAACCCAGCAGATTCAGGAAAAGTCTTTTATCTCCCCCTCAACTACTTAAATCTGCTTTGGAAAGAGGGACTGTACTAGGAAAAGAGTTTTCACCAGAGATGCTCTTTAACCTAAGGAACTTATCTGCATAATAAGGCAAACTTTGTTTTCCAAAAGTCTCTCCTGACCTTCTGTGAATGGCCTTCCTTCCCTTTGTGTCCCTAGGCCCTTACCCATCTCCTTAGCTTAGGTCCTTATATAACCTCAATCACCTGCCCACCTTTTGGGTCTCATGTTTTTATGGGGCTCCCATATGTATGAAATTTATTTGCTTTTCCATTAATCTATCTCATCAATTTAATTATTAGACCAGCCAAAAAGCCTACAGGGGAAGAGGGGAAATATTATCCCTCCTCCACGTGCCCCAGCTAAGAACTCAGATTATTTATTATCAAATTAAAAAATTATTTTTCCTCCCCTACAGTGGGAAAAAGACACACGCTCCACCTAGATGCATGAGTCTGAGTTATGCAGTGCTGGCTGGGTGACTCTCTCCAGCCATGTCTCAGCTTCTGTGGAAGGGACTGCTGCCCCTTAGCTGCCTCAGACACCCATGTTGTGGTGTCAGTGCATTTGCATGCTGACACATTGCTGAAAGGTGTGGAAGCTCTGTTTTCCTTACTCTTTCACTTCATCTCTCTCCCCACACACGTACCCCTCCAACTTCCTCCCTTTGCTTCTCAGGCCTCCTGCTCAAGGAGGGGAAAGTCTTAATGCTTTGCTTGTTATTAATAAATCCTATCAATTAGTTATATTCAAAGTACCTGCTGTGTAATAGGTACTGTGTTTATTGAGCCTGTAGTACAAATAGAGCACTTAATAAATTCTTTTTTTGTAAAAATGGAATCTTCCCAATGGTCAAATAAGGTAGGCATTATTTTCTTCATTGTATCGTTGAGTATGGGCTCCCTAAAATGTCACCAACATGACTTGTTTATAAGACAAATGAGGTTATTGCTTGCTGGGGTAAGCGAAATCCTGCCATCACAGTTGAGTCTTGGTATCTCAAAGGAGAATGGGTGATGCTTACTGAGATTTGAAATCCAATTTAAGGAGTGTCTTAATTAGGGACTTGGTTAGGTTTGTGTAAGTGAGACAGGGAAGTCAAAAGGACCCTAAGAGAGAAAAGCTCCCTAAGAGAGAAAAGTTGTTGTTTTTTTCTTTGTTTCTTTTCCAGCTTCTATTCTTGCTTGGACCTGTACCTCTACCCCATTGTACACAGGCTTCAGAATGCAAATGGTGTATGTCTTCTTTGTGAGGGACAGGAGTTAATGATTTCTCTAGAATAGATAACATCTAAGGACTGGGTGAGAATTGATGTATTTTTGATGTGGGGTTCAGGAGTGGATGTTCAAGAAAGAGTTCTTGAGATATTTTCAGTGCAAAAAAGGTGGTTTTATTTTATTTAAAAAATTTTAATGTTTATTCATTTTTAAGAAAGACAGATGGACAGAGAGCAAGTGAGGGAAGGCAGAGAGAGAGGGAGACTCAGAATCTGAAGCAGGCTCTAGACTCTGAGCTGTCAGCACAGAGACTGATGTGAGGCTTGAACCCACAAACCACAAGATCATGACCTGAGCCAAAGCTGGATGATTAGTGGACTGAGCCACCCAGGGGCCTCCAAAATGTGATTTTATTAAAGCACAGGGACAGTACCCATGAACAGACAGAACTGCCCTGGGATGGTCATATACTTTTAAGGTGGGGGGTAGTGTAGAGACTAGGAAGTTTCCAAACAGATTTTCATATGTTAAAGAAGACTTATAGGATCCTGGAGTTCTGACTATTGTCAAACCAAGTTTTACCTTCAGCAAAACATGAAGACAGTTGGGAATTTCCGGAGGGAATGTCATACTCTCCCTGTCTCAAGTATTTGTCAATGGGCTACAAGTTTTAAGGAAATTTAATTTTATCTGCATTTCCCTTTTGCCTTTTTTCTCCTCATCAAGGATGACTGGATGAAGCTATCACAGGTATATTGCAGACCACCAGCGCTAGACATCTCGACACCAAGATCCTTGGCTTCAAGCAATAAGTAACTTTTGATGAACACCAGGACCTGTACTCATTCTGACCAGTTCCTGGATGTCTGACAAGACATGAGCACCAGAGCACCATCATCAGCAAAAACCCCTAGACCCTGAATAAAGATGAGACTCACACTCCTTTCTTCTCCGAGTCTCCTGGACAGTACATTTGTATCTTTAATAAACTCTGCTTTCACTTCCTACTGGCTCACATTTGGTTTCCATCTTGCATGAAGCCAAGGACCCTCTTGGCTGGTCTTTTGGGGTCACCCTCTCAGTCCTCAGACGTGGCCTGCTTGCATCATGATGTAATAAGGATCATGATATAATAATTAGAATTGGTGTGCACTACACGGAGAAGATTTTGGGGACAAAGCCTTCAAACAGTGTTATCATGTAATATAATTTTCTGTTTTCTGTTGAAGAATTGATTTTTTAACTTTCTGAGAAAGATTTTCCTGGAATAATGAAGTTAAGGTGATGAAGGGATGGAATAGGAAAGACATGTTGATGTGGACAAAAAGTGGTGTGGAATGTTTCTCCTCTCACCACATAGAGGGTGTTGATCCCATGCAAGAGAGACCAAACTCTGGGAGGGGGTAGTTGATGCTGTAAATTAACACTTACAAATTTTCCATTTGTAAGGGTGTCTCATTCTCTATATTGGGGAAGAGAAGAATGACTCTAAATCATAAGGAACTCTTATTGGGGTGCTTGGGTGGCTCAGTCAGTTAAGCCTCTGGCTCTTGATTTCACTCAGGTCATGATCTCAGGGCTCTGAAATCAAGTCCTTCACTGAGCTCTACACTGGGTGTAGAGCCTGCTTAAAGATTCTTTCTTCCAGTCCCTATGCCCCTCCCCCTTAAAAAAAAAGAAACTTATCAACAAGAAGGCACTGACTTGAATCTGCATAACAAACCTTACCCTTGTTTGCATACTTTTCTTGGAAACTTCCTTTAATTGTCCTTCTCTCCCCCCACCCCTACCCCCACCTCCCCTCCACACCACAACACCTTTCTTTGATCTTTAGCTGAAAATTTTTTTAAGTTTATTTATTTTATTTGGGGGGGGAGAGAAAGAAAGGGAGAAGGAGAGGGCAAGGGAGAGGAAGGGGCAGAGAAAGAGGGAGAGAGAGAGAGAATCCCTAGCAAGATCCCCACTGCTGAGCCCCTTGCAGGGCTTGAACTCACAAACTGTGAGATCGTGACCTGAGCCAAAATCAAGAGTCAGATGCTTAACCTACTGAGCCACCCAGGTGCCCCCAGTTGAAGATGGTTTTTAAGGTGGTGACTTGGACCATCTCGGAATCACTCAGTGTTCCTGGTTAGCTCCCATGCATACATGAAATATCCATGTTGATAAACTTCTGTTTGTTTCTCTTGTTAACCTGTCTTTTATTATAGGAAGTCTCAACCAAGAACTCAGAAGTGTAGAGGGAAATTCCCTGCAGAATCAAGATTTCAAGTAATATGGAATGAGGACCTCAAAGA
This sequence comes from Crocuta crocuta, assembly GCF_008692635.1. Classification (NCBI taxonomy): domain Eukaryota; kingdom Metazoa; phylum Chordata; class Mammalia; order Carnivora; family Hyaenidae; genus Crocuta; species Crocuta crocuta. The sequence continues at coordinate 2,161,879 of NW_027530500.1, forward strand.
AAAGTCAACAGTTATGAGTAAAATGTGTGCTATTTGGGTTTTGGAAACCAGATATAGGTTGACAGGAGCTAGTGGAGATCAGGTGGATAATTTTAGGATCCCTGGAGGAGGTTGGGATGGGTATTGTGTAGGCTATTACGGATGTGTCCTAATGGGAGGAGCTGGGTCATTCAAAAACCACAAGGAGATTGACTAGGACACCTGTGAGGCAACTCAATCAAGGCATGTCAGGGACAGAGCAACAAAGTGAGAATGCTAGATAGTAGAAGTGATGGTGAAGGGACTCTGTGACAACTGCCCTCAGATGTCTGAAGGGTTTACCCATAACAGACTAGCTCATTCTGTCTTACTGTAAACCATGTAAGTAGAATGGATGGGCAGATGTTTGGGGAAGCAGATGTTTGCTAACAAGAAAGAAAATCCATAGTCATTCAACAATGGGGCAGCTGTCTCCTGAAGAATGAATTCCTCATCATCCAAGGGATGCAGCAGAGACTGAGGGACCATCTCATCAGCATGTGACAGAAGGGGCCCTATTGGACTCTGAGGTCCCTTCCAACTGTGACACTGGTTTGTCAACATTTCTCAGTTCAGATTTTTGTTATTGTTATTTTTTTGGACTTAAATAAAAACTTACTTCCTAGAATCCTGAAAAACTCAGGTATAACTTTGAGAAAAATGGGAGTATTTCTAAAGGCTCTTCTGATTTCTCTTTGAAATGTTAAAATATGATGTAAGCCTCTTGGCTTTGGAACTCACAGCTATTCAATTCCTTCTACAGGTGATAAAAAGCATCCAGCCTGGAGCAGAGATGTGTGAAAAGAGATTAGGCAGTGTGTGAAAACACTTCCCATCAGCCATTTGACGACTTTTTTGAAATGCTAATGTCAGTCCTATAGAGCTGTTACCTTGGTGTTCACACCTATTCATTCTACATCCAGGTAAATAAAGCATCCCCTGGTGAACACAGAAGTGTGAAGCCAAACTGGGGCAAACTGTGAAAATCCTGGACTCAGTCTATCCCAAGGAGACAAGGAAAATACAATTATCTTCCTTCTTTATCCAGTATCATTTATTTTTGTGAGAATTTTGAGCTTGAAGGGCTGCAGGGGAGATAACTAACCGCCATTAATTGAGCACCTACTATAAACCAAGGATGGTGCTTGGTGTAATTATATGTAAATATCCTAACAACCCTATATTTTAAATTTTATTAGGCCCATTGTACCATCTGTGTAAATCACAGTTGGCATAAGGTAAATAATTTACTTCGAAGACACACAGTTTATAAAAAGCATAGCAAGGATGCTGTCATAAAAAATTGAACATCAGTCACTTCAAATCTTGAAAGTAATGGTAGCTGTTGTAAGAAAATGCCTTCAAATCTCAATGGCTTATGACACAAACCAGTATTAATTGGTCAAATATGATGTGATTGTTGGGTGGTTGATAAGTGATCTGCTTGATGCAGTCTTTTAGGGGGCATGTTCCTCAGAGGGCTACCATCTTTAAAATGTGGTCACCAACATTACCACAGAAGAAGAGAATGGAATGGAGGTTTTCAATGGGCCAGGCCTGGCAGTGGCTTATACCACTTCAACCCTCACTCTCTTCATTGTAATTCAATCACATGGCCCAAGACTAATTCTCAGGGGACTCAGAAATGTAGTTAAACTGTGGTCCCAGGAGGAAAATAAAGGATTTTGGAAACCCATATATGGTGAAACTTTTCACTTCGTCTGCTCAACAAAACATGTGTTGCACTGACAATAGGTACTCTAATATGTATTTTCAGACTCAATATATGAATGAATGAATGAATGAATGAATACATGAATGAATGATGACCCAGTCCCATAGTAACAACAATCTTGTTATAGACAAATCAAAAATCAAAGTTGGGTTTATTGGTGTATTGGGTTTATGTCTTACAAGTCCCTCGATTTGACAGATTATTTTCTGTGTAGATTTTCTGTAGAAAATCTACAGATTTTCTCTGTAGACTTGATATTGTCTATCAGGACAAAGGGATATGAGTTTAGGGGTCTTGGAAAAAGAGTCTGAAATTCACTCAAACTTCCCATAGAGTTTTGTTTGATGAACATGAGAAGGAGGGTCTGAGATACAGAAATAGAGAAGGAGCCTGAGTGAATAAATTTTCATGGAGGAGGTGACATTTGAAATAGGAATGAAGGGCCAGAGGGATTCTGCTGAGTGGGTACAGTGTACTCAGCAATGGGCCCTGGGTTGATAGTAACAGGACATGCCTCTTGGTCATGGAAAGATCATCTGATGGCTTTATTGAGGAGAATTGGACTTGGCTGTATGGATGAAGGAAAGTTTCAGCAGCAGAGTGAGCAATCATCTATGCCTGGTAAGAAAACTGCCATGGTTCAATGAGTCAATGTGAAGATACTCTAGTTGATGCTGTGGGTGGAATGAGGCTAAAGGCCAGACCAAGGACCAAACCATTCTCTATAGCCCACCACACAACCCCAAATTCTAAAGATTCAGTGTAGGGTAGTGGTCCACACACTTGACAGTATACCTGAATCAGCTGGAGGGCTATTAAACCCAGATTTCTGGATCCTGCCTTCAATGTTTCTGAAGGGTATGGGCTGAAAGAGATCTGGGTTATGGGCTGAAAATCTGTATTTATAACATGTTCACAGGTGATAATGATGTTGCTTAGGGGACATATTTTGAGAACAATTGGGAAACAAATCAGCTTTGCTGAGAACCTAAAGATTCTTTGCAAGCTTCTCTCAGTATCACAGGAGAGGCAGTACTAAGTCTGGTTGTTTGCACACATGCACATTTATGTACACATTTTTGTACTCAGGGATGGCCACATGGGAGAATGCCCTGAACAGAAAATTTTGGGGGGATTGAAGCAACTCAGAGGTGTTCCATTGCTCTGGGTCTCCAAGGCTTTTCAATTCAGACAGAAATATAAGTGACCTGTTTTGGGATTGGTCAAGAACCAGCAGGTAGCACAGCCTCTGAGAAAGGGATATGGTTAGATGTTGGGAAATAGTGATAGTATGAAGAGAGAGGGTGTTGGGTGGGGGGGGGGG